>NW_027249147.1:0-600000 GCF_030848795.1 Temnothorax nylanderi
TTACACGATAAATTAGTTATTAGCATGGGCTCAATGATCATTCATTGAGCAACCGATTATTCGGTGTGTATCAGCCGTCAGAATGCGTAACGCGCATCAAAGCTCTTAACTCCGCGGGCCAGCGATTCGCACATTCTGATTCCGATTTCAGGCTGGCGCTTCGATATTTACCTGTCGTGGATGCTAACGATGCCGATGGGTTTGCGCGGGTTTGCATAGACTCGCGTGGCGTTTATTCACGTTAACGAGGCCCGATTAAAAGCTGTGAGATGACTCACGGGACGTGACGCGCGCGCGCGTGCATGTAGGGCCCGAAACGAGGGCGGTAATATATCTCGCGATATATATCACGTGTTGACGCCATAGGATGAACCGACCCCGCGTAACAATGGGCCTCCTAATTGGTACGACGTTCGAGACGACGTGGGCCTGTTCTTTGTTGCGCGACCCTTAACGTTCGTCCGGCCTTCGACTGACCCACTGCGACACGTATACGGGAACTTTAGCACGGCAATTATCAGTCTTTACGATCGACAACCTCTTGTTCGTTGTTTCGTTAAACTCCGAACAAATGGGCGTTAACACGATACGGTAGAAGAATTCAGGAGCTTTACGGTAATTTTGTGTGCAATACGCCGTCTAAATTTTAAATTAGTACTACTTAAACCTTCTCTTATTTTATGCAATTGTTTCTTTACGTGTTATTAGCTACAAGTTTTAATTTAACACTTCATACATTATTTATTACACAATATTATATATATACTTTTAAAAAAATCATCAATAAAACGTCTTTCTCTTCAACTGAAACTTTATATCCCTCTTTTCTTATATTACCTGTCACTACAATTACTTCATTTCAATATTGACGTGATAAATAAAAAGCAGCTGAAAAGAACAGTCCTTCGCGACGACCGCTCGTCGTCGTGCACGCCGGAAGTGGACACTGTTTCGTGACACGTGTCGGGAGTCGACCCACGCTAGATGCCGCAATGAGAACAGGTCGCGAGCATCTCGATAAGAATCGAGAACACCTGCGGCACGCGCCCGGACACACGAAATGCCACCGCGATGCATCTATGCGTGCACCACTCCTTCGAGCTACGACGACGTCGGAAATGCAGCGGGCGCCGAAGGAGAACAACGGCGATTATTCCTACGCACGCGGGAGGTCTCGCATGACACGGGCCTGCCTCTCGAAAGAACGGCGGAAAGTGAGCTAAATGACGACTGATTGGTGGACAATACATACCGATGTAAAGACCGCATTCCATCGGTTTCGAAGTTCGGTCCCCTTCTCCCTTGCCCCTCTTCCTCCTTCCCCCTTCTCCCATTCACGATGCACTTGTTCATTGAAATATTTATAACAGGCCGACGCGCGACGGTGAGAGAAATAATGGAAAGCAGGACGCGACGCGAGATATCGACGTTCTTTGTGCCTAACTGTGTAGACACCTTTCCTCACGTTGATCGCGAGATTATTAGATACGAGGTTGTTAACCTCAGGCCTCATTGCCGCGTCGAATTTTGTTTATTCATCCCATGTTTCTATTATTGAATTTTATTTATCTATTTGTATCTAGCACGCACAACGTTATAAGAATTTATGGACAGCTCCCGAACAATTCAAGCGTAACACAATATTATGAAAATTTGCCTGATTCAGATTCAAATCTGCAATGTGTTGGTCATTTAATTTAATAATTAAAAATTAAATATTGCAAATAATTAATCATTATAAATTAATCATTACAAGCGAATTCTTTATATTAATTTTTTCGCTACAATTAAAGGCGGATCAAATGTATTTAACGATATTCCTCTCAAGCGAAAGGAGTTAATAACTTGCGCCGATTCCAATTTAATTCTCGGAGAGTCTCATAATCCTCCATAAAAGATTACGGAATTAATCCTGGGAAAAATCAGAATCACACGTAAGGTCAGCCGACGGAATGGATCGGAAAACCGTTTCCTTTCTGTCGATACCCTCGGTGCCGAGCGACGCACGTCGGACCGTGTGATTATCCAGTTGCTAATTGATTAGTTAGGACAGTCGTCGAACATATGTTGGTCATCTTTACGATTCTACGATCGCTCGCGTCGCCACCCTTAATCCGATAGGGGTCCGAACAGAAGAGGCCCGAGTGGCCCGCGCGCCTACCGTTGTATATTACGCTAACGTGTAATTTGCGGACAAAAGAGCACGTTGCTGCCGATGCTTACGATATACCCGCTCATTGTTGCGCCACAACAATGCGGCGGCTCTTTACGAGGTAGAACCCGGTATACGCTAGGTGAAATATTCATCGCCATCGGGGGTTGCTATTCTATGAGCCGACGGCATTAGGCGAACGCGAGAAATTATAGTAGCTGATTACTTACTGACAAGTTGGACACCATAAACGCGCAAGCTGCATTCACGGAACGTGCTACACAAACGGAAATCGAAGCGTGAACTAGTTACATTGAAAATAATTAATACGAAACTATGCTTTCCGGAATAATTAAGAACGTTGCTAATCCAGAAAATGACACTTATTGCAACTATGAGATCTGCAAGGCTATAATTATGTAACAACTATATCAAACTATAAGCGAAAATAACAATTAACAAAAGTAAATTTTTATCCAGGATATATATTACGACAAGGAGAAATCGATGACCGGATGTTAGCAGAAAACCTCCTCGTATACCTTCCGCGAACGATCAATGTTACAATTAACGGGAAATCATCTATCTCGATACTTTCGAGATCGACAAATCTGTTCCCATGAAATTAATCTTCCGCCGGCCGAGATCGCGATCCTGTTAAGCGAGACTGCTTCAAACGATGCGACTAATCCAAGATCCCGGATTCTTATAATCTCATGGGATGATCCGGGGAGGCGAACTGCACCCGCGTACCGCGAGGATCTTCCAAGGCTATATGGTGGACGATTTGTCCGTCGATTAGCCACGGCCGGTGCATCGAACCGGCTTTAAAAGACGTAGACTGGCCAAAAGCACCTCGGCAAGATTCTCAGGGTTGTTCACACCGACGTCTTCGATCTGGTCACTTTCGCAACGCATTACTGGGATTCGCCAAAGAATACAAAGTCGGCATGACTAATTACATGGAACTAAAAGCTACATATTTCGTAATGCAGGTGTTATCGCCATCGCATAATTATATCTTCATGTCTCAGCCGCACCTTTTTCATTTTTGTTTTCATTCTTCTTTTTATATTTTTAAGCGTCAATATAAAAAAAAATCAAAACTAACAGCAATAAAACTAATATAATAACAGTCTTTTTTAACAAAAGGCTACTAAAATATAGAAAGAAGGAGAATATATTTATACAAAGACAAATCACTTCTCGTAATTTACGATGCGCATAAACGTATTTATAAATACATACAGTAAAAAATAAAAATAGCGTATAAAACATTATTATACGATATATATGTATAACGCGATTATACCGGTATATTTTGTATATATTTCATTTTATGATCGCCGGATTCGTGTTTACTTGAACGAATATTGAGTCATTTGATAAGAATTATAAATGAAGAGATCGTGTTCTGATTTAGGAATGTTTAACCTTCGGTATAGGCTCCTCAATGAGGAGTCGCCTTTTCGGAGACCACGAAGGCGGTCTGGGCAATTTAGGTCGCGGTACCGGGCTCGATTGTTTGCGATCTCTACCTCTATCGCGATTCAGAGATCGTCTTCGTTGCTGTCGTCGTCCTTTAGTTGCATTCGATCTGCCCGTTGCCTCTTTCTTGCTGCTCCTTTTCCTCTTCTTTGTCCTCGTATTCCTTCTGACGATATTGCGTCTTGAGTTTGTAGTTTGATGAAAGTCAGGATCAAACCTACCGAAGTAATGTGTATATGTATGTATATACACATATACGTGGAGAGAGAATGTAATCGCTGGAATCCTTGGGATTATAAACTTTCGCATAGGTATTGAAATATCCGTTGCAACTATTTATAACTTACGCAATAAGATTTTTAGTAACAATTTACAATAAAATTTTATGCATTATTTGTCTGAAAATACGATTTCAAATTACTTTTAAGTTATAATGGTACAACATTTTTTGTAACATTTTTGTTTTTATAAGAATTTTATTTTATCAAAATAAAAAACAATTACTAAAGATTTATCGAGAAGGAAGTTATTGGAAGAGTCGAGCTGCAGTTGCTTTCGCAGAGACACAGTTATATAAGTTTCGCTCGGAGATTTTTCCCAAGAATCTTAAGTTATTTGCTAAAAGAGCTTTTCAAGGAAGAGGCACCTGAATTTGTTTCTCTTCTTAGCGAGTATACCGAAGTCCAGACCGCGGCGCAAAGCGACGGCGACGTCTCTTCGAAGAGTTTTACCGATCGCGATGTCATATTTGTCGCTGATGTGCGTCAGTATTTCCTTCTTGGAAAAGCCATCGGGTGGTTGCTCGGTACGAAGCAGGTCGTAAACGAGGGCGGATCGACGCACCATGCTTGTTCAAATGTGACTTATTACGAGAATATTTGTTACAATCGGACCTAACCAGCCGTTTCATAATTGCCAATCATGAAGAATGCCAAAGCTCGCTGAAGTTTGATGCATCTCTCACGAATGACAAGCTTCGCGTATACGCTGACGCACATAGACATGCTTGAAGAGCACAATTATATCAAATTAAAATTATAAACGACACTTAATTTTCTGAGAAAATATTTCACTCTTCACTATTCCCAGTTAATCTTTTATTATATTTTACACCGAATTAAAGAATATTACATTAAGCCGTCACATTAGCGGCGTTGATTATCATTTTTATCTCTGTCGTGTATATATTACGTATGTAATAACAAAAAGATGAGAGCGTATACCGATTTGCATACTGTGCTGTTCAAGCTTTATGTGTAACTAGAATATAGTAGTACAAGCGCGGCGCTTCGCTATTTTACTATTTCAAAATGTTTTGTTATAAGAAAATAAGACATTTAGTTCAAAATGAAAGACAGAATCATATTGTATTTTATGTCATATTAATATTATATTAAATTATATTATATAAGAATCATATTATATCAGCACAGAACAGTCGCGTTTTTGGACAAACCCTTCAGTCTTCAACTAAGTTTTGAATTTTAAACAGTAGAAAAAAAATAATTCTATTATATATTGAAAAAATTATACATATAAAAGTAAATTTTCGAACAAAAACCCTAAACTTGGATAAAATTTACCGAAATAAAATTTTACTGTTTTCCTTGTTCAGAACATTTAGATGACAAAGCAACTAAGTCATGCATGCCTTCCAATAAAGAGACTAATGAACTAATTTTAGGCCTAGTGTAGTGCTGATAACTTCTCATATTTTAAGAGTGATAATGTTTGGTCTGGGTTTGGTCTAAGTTTTACTCGTGTTTAGGGTTCCAGAGTTAATATTATAGTGTTACTAATACACTATTAATCCCTCGATACACATAACTGTCAAAATATGCGATGACAGCCGCTTACGAAGTAAATGTAACGAGAGAACCAATCGGCATCGCGGAAAAGCGACAACAATAAACTTTGATATATGCGAGTATGATATATGTATCGACTTTGCTCGATATGCCCCTTCGTCCGAGCGCTCATCCCTAACAGACACACGCACGTTTTACATATAAAAAATATATATATACATACATACAAATATATATATATATATATATATATATATATATATATTGTATGTATATATATATATATTTGTACATACACATACATACAAATATATATATATATATATATATATATACATATACGTACACATACACGTATATATATATACATACTCATATATATGTATATACATATGTATGTACATGTACTCCAGAGCTCTGTTCCGATACTCGGAGCAGCCCGCTGTTTGCTGAGAGGGATGCAGAGAGTTTAGGAGTTCGGGTTTGGATGGCTAGGCGACTTCGGGGGATGGGTCTGGCAAAGGGGGCTGAGGCTTAAGTCGGAGTGGGAAAGAAGAGGCACGAGGAGAGAGAGGGATGAAAACGAAGAGAAGTCCTGGTGTCTAGAAAGAGGGAATCCGCCTGGATGGTCGGCGATTCTGATTTCCGTCGGGAGTTTCGCTCTACCGGAGTAACCGAAGTGAAGCCGCCTTTAATCATTCGATTGCCAATGCTCCGGATCCTTCTTTCTGCCACGGTGGCGATGCCGATATCTAGGATGCCGATATCTACTGTTTGCTTATCATTTTGACGATTGGACGTCTCGAAAAACAAACGGTGGATTAATTCGAGGTGATTTTGTCGTGAAAACAGAAATCTCCCGTTATCAATGAGCAGTTATTGTGTGTGTGCCCGGTGATTTCTACATAATGTCGAATATACTTCGAGTTTATCGAGTTAAAATACAGATTTTTGATATGAAGTATACTCCTAATTGCAAATAATTATAAGGAATAAAAACGTTCTACGCAAAGCGATGTGCCAAAGATCACTGTTTGCAATTTCGTTCTTTCGTTCTACCGACTGAATGTTACATAGCGGCATTAAGAGCAAAAGAAAACGATGACCTTATTGTATTAGCAGAGCTAGTAAAATATATTTGCGCAGATTGTTAAATATTAGGTCTAAATTACTACTTTCCGTCCCGTTGAGTAGCCCGTGAAGTTTTCTGCACGGAACTGAAAGATCGAGGATTTCTCTCAATTTTTCTGAGAAGTTCTTTCCAAGAAAATTGGTGCGGAAACATCGACTCCTTTAAAAGGGTACTATAACTACACTCTATTTTCATAATTACGAACGTTGGCAGTGTCAAGCGAAGTAACTTGAATTTTTTAAAGCGTCTAGAAAATGCTTTAGAGAATATAAAATAAAAATGCTATAAAATATATAATTAAAATTTAATTTTTATTTACACATCTACACATGCATGCCATTTTTCGCAATTTCCAATGTCTCTATTTTAAGAACTGCCGTCTAAAAATGTAATTATTACTTGTATGGTATCAAAAAAGAGAGGACATAACTTATGTGAATAATACACTTGCATAAAGATGAAGCTCAGTTACAAAGGTAAACGTATATAATGTAAGTTAATCATGCAATTATAAATGTTTTATCTTGAACTGTTTTATGCATCAGTAATTAGCATGATGTGAGTTTTCACAGTTCCATGCAAAAAACTATCATAGACTTAGGTCGAATAAAAATACGACAACAATATTCGAGGAGCTACGCGATCCTTAAACGAACGGTTGGCTTCGAAACCCCGACGATTTGTCTTCCCTTTTCTTTCTCGCGGAGGGTGGGCGTCCCGGTTTCCCGGGTTCCTCCGGGTGCCTTTTTCCAATTGTGCCGCCCCCGTGCCGTGCGCTCGGGTCCTCCAAGTCGCGGCAAGTGGATTATTGACGGCACGAAACAATGCCGTAGCTTTGTTCGGTGCGCTCCCGCGCGTAATATGTGTTCGACGCACAGTGCACGTCTGTCTATCCGTCAGTTTTGTGCGTCACGAGTGGCACCGGCTATAAGCCGAACGAGTGGCCCTTCGTATCGGGCCGAGTCAAGCACCATACGATACATCTGGCTGTCTGATCGGTGTTTATTAAAAATCATACGGAACTATAATCGCCCGCACATCCGATCTACTGCGTTTAAATGCGGCCGTCAATCTCCGCGGTACGAATGCGGACTTGACATCAAAAAGATCCCAAGTACTGCTATACATATTAGTTAATACCAATATTAACAACGTTGAGATTTCATTTATAAATGTACGAAAGAAATACGATAAGAATTGAAAGAAAAATAAGAATATAATATATAGAAACTTGCGACACCATGTGACAATAATCATATTTCACTCAAAAGTGAAATGTATAAGAATTTTAAACTTGCAACAATGCAAAAAAATTGTTTCACTAAAAAAATTTAGCCTGTATAAATTAATATAAAGAAGATATAGATCACAAGAAGCGATAGTTATCTCATACTCACTTAAAGCAAATAGCGGCCGGTATACAAATGAGAGTTCATCTAACAATCTCGATATGAGAAGATGGATATATATATGTAAATACGAAATGAACAAAAGTCGATCGCGAAACTCAGGATACATGAATCACAAACGAAATATATTTCACTCCACTTCGGTGGAGCCATTCGCCAAAAGAGCTGGAAGTTCAACTCGGTCGTCAAGGAATGTCGTTTCATTCCGAAGGATAGAAGGAACGAGCTTTCTCTGCGACAATTTTATTGGTCTTTCTTGAAAGAGGCAGCAGCAGCAACAGCAGCCAGTTACTTCCCAGAAAGATGGGATAGCACAAAGCGTAGCGGGAGGCGGTCGGGGTGAGTTAATTCTCTGACTACCCCTTCCCGAGTTTTGAATTCGATACGACAAATTCAGCCTTCGAGATAACTGCGAGACGATATTACGCGATTTCACCTTTTATTTGGATATCTTCCACGTATTGGAAAAAAAAGAAGATTTTTCTTTATCACATATGTTAAAACATCAAAACAGATTTGTTTTTTATGCATTTAGTTACCAGCAAATAAATAACAAAAACTTGTTCTTCAATTCATTATAAATAAAACTTACGAAGAAACTTCCATTCAGACTTAATTAAGATCAAGATATTGACTATTGAAAAGTAAAAAGTTATACAAAAAAATGCTCTCTGAAGAATATTTCGTTAGACAAAAATAGATTTCAAATGAAATCAATGAATTCCGTACAAAGTTCGTGTGAATTTTGATTCATCTCACATAACGCTGAAGAATTAATATGATATGTACATAGTGTATTACACAGCCCGCTTCTTTACTAAATTACAACGTGCGCGGAAATTGTGCGGCATGTTTGCCAGATGGGAAGGCGAATCGCAAGAAGTGCGCTCGCTCGTGAAGGAGAAATCTCTGTGACGATAAGGAGCCATGTGCCGCTGGGAATGCCGGGGTTTGGCCATGGTGAATTTTGCCATGGAGGTCGTGATCCAACGTGCAAACAACCCTATGGGCAGAGATTTCGATTTGGTATCCGCTGATGTCGACTATCGTACATCCCCCGAGGCGCAAAAGCACTGCTCACCATCGAAATAAAGTTCCGAGGTATGATGCTCAAAACAACATGCCGCGGTTGCTTTCATAACGGTTGTTTTCGACTATAGTTTATGTTTTCGCGAAAATTATTGTATATCTTTCTAAAACGGTTACATAACAACAAATATTCTACAGTAAGTGGTATACAGTTCTTTCGATATTTCTTTTATTTTTAAAATAAAAATATTAATAATCATATCGCTAATGTACTTCAGAGAGAAGTTTAAATATCGAGTTATATGAGCGATTTGTGACAATCAATTTTTTCCTTTCTTTAAAAAGTAAAACGAGATAATATAGTAATAACAAACATTAATGCAATCCTATGTAGCATAATAATTAATGTTATTGTGATACCGCAATATTTCCTATTACGATTCATAAATTCCATCAACTAATATCCGATCTAATTAACTAACTTCGCGTTCCTTCAACGCGGCATCACTTTATCTCCACTTTAGCCCGTCAAAGTCTGCGAAACGCATCTCCGAGCGACCGCATAACCAGTAACACAGGGAAGAAGTAAAACACCGTCTTACGCCGGTGCGAGGAAGTGACGCAGACGAATTTCGAATTAACATGCTGGATGTTTGAGCACCGTACCAGGAACCTCTCCAGGGGCTGCGAAAGTGAGGGGGTGGCTTGACAGTGGCTGGTGGCTCGGAGGGATTCAATATAATCGCGCAATAAAATTCACTTACAAGCTATAGCCGCGCGCAGCGTCCCCCGTCACCCTCCCGTGTCCCAGCTCCACTCTACGCTCCTCTGTCCCTACAACCCCGAAAAGCGGAGCTTTATCCCGCATCGCAGCAAAGCGCCATGAAATATTGCTGTTGAGTTCCCAACCGAAATTTACGTCCGCTCTGCGCGTTCGTGAGAGGGTTGATCAAAATGTAGGTTTATAACGTGCTTACTTCCAACACTTTTTATGCTTTGGTTTAGTTAAGCTTATATAGATCAGTTTACGGTAAAAATGATACATTCTATAGATTGTTATTGATAATTATGTAAAAAACATTTCTTAAATAAAATTTGAATTAACAAAAAAAACATTTTAAATATCGCTAAACACTTTGTTCTATTCTATAACTAGAGATAACTAATTTTACATTTCACATCTCATAACATAGTGCAGTTATCTCAATAACGGCTTACAGAACACAACATTTTCATTATAAACCGATCTAGATAAGCTGAACTAAACCAAAGCCTCAAGAATTATTATTATTAAGAGCAAGTATTTTTTACGTAGTTGTTATTAACAACGTGGTGTGATTGAATATGCCACGTTATTAAATTTATTTAGATCAAAATTTAGATTTTTCTGTATAATATTATCAATATGTTAGGGGGTTCTAGGATACTTATCCAGTTTATCCATTGCCTAGAATACGCTATCGAAAAGGAGGCTCTTGCGGAAAACAATCATGACGATTATTCACAGCGTAGCTTCAGTGTCTCCCATTAAATCGCGCGTTCTCGGCACGACGCGACGGTGCGCCGATATATACGCGCTGGCCGATGAATACTGGCTGTTTGCATAGGTCCGAGGTGCGCGCCGACATATGTACAGGGATACGAGAACGACGCCGACGACGAGTCCGGGTTAGAACCCGAATCGTCCGGGGAGCAAAAGGGAGGCAGAACGCCGCGACGGGCCCCTGTGTACACTCAGCTGCCGGTCGGTTTTTGCGCGAGATTGGGCCCCTCCATCCACGAGTCCTAATGTTACGAACCCGGGCCTATGCCAGATGATAATGCAGTCGTATATGCCTTTTCGAAAACGCAGTCGGATTTTTCTTGAAATATCCGGTGTATTAATGGCTCATATTCGATAAAATAAAAATTAACTAATATTTATATAGGGGGAGGAGAGATGTGATACGGAGCAGTAAAAATTGCAGTAATATTAAGTATAAAGAAAGAAAAATTTTGTTATTGGTTCTATTTTCAATATTTAGAGAAACTCTTGTTGTTTACTGATTTATTTTTTCCTCATGTTAAATGGTATTTCTAATTTTAGCAATCATATGTTTTATTCGAATATATTAAACGTCGTGAACGTAATTCCTCAAAAAACTCATTGTAACAATCTGTATTTTGAAGTAATAATGTTGTTACTTGCACATTGTGCATCACGGATTATTTTTGTAAACTGTAGCGTAAATTAAAACATAATAATGTGTAACATAAAGAAAGATACATGAAAATATTTACGTAGTTGGTATAAAGGCATGTAGAGAAAATATTTTGCAACTTTAATTTCTCTCTAAGTAAAGATAAAAATGTTGCGTAAATTCTCTTTATCATGAGCAAGAGAAGATTATTTAAAACATTTAATGTATTAATATGGGTATTTTTAAAAGATACATGAAAAGAACGGTTTTGCTGGAGTATCTAAAAATTTAGCTAGAAATCTGAAAATAATTTTATTGGACCATCAAAATAGTAATGTGAAACACTTAAGCTAATTGCTAGAATGTCAAAATTTTTTGCAGCATTATCATCATGCGTCCTCCATAATTATTTTGATGGTGCAACAAAATTATATTCACATCCACATCTGTATCAAGCTAAATTTTTAGATATTTCAGCAAAATCGTTTCTTTTCGAGTAACAATTACTTTATCACAATCAATTTTAAAATAATTAATTTTTAACTAACTAATATTTTATTGCTTCTTTTGAAATTAGCTGCCATTGTTTGCCATATTAAATTTATGGAAAGATCGAATTTTGCGGAGAGAGAGAGAGAGAGAAAAAGAGAGAGAGATTCTACGCGAAATATTTCTTTTCCTTCCATTTTATTCCTATAGTTGCATAAAATGTCGGAACTCTCAGGAGACGCGAAAACTCAGCATCAGTGCACCGAGCGAATCATCAGAGCGATCTGTGTCGGTGGTTCTTATCGAAAAAGGTAGCGCAAGTAGACGCCAAGAAGTGGAGTCCAGAAAGCGAAGGCAAGCGTACGCTTCGCCGAGCGTGAATTCGCGACATTGCCTTCAAACGCTATATAATTGCGGAAATTCGATGTCATCGCGGATTTTACCTTCTACGTAGATTTGTGTCGACATTTTGCGCACAATACGAACTAAAATCATTCAAATAAAATTGCATATAGAAATTTTTGGCATAAAGCTAAGAGCGTTATCATAAATTTTAAATTAAACGACATAAATTTTTAAAAACTGCCTACACAATACAGCGTAAAATTTTTAAATTGTAAAACAATCTAATTATACGTATACGATGGATTACGTTAAATAAAGTATGTTAAATAAATTAGATTATTAACGCGTATGCGCAAATTAAAGTAGTTTGTATTGATACATAACTACAATTAATTTTATTTGATTTATTCTGCTTTAAGTTGTCCATTACATAGACATACAAATTATTTTTCTAAACTATATCTATCAAAATTCATGTACATACAACCATTGCAAAGAGCTATGCTTCTTCTTTAAAGTTGTCAGTTAAATTCTCGCGGCATCCAAGGAGATGCGGCGTAATGCGCAAGCAGCCGTGACGGATTTATGGTAGCTGCAGGACTTTTACAGAGAGGAGCAGGAAGCGTGCCCGGCGTGCATTTGGTCCTGCGAGAGGAGCTAAAATGGAAATTCTCGCCGCTGGTTGGCTAGGTCTGGCTCCGCCTTTCCCCGGGACGAACTATGTGTGTTACGCTCTACGTGGTGTTTAAAGCAGATACATACACCTACTAGCGGCATGCTACTGTCGCCGAGAATCGCGGGACCCTATTATAGCGGGGGCCCCCTTCTCCCTTTCTCCCGCGGCGTCGTCCTCTTCGCCGTTTTGGTAGCGCCCCCCGGAATTCAGGTTTGCGTTATGGGTTTGCGTAGCGGTGTGTAATCCGCGTCTCGTAAGTTCGTAACGCCGGGATTACACGCGGCCGAGGACCCGAAACGAATCGGTATATGTACCTATTCGCGGGACTTAATTCGAGCTTCAGTTATGGCTCTACAGCCAGAGTCGTGTCTAACGACTCTATCTTGAATTGGCGAACCGCAAAAAATCTCGGACATCCATAGCTTCGAATTATTTGATAAAATCATGTAACGACTAACCAGATAAGAAACGTAGAAATATAGAAAAATGTATTAAAAGACGATTAAAATTTAAAAAATGAAACAGAAAGTTTTAATATTAAGTCTGACGGTGCAATCGTTCTTAAACAAGACATTAAAATATAGGTTTATACTAAACTTCGGAGATATTCCGAAAGTTTGTCAAATACGACATGCATATGGTTAAGAGTCAAGATTTTGTTAAGATCTATGAATAAAACCTATTAACGAAAACGAAATATGATTTAATATTCAATTTGTTACTCTCAACGGGATTAACATAGCTCGTTGTATATTACTTGCGCATCATGAGTTAAAAACGCACGTAACTTAAATTACGTCGCGCCACAATTTCGAGGGCGCAATTTTCCAAGCCATCAGACGATAACTTTCCGCGCGATACGTAACATTACGCGATTATTTTTATCAAATGTATTTTCGAGCGCGACTGCAATAGGTTTCATTTATATACACATCCCGCTTGAATATTTGTACACACTCATTTTTCTGCAAGTAATTTACTCGCGTGATTGATTCGTACCGTGCCGGTGTTATTCGCCACGATTATCGCACAGCGATAGTTATTTTTCCCGTATTATTTTTCTGGAAAAATGTAAATGTTGGGAATAACAAAATAAATTCGCCTCGTGGACACAATATTGGAAAAAACCATCAGGGAGGACGAAGATTCGACGCTAATAACGTCGAAAACCGCAAACAAACGTGCGGAAAGCGCAACGACGACAAGCGGAAGAAGGGGGGAGGCGGATGGAAAAGGTAAAAAGGGCCATTCATTTTGACATCGATACCGCCGATGTTTTTCTCTTTTTTACGGAGTCAAAATAATGCGACTCTGATTGCCACGGTGTGCTCAATGAAACGACACAATATTTGAACCGCCCCGCGCGCGCGCGCCCGCGTCCCCGACCCCCTGCAGGCTACGCTCCTCCATTGCTAGACAAATATGCTCCGAGTCAACATTCACAGTACCGAATACAGCTACGTCTGATTGTGTTCTCTGCCGGGACGGGGGTGAAAGAAAGACAGACGCCCCGTCGTGTGCTCACGTGTACGCGGCATTATGCTCGTCCGCGCGTCGTCGATTCGAGAATCACAACGACGATGCCGCGACGGCTCCAAGAGCGTGTATAATGAGAATTAAAGCGACGGAATTCCTTTTGCAGAATTAAAAATTAAATTTTAATTTTTCTTATAATACATTTGTTAGAGTACCTTAATATCTGGTACTTGCAAAATTTGCAATCCTCTCTGGTAGCAAATTATATAGTGTATTTTTATACCGTTGATTATTTACATATTTTAATATTTTACATAAATTTCAGTTTAGATTTCAGAGCAGTTATTTGAACTAATAATAATTCGTACAATTATTTAGCTACTTTCTATGGATTGTTTTATATATAAAATTATTTTACACATTATTTGAGAAATAATATACAGACCAGTCAAACTCAAAGATAATAATCAACATAAAAATTGAAATTTTATATCTCTAAAACCTTTAAAAACATTCTTCAATCTATTTTCTCATAATTGAACTTGGAAAATTATTCGAGAATATATTTGATGATATTCTCATAAGAAAACTAGCGAAAACGACACCGATAACGGTTCGCTGAAAGAAAGGCGAATATCGCTGACTTGATTCAATCAACAATATGGTAATCCTTGCTCCGATGACAAGATCGTCCCGGTGGAACGCCGTAAAAGCCAAACAGAAAACCGCCCCGCCGGTCGTTTCGGAAATTAAGTTCCTTCGCCTTTGGCGCCCGAGTCCACGGGGATCTAATTATCAGTTTGGGAACTTTTGAAATTAATAAAACTTCGTCTGCGCTCCGTTCTACCCACCCTGCCCTTAGACGCTCTTGTTATATTACTCTTGGAAGTAAAACCGACATCCTTAGAGCGGAGGGTTCGAGGAAGAAACGCGTAGAGAACGACGGAAGAAGATTGGCGAGGGGGCTGCTCCGGAGGAAAGGACGAACGTAAAGGGTAGGTTAAAGGGACGGCTGGAAATTTCACGGGAGTTAGTGGGGATCCTTTTGACTGAAAGGGGAGGATCCGCGGAGAACGTGAAAAAGAGGAGCAGGCAGAGTCGGAATTTACCAGTCTAATGCGGCGAATCTCTCCCTACGAATCTCTTTGGGAAAGAAGTTTTCGGGGTGTGCTTGCGCTAGACTTATAGAATCTGGTTATTTGTTGTACTACACCCTAGTCAAGATCGTAAAATACTTTTATAGATTTAAAATACTCTAATGTCTAAAATGTGTATATGGGGTATTCCGGGTAAATATGGGTAAATATGGGAATTCAGAGTTAATTTGATAAATAGAATTGATACAAATTCAATCAAAGACGAATATTAAATAAGTGGAAAAAATTAAATTTCAGAATTAGCAATTTTTATTTTCGGATTCTAGAAATTGACTTATTCTTCAGGGATTTCGAAAAAATTGAAAAATGTACTTAGAATTCCATTTCCATCAAAAAGATAATTCATATACTGTTCTAATCTGAAACCTCAAAAGTTCAATTCTTTTTTTTTGCCGGGAAGTAGTCGAGTTGAAAAAAATGTATGTGAAAAATTCATAAGAAAAAAATCATTTTGAAATTTTAACACGTTATTACACACGACTGAATGTATTTAAAGAAAAAAAACTAGCTCAATTGAGCATGGCACTTCTGAGATAATTAATTTTTTATTCGTTTTTCATAAAAAAAAAGTACTAAAAATTAATATGGTAAAAAATGAAAATTACCATCTCAAAGTACAAGAAAAATCCAACATGTTTCATGTATACAAATTTTTTTTACATAAAAGAACTTTTGAGTTAAAAATTTCCGAAAATATCAATTCTTGAAAAAAACTCAAAATTCAACTGTTGATATCTACTGAAATAACGTCCATAAAATTCTGAAAAAAATTGAGAAGGAACCTATCATTTAGCACAATAACATATTGCAAAACAAAAGAAATCGGTGAATGTGAGTGAAAAAAAAAGTTGAGATCCCATGGAATACCCCATATGTATTAAAGTAACCTCGATCCTCAGTAAACAACTTTCTCTTCTCAACAATTTTGAAATATAGATAAAGTTTATTACCTATTGTCAATGTACGAGCGTAACCAATCTTGGTATAGAAAATAGCTGTAAAAAAATAATAAACGGAAATATAATAAACCCAGAGATATTTTTTAGAGAAGTGTTTGCACAATAATTCACATATATCACGTTTCGAAGAAATGTTTGCACAATAATTCACACAGCACATTTATTGTACTTTTGATTATTATATTCCTATTGCGACTTATTTATGAAAAAAGTTGTTACTTGAAAAGAGAAGGATTGCTTATCATTCTTAACGAGTAACTCGTGTAGTTGGCTACAGCGATAAGATACAGCGAATAGAATCGACATATATAATCGTTCTGTTAGAAAGACTTATAAAGGTGTCGGATAAAACTGCCCTCGTCCGAAATTCGTTCATTGACGCTTAGGTGTGAGATCTACGTCTCTCTTTTCGAAATGTTTCGAGTGATCGAAAACCGAAGTAACGCGCTTCTGTAGCGATGACGTCGAGGGTCCTCAACCCGCCACGTGGGACGTCCGCCTCCTTCCGTTCTTCACTGCACTCTAGGTCACGCACAACGCGCGCATACATGACCCGCCGGAGTTCGGTACTCAAGAGCCCTGGAAGTAATTCGGTGTCACGCCAAGCTGCGGTTTTACATCGAAACTAGAGTGTCCCATTGATACACTTCGGCCGTCATTATGCCGCGCAACGAGCGTCCCTGTATCTTCTATCGATACACGCAATTCGTGTACTTAATAATTTTGCCAAAGTGCCGCGATATTAATACTATTTTTGCATGTGTGGCTCACACATCTCGTATCCCATAATTTTGTAAAAGCAACGAATATTTTAATTTAGTTTACAGCTTATGTGTGTGTGCGATGGATATGCATATACATGCATATAGTAGTATAACTTCATAATAATCATCAAAAGTAAATAGATGTAATTGTTTCATTTAATTCCGTTATAATAAAAAGCATTTATATTATTTTAAAAAATAGCCAGCAATATGCAGTATATTGTAAAATTTTCAGCATTAATATAAATTTTGTATTAATTAACGACAGTAATAGTTTTTGAATTCAATAAAAATATGTAAACATAAAATACGTTTAATTAAAACGATGCATCATATTTTTGCTATAGTATCTTTTATTCTACAAAATTTATAAAAACTGTAATATCAAATCATTTATACGCTTCTTTCATACGCCCTCATAAGTCATAATCGATTGTTATCAGTCCATGCCAGACGCTTATATCTGAGTGTCTATATCGCGTTGTAGGAAACTCGCAGCAAATCGTTATTCAAATCCTCGGGTAAATTGGGGGTAAACCGAGCAATATGTAGCGTTTAGCCGGCATTATTCGCGACCCTTGATCGCGTCGGGGGTACCGACACCGAGGATGGAATAACCAACTTCCCCTTCGCGACGGGATGTTTCCTTCTCTTTCTCACCACAATGATCGGTACCGAGCGAGCACAATGAGAGATCCAGCAGGGTATGAAGCACCCTACGTCGTCGGTGCGCATTTAACGCGTCCGACCACCCCCCTCGACTGTCTGTCTCGTTCCCTCTTCCGTGACGGTACCATTTCCAGGAGGGGTGCTAAGCCTCGCTGTCGCTCAGGATTACCGGCTCTGATTTGCTCGTCGAATATCGCGGTATACGTTCGCGTTGCTTCTGCATCCGGGACCCCCGTAACCGCTGCGGCCCCCGGGGGCAGCACGCGACCTACGGACTCCCTCGCCTCAAAGATCGTCAATCTGAACATTGTTTTCACGGGGCGATCGTGATTTTTTCATTCGCTTGGTATGATCTTTATTGCCGGGGGATTGAATTTTGTTTCAAAGAAAATGCGAATAAAAGAGATGAATCTCAATGACAATCAATAGAACAATCTCTCTATTATACGTTATTTTATATTTATACAAAAATGCACCAAACGTTTGATTAATGTGTCTTGGAAATAATTATTACTCAAAATATAATAATTATTCTAGTTTCTAGTATTATAATGTTCCGTGGGTTTTCTAATCAAATTTAATTCTCTCTTTCTGCAGTCTCTTTCAATATAAAATATTAATCTTTTTTTAAATCCTATTTTGACTCAATTTTGTCTACAATTTTCTGTTATAACAATAGCTTCTAAACAAGAAACATTATCGCTAAATTATTGTAGCCAATTCATATCTCGAAACTCCGGAAGTAGCCAACAATATTTACACACTTTTGAAAAGACATCTACATTTAGGCTCCGTCTGACTCAGTCTTCCTTTCCTCCACATGATTCACGATAGCCGAAAAGAAGGTGCATCGAAAAAACGCGAGGGAAAGAAGGAAAAAGAACGGCCGTCTGTCGTTCTGCAGGTGAGAGCGAGTCGGTGGAAATAGTCGGTGGAGAATCCGAGAGCAAGAAGGAAATTAAAATTCATGAACGCTTCGAGCATCGTCGAATTAAAATTCATGACGGAATTACCGCCGGTCTCTCGAAAACAAAGGCGCGCACAACTCCAGTTAGGTACGTACTCGCGAGTCATTCACGGTAAGAGTTTCGCGGTCGCGAAACTGACTTTCTTTCCAATTGGCAACGCTCATGGCTCTCCGTTCGTAGCTTACATAATAAAATTTCTTATTTCTTTATTTATGTAACTTTCGTTTGGCATCCAGTCTGTTTTTCTTCTCGCTTTTAATTCCTACATCCTAATGTCTTATCATTTCGAAAATTCTCTCTTCGCCCACTCGGTCCGTGAACAACGACTTGACTTGATCCTTGAATGACCTACCAGACGAGGATTGCTGTCTTGCGCATGAGAATACGAGGCTCTCTGGTCCAGAGGCCACTTCATTACCATCCGAAAACCGGTTAGCTCGATCTATGCCGTGGCCTACGGTACCTCTCGCTACTGCTATCGCGGAGAAACAGCTCAAAGTGCTTCCGTCTGTCGTGTTCACTGTTAATTAAGTGATATTGCTTAACTTGCCATTGTCTTCACGTTACCTTTTTAGACAGTAGATTTACATTGGATATGTTAAAAACAATCTTCGAATAAAAATTATATAAATGGTTATTAAAATCGCTCTATTGTTAAAACAAAAGTTCTAAAACACTCTATATAATTAAGAGAGGTACTATTACTACATTCTGTAATTTTTACTCAAAGAATGTTCTTAACATATTTAAAATAATTTAGATAAAGGTTTTTATACTTGAAAATAAAGTAATTTGAACTTTTTCTTTAGCCTTAATCTAATTGATATTATTATGTCCTATAATCTTTTGTGGCAAATCTTTCTTAGGCTATTTGAAGGATATCTCTTTCACGTTGACCGGAAGAGAACTTCCCAATTTTCATAATTGCAACCGCGTTATAATTAAACGAGTATATACGCTCGCCAATTACATTACTGTAAAACAGCGCGAACTGCTTTCGAGGACCGATGAGACCAGTACTCAAGATATTCGTGAAATCTCGCGGACAGGTACGAGATGGGAGGCTATGAGAGGTCGAGTGTCGTTCAACGAAGAGAACGGCGTTACTCTCTGCCTCTTTTTCTCCGTATATGCCCGGCGTTGGATCTTAGATAAATAATAAATATTAGCGGAATCTCGAGTAAAATAATCATCGCTATCTCGAGATGGTTCATGTACCTACTAGAATCTGATACGTCCGCGCGTACGAGAAAATAGATCTGTGTACACTCGCGGTTGACGCATATGTTGTCTTATTTATCATTATACAACTACAAGAGTGTACTACAACTACATTTGACGAATTAGTTTCGTTTCATTTGCGGAAATCCGGACGGCACACATAAAGTCAATTTATCATGTGTGCATAAATGAAAATAATATTATTATAAAACACAACATTTCAAAGCAGAGATGTATCTTTATATATAAATAAACTTAGTATATGATTCTATTAAGATTATATTTAAGATTATATTATAAGGTAAAAGATTAATGTTAATATGATAAATATGATATGACAAATATTATTTCAGACGGCAAGCACGATTTTAAAGGACAATTTTACGAGAATAAAAGCGTTTCGAAAGTCTCGCAAAGCGAAAATACTTTTCGAGGATTAAAACGAGGCGACGATCGAATGAACACAGCACGTCCGAGTTTTTAGCCAGTCGACTGCCATACGATTTTACGTCGTCTTAGCGCGGACTACGTGGTTCTCTCCTTGTTAGCACTTAATTAACTTACCACCGGCCCAACCAGTCTCCGGAGATGAGACGAGAAATTTCCTCTCGCTCGTACTTCTCGTCACTCGAGCGACGAGCCTCGAAAAAAAAAACATCCTACGCATACGGCGCAGCATCAATAAAACGCAGTACCGAGTCGCGCTTTTCCAGGAATACCAGAGAAATATTAATGAAATATTAATGTCGACACTTCGCGCCATTAGTGCCGACGTGAAAATAGAAAAAAAGACACGCGCATAGTATCGGCGAACGGAGTAAAATCGTGGATCTTTGTGTACCAGACTGGAAGATGAAAATATTCCAGAGAGATAAATGACGTCGTTAATGCAGTTATTTTGCAAGTAACTCGATAATGAAATAGTTAAATGGATTGGTTACTATGGTACTCATCTTCGTCTCGCAATCTAATCGCGCTCAATATCGGAAAACTAAAAGGAGAGAAAAATCAAATTCTTTGCGCCAAACCCTTCTTTCTATATTATATTCTTCCCGCTCTATATTTAAATAAATTCTCTGATTTCATTACTTCTTGTTAATCTCATTTGATTGACTATACGTGCAGAATCAATAACTACCAGAACTACCTCAATAAATACATCTCTTTCGTCAAGCACATAACGGCGGATAGTGTAATGATTCACATCGGTTCGTGTATTATCAACAAATACATTGTTTTCGCAAGATATCACGCGTAATTAGCAATAAACAAAACGGCGCGTGTCAACAGCTTCGAAATTTTACTTATATAGACACTCGCCAGCTCTGTTGACAGGACATACATACAGGCGTTCTTCATTCTCGACAAAACTGGAGGAATATGACTGTTGGCTGTGATAACATAAATCGGTGACGACCATAACACCGCAAATACGGATTACATTTTGGCGCTAACAATGCCAGCCGAGCTAATTCGTATTTGTAATGCGTTACGATGCGTACTTGCACTAGCGTCACTATTTGTACCATTATAGCACGCGATTTGCGAACATTAATGTTACGCATAACTTGCAATTGTAACGTGACAATCTATTATTGATAGCAGATTATTTCGTTCATAGGTCAACCTACGACTAAAACAGGAAATAAATAATTCTTCAAATATGTAACTAAGATCTTGCTTCTATTCCTATATAAAGTGCAACTTTCGCTTAAAAAAAAAAAACAATTTTTAGTTTGTTACAAAATCCGTAACCAAAAAGGATATCTGCTGTTTTCGCGAACCTCACTTGCTTAAATTTAAGAAACATTTTTAGAATATTTATATTAATTACTTCAATAATTATTCTAATATGATGTGTCGACGACTAAATGGCCGCAATACATAATGCAGAGAAAGAGAGAAAGTATAAAATATAGGATTCTTTAAAAATCCGGCGAGATGCGTCGATTTTATGGCAACGACATTCGTAGATCTTGCGAGGCGCGAGACTACTAGATGTGAATTGATTTACCGTTTTCTCGGCTTTGAAATTAACAGCGTGTCTTTATTTATCACTTCTGCCTTTTTCTCATGCGTCGTTGAGATAGCCGACAATACGCGGCATACACGGCCCACGTGTAAACTCGCGTTCTCTCAACCTACATATCCATGCATAATCAAACGAACGTCGGTGCATTCGCAGGAAATTCAGCAAAAGCAACAAACAATCAGCCACTCACAGGATAAATTTAGAAAATAGTAAATTGGAAAAAATATCGAATCCATCTTAAATATTACAATATTACTTCTTTTCTTCATATTTCTTGAAGACATTTCTTTACGAAACATTTACGTTTCTTTTTCAACCATTTTTATTCTGGTAAATATCAAGGACGAAAAAGAAGATCAACGACATTTACATAAACCCTTTTGCGGAATAACTGTCCTGATGATTTCGGAGCACGGCATGTCAAGACGAGAGGCGCAGATTTTGCACAAATATCACGAGAGATAATTGCAACAAAAATTAAGAGTTCGACGGCGCGGAATCTCGCCGTTTTGGCGCGGCATGATTATTCGCGCGACTCGTACGGAAGATCGAGATCGCTTATCCGGAGGTCGAGCATGTAATCTGGTTTTAGCAGACGCCCGCGAAACGCTTTGTATTAGCCCTGCACATATAGACACGTTCATTCCGCGCGACAGAAGTTTGACGACAAAATATTTGTCGTTCAAACAGCACCCGGGTCCTGGAAGTCCCCTATGCCACATCCAGTCGCGGCGCCGCGACGCGGATTTCGGCAAGTATCTCTCTCTTCTCCCCCCTCCCCTTCTCTCTCTCTCTTTCTCTCTCTCTCTCTCTCTCTCTCTTTCATTCTCTCTCCACATCGCGAATGACAACAACGCCGCTAAATTAAACGCAACGCCGCCCCTGACTTGATACCTGGAGATTGAAACCATTATAATTCCGGTGAGTTCAGATTTCGATGGCAGACACGCCAAAACGAACCCAATGCTTAATCCCGACAATTGGCGGAGGGTTCTCAACGGCACATTTACAGAACAGCCATAAATTCGTGCACGTTCTGCTTGCAAGTGAAATTCTTTTACAAATTTAATTTAAATTTTTCTTTCACAGAAATACTATAAAATGCAAATAATTTTTAACAACTAAACGGATTTGTTGCAAATGAAATCTAGCATTATACCGCATGTAAAGGTTGAACACCGAATTTATATTCGGAAACATAAATGACACTTAGGTATATAAACTTGATATTCGTGACGATAGAACGCAGAAGAGATTATTGTATGACGAGAAGTGTGTAAAACGCTGATTACGACAGCAGACAGCTGCGTTTAATTTAAAGCGCGGTATAGCATATCATTAGCTGGTATTTAAGATAAAGATAAAGCGCGCAGAAACATCTGTAATTCTGACGCCTAATTCACGTTCCATATACATACGCGTTTCCTTCTTATTTCTTCACTTTTCTGACGAAATGGAAAAATGTTTTCTTCTCTATATACTCTGCCATTATTCTTATTATATTAACATCACTGTTCTATTTAAAATTACTATTAAGTCCATACAAGTTTTATACCGTGCAATAAATACATAATTTCGACATTTCTTCTCTGAAACAATCTGCTCAAATTCATTTATGATTTTCCCTACTCTTCGTTATCTTCGTGTTTAACTGTATAAATTGCTTTCAATGCTCACAACGGATATTAGTTTGTCAAAACTCGCTATGTAAGTTCGTTATGTAACTTCAGATTATACGGAGTCTCAATAAAAATCGCGGATAAGTGTTCTCTCTTTAAAAGTTTGTAGAATTACGTTCTTCTTTCGAATGTAGGACACAAGATTCTCGCAAGATCTCATAGTCTAAGTAAAACTAATAAAATTTAATTTCGGAAGATACGCAACGTTTTCGACATATCCTATGGCGTGGCGTTATTGCGAAAACGAAGCTAACTCGTTGTCGCGCAATTGCGTAAGTGCGTCCTATTCGTACGTACGGGCACGTGTCGTCGCGAGCAAATAGACAGTGTGCACTTGCCGCTACCTTGGTACCACGTGTTAACCAGGCTAACCGAGATAATCACTCATTACGAGCATTTAGCGTGGCCGGGCACCGAGGTCTAGCGTCGCCGATCTCGGCGCGGCGCGGTTTTCCCATTGGTCGCCGGTAACGTGGAAGTAACGCGTACCGCAAACATGCGAACGGTCGTTCTGGTTAGTACCGCGATCTATTTCGTTCTTTCCTTTTTCTGTGCGCCGAGAAGGAAATTGCATCTGCTTTTCCGCCGTGAATTCTCGTGTATTCCATACGGAAGAGAATCAGAGGGATCAAAGTGGCGTACAAATCGTGACAATTTGTGGTAAAAAGTTTCGTGCGATGGAAAATAAAATATTCAAAATTAATAATGTAGTACTCATAAATGAGCATTGTTGTAATATAATTATAAATAATATAAATAATTAAAATATGATATATCAATTGTAATTTCTTCACAATATTTAGCCGTTATCTGAAACTCTGAGAGCTGATATTTTGAGAATTATTGTTTCAGTCATGCGAAACTTATGATTTAAAAATGATACTTAATGATTTATTAAAAGTCAAATTGGCGACAATATTTCTTGTCATACTGCTCGGTCAATGCTATTACGTTAAATTTGTCCCCGCGTGTTTATCTATTTACTTAACATGTAGAGATAGGGAATCGCATACCATGTCTTGTCTAATTACTAATTAACAGCGTGCTCGCATGAATAAGCAAAGGGTCTATGAAATTAGCATAATTAATTTGTGGCTAAAAAGTGTCTTTTCTTACAGCAATTTAAATTTACAAAAATCAGCAAGAAAAAAAACGACAGTATGCGCAGTGATATATTTTATAATTAGATAATTGGTTTTAAACCTTTATATTAAAAAGACCGGGGGTATTTTTTAATTGAGAATACCGAGAATTTTAAGGGTTTTCCAGAATGGAAGTCGGGTAACGGGCTAGTAACACATTCCCGTAAAAAAATAAGTACTACAAAAACCTTTAACAAAATGGACAGATTTAGAAGAGGTCAATATTCAGTAGTGGACAAGATCAGCTGATTGATAAATGATGATTGCAAATTTTAGTCACAGATATTAAAGAAATTACAAAGTCTCTTTGTAACATTTTGTTTATTTGTGGCTATCCTAGTCTCAGTAAGAGATTTACTGCCTAAGCCAAGCAAATATGTCCCTTCCTAATGGATTACATTTGCAGTAAAAGAAAATGGACAAATACGATGTTCATACATTGATAAACATTTGCAAATCTGTATCAATCAAACATCTAAACGCGACGCTCGCCCGCCGCGTCGTTAAGCCCTATTGATCCGTTATTAATTGTCCAGCGGGATTATCTGCGGCGATCATTAACGACTCGTTAAATCTATCGCGTATTTCATCCGTATGTTTGATGTCGTACTATCGATTTCGCGTAATCACCTATCAAGCGCAAACGAACTTTAAAAATTAGGACGTAATGCTGGAAATTGTTCGAGACTGCAGAGCAATCAGTCGAATTATCGTTCATCCCCGATTGAATCGCCGGTGAATCGAGAGAAAGACGTGCTGCTACATGATCGAAACAGCTAAACGAAGCGCACGAAATGACTGTTCTTTTTATCGAAATACTTTGGATAAAAAATTCAGTTCTGACAAATTATATATATAGCGCGAATATTTCTTCTTCTAAAGAGCGCATTAAAGCGATGAATCATCCACTTATTCTTGGTAAATTTCTTAATTCATTTTTAATATTGCCTAATGGATTAAAGAATTAAATTCAAAATTTCGGAGTTACCTCAGAAAACTTTTAGATGCTAATTATTTCACTATTTTTAGTCAATCTAGTATATTTTCAATCAAGTTATATTAACAGTAATAGCAAACACCCCCGTATTAATATATGAACAATTGATAACGCTAGTAAACATAATTTTTTGAACTTTGAAAGAGATTAATTAAATAAATAATTGCATATTAATGGAATCATATTAATAAATTGAAAACGAAAGAATTATAATTAATTATCACTAATTCTCTCATCGAATACAGAAGAGGCAATCACAGCAGAATAAATCATGTGCCACATAGGCCAGACTCTGGTCTCGAGTGTCTCCAACATTGTGCGCGCGCGAGCACGCGTGAGCCCGCTGTGGCGTACGTGGCCGCGTTCGCATATGGTCGCGGAAGGTCGAGTGACGTGGTCCCCAGTCCCGGCTGCGCAAATATTGATCGAGGTGTCGCCGTGACGAAAAATTCCACCGTACGGGAATAAAATGTCCGCGACGTCGCGGAAGATGGCGCGAAGCGTGACTTTGGAACGAAGCCTGTCGCTTCAGCTCCAAGTCGGAACGATCGGGCACGAGTGTGATCGAAGCGATGCTAAAATTATGATTGACGCATCGTAAGATGTGTCGGATAATTTTTTTTTAATTTGAATAACGACGTTATCGCATATGTGTAATTCTGAAGAGTACTCTTGATCGACCACCTGATAGACTCTTCAATTTTGTATACTCTTCATTTTAATAAAAGTTTCCATCATCTAAATATTGTATAAGTTTTAATTTTGTCATATTTTTAACTATTTTTACTTCCTTTTTTATTTTTGTATCAACTTTGGTTATTATAGTTATATAATTCTGCAATTATACTTAATTTATAAATGGAAACACACACACGCTTGTATTTTTTATCCAAAAAATTTATCCAAAAAGCCCAGCTATATACATCACATTAATTATGTTTATATTTTGTGTAGTGCAATTTCATTTAAATGCTGAGTAAAATAAAAATCTTGATAATCTTGACGCAATATCTCTCTCTCTCTCTCTCTCTCTCTCTCTCTCTCTCTCTCATCTCTCTCTCTCTCTCTCTCTCTCTCTCTCCAGGATTACATGCATGATAAAATAAAATATCCGAATAAAATATCCGGATAGGGTCATTTTAACCCTCAAAATATGTCAAAGAGTTAACGAAACGATAAATTATATATTAAGCCCTCATCACCCTTCATCATTAAGCAATCATTTAAACTTTTTAAAATTTATTATTAATCTCCCTCTCGCTTTCCTTCCTCCGTAATAAAAAAAACTCTAATTTATGGTTTACACTCGTAATTTTCTTATTTAAGTTTATAAATTGTAATTTAATTAGGATAACAAAGAATAAAAACATAAGTAAAATTAGCATATTTCCTCGTAAAACAATATTTTTAAAAATATTGAAAAAATTCCTGTTTACCGTCGCTTTTTCAAGAGTTAATTTATTACATTTCTATCATTCTCTTATTCGCTCTTTTGAAATCTATCATACACTGCAATTAATCCATCGTTTTAAGCATACGTATCTATCAATCTTATATAAACTGACCGCATATTGACATCAATTTTGGGAGCGGAAGTAACACGTCTGATTGCCAGTCACCCTCGCCCGGCATCAAGCAAGTCGGTTTATCAGATGGTATTTGTCGTATCTGTCTATCGGCGGGTGTATATTAGATAATAGGAACGACGGCAAATCCACCCCCTTCGCCACCCGCTGCGACTCCGTCGAGGAACAGGTGGCAAGCGCGCAGCGTGGGGTAAGCACGCGCCCAAAGCCGTGCCCCCTCTAAGAGAATCGTGGCGTACAACACCACCGGGGCACCATGGGGCCACAGCTGGGCACCGTGTAAATGCTTGGCTACTCACCCTTCGAGCTTCTCAACTGCATCCCCTGTGTGGGCACACTCGAAAAAAGACACGCAACCCCTGCGGCGAGCGCGGCCTCGGGATGCTGCCGGAAGACCTTTGTGGGATCTTGACGCGTTTGCCAGGGTTTATGGGGATCCACGGTGTTACCGGCATGAGGTGGGATGGGCAGTCTTGTGGTTATTTGAAGATCTGATTACAAAAAAGATATATACAAGTTAATTTTCGGGAAAGTTTGTCTCTTCCAAACGACGCGATCATAAATCGAAGAATGTCACATTCAATAATGTTATTAAGAACATATACTAATAGAATACTGATTTATACGTATGTACAATTATGTTTATGTCATATGTATATACTGTATGATAAACACGACAATTAATTAATTTTAAACCTCGGAAAGAAGATTACTGCAGGCATTACTCAAGTAAGTAGCACATCGTCGAATAAAGCTACGTAAAATATTTGATTATCAAGGATCGGAACATCATTTTTGCAGCTGCAATCGTCTTTTGCCTGACCCGCAATTTAAATCTGAACGCGAAGTGCAAACACGCGCGATATTATTTGCGCGGTATATATTTTCGGAAACTGTGTAATTGTTTCGCATTTCCACGCTCTCTGTAGATACATGTTTTGTACATATTTACACATTTACATTGTAATTACTCACCACGCGGGGCGGCCGCCGGGCGCGAGGAGGGGTCTTTAAACATTAAAAGAATATTTGCCGGGCAAATGCTGATAAATCATTGTGCGTAATGCAGTGCAATCTTAATAATTCGAACCGTTAAATGAAGATTGTTGAACACATAGCGACAATATTTTGAATCAACAGAGCGTGGATGTGCGAAATCGTAGTCGACGCACATGCAAATATATACACAATGTACAACGATAATGGCGTGCTTACGTGTGTGCTTGCGGTGTGCAAGGTTAAATGTAATATTGGCGTAGAAACACCGAGAAACGAGTAGTTGGAAAATTATCGATGTAATCGGAACGAAACGTCGGATTAAAGTTGATCGCGAGATTAACCTTTTCAATATTATGTGTCTCTTTCTCTCTCTTTCTGTTTGATAACGCTGTTGCCTGAATTAATATTTACGAATTTATTTACGAATTTATTTACGCATTTGCATGTATTATGAAACTGAGAATTTTTAGTTCCTGGGAATATTCCCTGAAAGTATTATAAATTTATTTGCGCATATGCAAATAAAGAGGATACTGTGCAAATATTTGTACTACTTGTGTGTAGCAGCAAATTTAGTTTCCTTAACGCAACATATTTCAATGAAAAAGTGTTGTGGATGAAAATAAAATATTGTCTTACATTATCTAGTCCCCCAATTATTTAGAAGTTTTATTTTCCTATAATAAAGACTTTAAATATAATCTCTTATCGCGCATTTTTTCGAGCGCTTAATTCAGTGATTTGTGTTAAAGCCAACTTCAATTTAAATAAAGAGTAACGTTCTATTATTAATACATATCCCTAAATTTATTAAAAATATACGATTTCTGCAATTCCCCATATCGCAAAAACTATCGAAAACTCGAATTTTTCTTAAGAGAAAAATCAAATTTGTTGATAACAGAAAATGTGAGAGTTAAGATAGGTATCTTGTAAATGCTCTTAGGCGTTGTTACGTAATGGCATTGCCGAGTTTGTGGTGTTAAACGTACAGTTATGAATCGCACCTGTACCATGCTCTAAACGCCATTTCGCATTAGCGCAATCGCCGATAATCGTACAGTCGAGAGATTTCAAATCGGTACTTACCGCCGCGCGGAATAGACGAAGCCCGGCTACGATGTTAATCGCATTAGTGCAACGTTGCACGATAAATCAGATAATTAGCGGCCCGTTAAGCGCATCGTAAATCGGCATTATCAGAATCGGGTGACGCCGTTTTGACATGGCGCCACGTTTGTTTGGCGACGCGTTGCGGCGAAGCAGCCTGTGTACTTAACAAATCTTGTGATCACCGAAATGTTGATCGTTTATCAACTATTATCCTGCCAACAACAATGTTATCTGCATCATAGCATTTCGCACTGCCGTTAGAGAAAAATGCCCGATAAACTGATCTGTTCCCCCCCAATTCAAATTTTCATTCTTTACTCATAAAACATAAAAATCTACGACAAAAAATTACAAACATAAAAATATTAAAGATAATAAAGATATAAGAAAATATTTTATGCACTTATTGCACAGAACAATTCTAACGTTCAAATATTGACGTGATTTCCCTAACTGCAACTATTTTAATCATTGCGCAAATAGCAAAAAGCAAAAAGTCCGATAGCGATTGTAGCGTACAAACATATTAATTCTAATAATTATAATGACACACCGAGAAAAACATAATCCAATTTTTCGGCTCAATATGCAATTTTAAGTCATATCGCTTTAAGAGTGTGCAAGATGCATCTCACAGTTTGAAAGGTTCCCACGCGCAATCGGTGCGCTTAACAAGTCACTCTCACGTTTCGCTCGTGTCCGAAAAAGCAATCGCCGTCGAGTAGAGCGAAGTTAATCGCGACACGGCACTAGCCGATGTAAACTATCCTTCGATGATACTTCTCTAAGTCCTGCGATATTGCGAACCAATTCCCCGAGGCGACCGACCTGTCCCCCCATCATTCCCACAATTTCCCATACGCTTTATGCCGGCACCGTACTTCATGGGGTCCTCGCTATAGGGTCGGAACACTACCATGATCGATAAAATTGTATCTTAAGCTTGCGGGTCTTGCCCGCAAATCAATTACGCATTTAATCCCGCGACGCATCTCTCTTTTTTTTATCGCAGACCAGAAAAATTCAGGGTAACTCTTGCTTAAATTTAACCACGAATAAAATGTTTTTCGTCTCTTTACAGCATTGCTAACATTATTTTGAATGTATTTTTTAATTGTGATTTAGAAGAAATGTATATTGTGTTTTTTATTAAGAAACGCTGAGTGATATAAACTGCGTTATAAAATATTTAGAGTAAGCCTAGATAGTCAAATTTGTCGAAAACAGATTTTGCAAAGTGTCCGCTATTATTAGCAGAATTTCAGAAATAAAAAAATTAAATCATCAGAGATTCTTAGAGAACACGTACTTAATCCTTTCGTTGTCCAGCCGTTATAGATTAAATTCAGACATCTTCAGAAAAATAGATTTTATATTAAAATAAATATTAATTTTGAAATGAATGAACAATCTTTGAAATGGTACGAAACTTAAATGCTCTAAGTTCTAAAGAAATATATAAAACACAGGAACAATACGCGGCGTTACACCTGTGATACACATGTGTCCTAGAAATAGAACTCGTATGATATATAGGCGTCTGACATGTTCCATCAGTGTTTCACATATACGCAGAACAATGAAAGGGTTAATACGGACACAATTGATGTCAATCCGCCGCAGTATTCTGTAATCTGACGGCGAATTGCTAGCGTACCGCTAACATTTTACTTGACCATGAACACGATTGTTTTAACAAGTGACAAGTGAAAAAAAAGTTTTGAAAGTTTAACGCGGTTGTGTAATTTAACGTTATATCGATCTTTTTTTTAATAACTAATAAGATACGTAATTATAAATCAGACATTTTGGCTCTGTTTTAAATCATCAACGATGAGATAACGTTAAATCAAAATAATCTCACATTCTCCGTGAGAAATAAACGAGTAACTTTAAAATTTAGTGGTCTAAAAATAGCATTAATTTCCGCGAGAAAATTCAAGTAAAACTTGGCTAACGATTATTAGTATATTTTATGATCGAAATCAAAATAAAGTTATAACAGCAAAAAAAGAAGTAAAATTACTTACCCCACTAACTCAGAGAACGCGAAAATAAGCATTGAAACCGTGATTAAAAAACATCGAAATTGTTTTAGATTCCTAACGAATTTATTTGGCTGAAGAAGATAAATTATAAATAAAAATCCATCGCGAGTTTAATTAAACTCCTAATACTGAACAAAACGATCGTGCAACAAGCCCTATAATCGATATCGAATATACTCCAGTTGATATAAGAATCGCAATTAATCACATTTAATATATAAGTAATTATTCGGTCTATTCTTCAATCGCGACGAAAGTAAATTGTTCTTCAGAGAAAGGCTACATTTGATTTTTATCGAATATACTCCAGTCGATATAAGAGAATCGCAATTAATCACATTTAATAAGTAATTATTCGGTCTATTCTTCAATCGCGACGAAAGTAAATTATTCTTCAGAGAAAGGCTACATTTGATATGCGATAGTAGTCCCACTTACCAGAATTAATTGAGAGCAGAATATTCGGCGAGCATCCATTTTGTATCGCGTTACATGTTTGCTGGCACGCGGCACTCCAAACGCTCTCGCCAACGCTCGTCTTTCGGTGGTGTGTATACGTCACGCATACGTCACCTTGTTTGTCGGCTCGCGCGACCGTGACTCGTAGAGGGGGAGGTAACGACGCGCGCCGCAGGCCGCTCCGAGTGTCGTCTTATTGTTCTTCGAAACGCGATCACGGCAGGTAGCGAAGAAGCACGCGGCGATTTTCTGCGAACAATTAAATATTATCAGCCCGCGTGATTCCCTAACTTTCACAATACCGATCTGTAAGGCACAGCTGAGATGGCAAATATTTGCCACGACATCTTGCTCCGTTCGACGGTTTCGTTTGAAGCAGAAATCGAAACGATAGGAAGCGATAGAAACTGTACATATATTAATTGTATATTTAATGACTTTATATACGCGTATATATATATATGTTTCGTGATACTTACGAGAGACAATCGTTCCCCGGAATTCCCGGATGCTCGAACGCAGCATTTGTCGCGAAGCACTTCGGGCGTTGCGTTGCGCGTAATGGAGCCAGGAGCCAGGAGCACGACTAATCCCGAATCGAGAACGTGAAGTAAGGCGCGAACCGCCGCGTTAATTCGAGCAACGGGCCAATGGACGAGCGTCGAGCGTCCGTCGATAAGCTGAAGCGGAATATTCGGCGCGTTTCCATAGTCTTAATTCCATTAGTGAGTCGAATTGTTTAATTAAATAATGCGTCTTGTTGTAACTCACACAGCGAATCTCGACACGGTAACGGTAATTTTAGAACGGTCGCGGCGCCCGCGCCCCGCGGTTTTTCGGCAACACGAATGGTGGGGATGGAGTAGGGGTGAAGTAACTAGACACGGTACGCGTTTGGCGCGCGGCGTAGCTAGTCACTTTACTCCCACTTCATCCCCATCGTTCGTGTTGCCGAGAAGCCGCATCTCCGTTCTCGCATCGCCGATCTCTCTATGGCCGTATGGGCGCCGGGCGGAATGCCCTCTGCCCGGTGGCCGCGCTGCGGGTGGCCGGGTGCCAATAAATCGAAAGAGAAAGAGAGAGAGAGAGAGAGAGAGAGAGAGAGAGAGAGAGAGAGAGAGAGAGAGAGAGAGAGAGAGAGAGAGAGAGAGAGAGAGAGAGAGAGAGAGAGCATCACCGATCTCGAGCGGACGAAGATCCTCGACGGCATCGTTCTAACCTAAAATCTCGAAATGCGATCGCGACAAGTAGATACGCGCCAAAAAGGCGCGATCATTTCCAACGATTGGCGGTTACGCAGCTCCCGCGATTCGCTAGTATCGAGACGACTTGCGTCAGGTATCTTTGGCGATAAGGATGGATGTCGTACCGTTATTTCTTACGGCCGGTGATTATTTCATCGCGGATAAGGGAGGCTTTTAACGTTTTCGTGCCGCGTTATATATAGCCGCGTGAATTCGACTCTCGTCCTCTCGTGTATGTATGTATGTTCGCCGAAACCTTATTCCGCCGTTCAAAATTTGCCTTTCGCTGTGTTGCGTTACGTCGCGAAATCGGAGCATCGGAGCACATAGCTTTACGCCAATCTATCTCGCGTTGTTCTTCCGTCACGATATAATAAAGTGAAGCGTGCAATTAATACCGTATAAAGTGCCGTATAAAGTGTCGCGCGATCGTTTAACCGCGTGCTCCACGGTAGTATTGCGCGTGTGCGTGTCCGTGTGCGGGTGTGTGCAGAAGCAGAATCTGAGAGGAGGAGGAGGCCTGGGTGGCATCGGGCGACGGCGGACCGACCATGAGGTGAGCGTTATTTATTATCTTATTTGTTACTTGCGGGGAATTAATTACAGAATTAAGGGCTTTCTATGGTATATTTATATATGCGCAAAGCACGTAATGATGTCGTTAACGTTTACAGAATAGGCCCCTTAATCTGTAACTATTTTCCGAAATTTCCGAAATGCTTATTATTCAGGCATTATTATAATTTGGATATTTTTGTATTTTACAGCTCAACGTAGTTTCAGCGTAGACGTAACTCCGCCGCTGCGCATCGTATCTGTGAGTAACAAATTATATCTTCTTTTAATTGAAGGTAGTGAATATGTGAAAAAATATTACATGAAATATATATAGAAAATATATATATATATATAATAAATTAAATAATAATGAATATATTACATGAATGCATGTACATGTATTTCAAGTTGATGACGTAAGAATAACATAGATAAATATAACATTTCACGGATTCATCTTCCATTTTTCATATGTAATCGTTAATAGTTTATTCAGATTAAATTGCCATAAGTTTGTCAGAAAGAGGAAAATGTAAAAAAAAATAGCTAAATGCTAAATCTAATAAAATTCGCCAATCGTTTCCGTAATATCCCGCGAAACAGAATAGCCCTGCAGTCGATCCTTCGTGCTCCTCCGTTCCCAAAAACTGCATCCGGCTGCTTACTTGGTAATTTCCCAGTGCTGTCTCGGGGAAGACGAAGGGCGACACGTGACTTACCCCATCATCGTGGCACACCGGCGCGGCGCGGCCGTTCGGAATGTTTTGACAGAGGGGTGGGTGCGGCGCGTGGCGCATAGCTGTTTGTAAAACATCGCCGGTTCCTTTATCGGCGACGATATTAAGCGGCGCGTGGGTCACGCCGGACCGCCTCGGCCATTGTTCGCATTGTCGCGGCTCGATTGCCGAGGAGAAAGGGCGGCGATGTTATACGATGGAGCGAAGGGGTAGGCATTGTCGACGAGGCGAGGCGCCGTCGTGATTTCCCTGTATCCCGCGCCCGCGATAATCTAATTGAAAATAAATCCCCCCCCGTAACCGAGAAGGCAACGATAACCCCTCCTCCTCTGCCATTACGAGGGTTAGATACAGCATTCTTTCCAGATCGGTATACAACTGGCGTGATGTAGGAATGAAATCAGTAAGATTTTCATATAATTATACGCAATTAATTCGAGACAATATATAAATCTCTCTTAAATGTCTCTCTCTCTCAATCACGACGAAGTCTAATATAAATTTTACGATTTTAAATCCAACAGGTTTTCTAAATTTTTTGATAAAGATCTTAACATTTAAAAAAAATTTTAAACATATTGTTGGATTGCATTTAAATTTATACGGAGAAAAATTAAATCTTTAAATTGTATAGACCTTTTATTTTTTTGATATAATAATTAAAGTTAATTTACATTAAGCTTCTAGTTTCCAAACGATCAATTTCAAGATTAATATTTATCAGGTTACTGGAATTAAAATTATTGAAAATTGGTATAGAATTAAAATAAATGACATTTTACATATTACCTTGGTTTTTGCCTTCTGTAGAAGAAGGTAGAGATGTGAAATACTCGTGCAAGCAGGACATCGCGAATTTAAGGATTCTGCGAATGGGGTGATACCCAGGTAGCAAGCACTCGTCATTTTGACGTCAAATGACGTCAAAAGACGTCAAAATGACAGACTTTTGACGTCAATTGACGTCAAAATGACGAGTCTTGCTACCTGGGTAACGTTCGCGTCGCGGGCGCGTAATCAGCGGGCGATTTATTATTCGTGCGAGCCGAAGCGATAATTTCCACGGTCCACGGCGTAATACGCGAGGAAGGTAGATGGTGTCGCCGACGGGGATGGAAACGCGAAAACGTGACGGCTACGCGTCCGTATTGTTTGCGCGACGAAAGTAGGGATCCGCGGAGCGCTTATTTACACGGGACAAATAGGCAAACAAGGAATTGCCGCGCGGCTCACCGCGAGCGCCATGCAAGAGTCTTGCGACGACAATTAGCCAATAATTTCGATAGGAAACAAGAATGAGAAGTACGCTCATCATTCGTCGACTTTGAATCCCGATCATCGTGACATGAACGAGAAACAGGAAGAACCGCTGCGAAAATTTTCAAGGATGTTGGTACGTACAAACATTATATAACTCTTATTGTTTTAAATCATGTATTTACACTTCTGTTGTTTTTTGGCTCATATAATACTTTGTACATTTACGTTACGTACGTATAAACACATGACAAAGATACGCGTTCTAATTTTAGTCACAGGAAAGAATAGTAATGTTTTATTGTGTCGTACGTTTGATCATGTCATCGCGTTATCACATTATTTATTATTTGTACAAGTCTTTGTCTATTAATTTTATCATGAAGAAGAGATAATGTCAGATGAATACACATTTCACATACAGAAGATAAATATTGCGAAGATCACTTACTAGATTTTTGTATACAAAGATCGATATTTATTTGTAACAAAAAAAAACCAAAAATAATATTTTTAGAATGAAACATAATAATAAATTATTATAGTTAGGAGAAGAAAGAGAGAGAGATTGTTATACCTATATGTCTCGTTATACTTTACTATAGTATCGATATATCGATCATAAACATTGGTAGGCTTTATCGACAGCTTTAGAGGAACATTTGAGGAATATTAGCAGCATTTATTCGTTAATGTTTGCCAACTTTTTTTCGTAAGGGAATATTCACAAATGTGAATCAAATTTTATTTTATCTTTAATCTACGAAATATCCGCTGCCGGATCTACGCAAAATCCACCGAAGTCGCGCAAATTTATCGTCCATAAAATATACACTAGGCATATTGACGTAATATTCAGTTAATAAATCATCTACTGTAAAAAATACGTCCATCGTATGTACATAACTCCGTTATTGAAAAATTATTCGTGTAGATTTTTTACCGATGTATATGTACTTCCTTGTGATTGCATTCAAAATATTATGAATACCGATTTCCGGATGAGAGCGCGAATCAAAAATTGATTAGGAGAAATTACTGCTAAGAAAAATTAATCGCTTCTATTTTGCATTAAACATTATTTTGCCATTGTTGCAGATAATTAATATATTAATTCAAGTTTCGAATAATACGAATTTTTAGGATGCATTTTTTAATAAAAGGTAATATAATCGGGAATAAAAAAGGTACTGAAAAAAAATTATTGAAAGAATACAGGAATAAAATGTCTGCATATATAACCTAAATATCATCATGTTTATTCAGCAAATCGTAATGTTATCGGTCATTCCTGCGTGCAATCTCGATGATAATGAACTAACATTATAAAGCAAATAATTGCTCATTGCTCCTTACTGCTGACTGGGATTAAATTCCTGCATGATGGAAAGTTCCCCTTTCTTTCTTATCATCTCTTTATCAAATAAAAAATAAAGTTCATGGAAAGAGAAAAATCGCAGGAAGAGAAAATCTCGGGATAAAAATCGTAATGTTATCGGTCATTCTATGGCCTACATTTACATACAATAAATCGAAAATGTTTACATACATAAATCGAACATACAGAACGCACCGTAATAACGTTTGAACTACGTTAAAAAGTAATTTTCTCAAATATCCAGAAAATTTTTCGTACAATTTATTGTTCGAAAGTAAATGACGTTACTTCGGAACGGAATATCCGTGTGACGGCAAAATCTTTTTCGTAACCGGCTCCGACTCGCGCAAGCTTGGCTAGTCACGCCGAACAGGGTTGGTTGCAGCGCATGCCACGGGGACTGAAGTCTGTTTGCTCATGAAATATGCAGGCATGCGCCCTCCATAACTGCTCGTAAGCACTGAAACTTGCGTGCAACGCTGGGCTACCAAGCTACGGATTTTCTGTTCTTCCGCGTGAGGGAGGACCAAGGCGAAGCGAAGGCGATGCGAGTATACGCGCGAGCACCGGGCGCGAATCGATTCTTCGGTATTAGGAAATAATAGCGACAAATGATAAGTGGACGAATGATAAGTATGCGAGATTTAGTTAGGTAATTGAGATATACGCAACAAAAGAAGTCTCTCGTTAACGGTATTTGAATCTTTATTTATGTTAACTTTTTGAACTTCGAAAAATGCATTCTTTATGTTTGTCTTATATTACAAATAATCTTATAAATGATATTTAGAATTCTGCTTATATACCGAATCTTTCTGAAGCAACATCCCGCAGCGCTCATGTTTTCTTTTACCATATGCTATAATCGTTGCAATTTACTAAGTACTCAAAAGCATATGTAATATAATAACACGATATGGTTTTGATCAAGAATATTTTATGATATAAACTTCGAGCTGAGCCACGTTAAAAATGAACGAAGTTCGAAGTTTGCCCGGAACAAAGACGAAGGTGCTCGTTTAGTAATTGCAATGTACGCCGTTAGCACAATAATCTTAACTAGACAAGACAAACTAGCGTAACTAGCAATCGTTAATGTTATTTTTATTTCACAAATTATTTCTTGATCCGACGAGATCGAAATGTTACCGTTAATGATTAATATTAAAAGATAAACGCTCAAGAAAATTTTGGTCTAATAGGTATGGTCTGCAAATATATGACTATACGTTTTTTACACTCTACATTTCATAAAAAATAAAACAATGAGCATATCGTGTAACGTTTACAAGTAAATTTGAAAAAATCCAGCTTATTAAAGAAGAATTTGGCGCAAAAGGATTGAGTCAACGAAATCTTTGCCTTCTTATTTCAACGATTGCCGGTGCAGTTGGCTTAATGAACGTAAATCGATACCTTCCGCAAGAGGAGGTATGTAAGTACCGCGTGCGCAAATACGGTTTTTTGTTACTTGCGCTAGGAGCGATGGTCAATATTACATCAAGAGCTCCGAATTGATCGAGCTCCGTACCGCGTACAAACATTTTAACAAACATTCTCTGCTTTGCCGTTAAACGTGCTATTTAAGCGGGAGTTACGCGTCTTGAACAACTTCGCACGAATAATCATTGAACGCTCAATATCGTTGTTGAACTTTTCCAAGTATTTTCGTGATTCGCGCGCTTGTTTATTATTGCCAAGCGGCAAATCAGGTCGATTAAAATACGAACAATCGAGCATTAACGATTCACGTGAAAAACCTTGGGGGGTTTTTTTTATCCGCGACCAATGCTGCCGGAGACCGGATATTTCGAGCCAACGCGTTTTGTTCATAACAAATATTTCGCGCTGCAGGCGGAAATTGCTGCTTTCACAAGGAACACAACGGGTTGCGCTCGATGCCCCAACGCCGGCAATTCGCCGATGATTCGGCCGGATAGAGACGAATAAAATGGCCTTTCATATGCGATCGGTATCGCGGGCTCGATTCCGACGTGGGTTAATTGCGATAACCTGGCCTGTAGTAGAGGGGTCGTGACAACATATGCCGTCCTCGTCCACGGGGTTAAATAATCCGGCATGTCCCGTCGTCGGCGGACACCTACATAACTTATGCACAGCGTGACGAGCTTTCGTGCGCCACGTAAGGTCGTAAAAAAAGCTGACAGGTACACACCTTGGCGTGTCAACTTGGCGTACGCCAACATCGCGTCGCGCCATATGCTATGCCTCGCTTTTAACTCGCGAGGCGAGGTGCACCAATCTGAGAGCTGTTCGCGTTTTGATTATTCGTGGGGTGTGCAGGAGGACAGCGCCGTATGTAACGCGGGTACACAAACGAGCGAGATACCGACAACATGAAGGGTTCAATGCTGCAACTACCGTCACGAAACGACGTCGGAGTTTACATTATAAAGCGGCCAGCGCTTCCAAGAACTGACGTTCTTGTTGCCCATTTAATATGATCGATTAATTCTCAAAAATATCGAGAGACTCCACTTACGACTGAGACGATACAAAACAGTTAAGCACACAGCTTGCGATGGCAGGTCACGAAATAACGCTCGTCGAAAATAACGCTCAGATTGATGGTAACAGAAAGAAGATGCTTTTATTGTGTGAAATTCTCCTAACGTGAAACAAAAACTTGCTGCGCTAAAAATGTCATGAGAAGCAAACATGACCGACCACAACACAAAAAGATTATAATAATATATCAAGAATTTTTTTTAAATATATATAATCTCAGATTATTTATTCATTTAATACGCGAACTGTCCAAATTCTATAAAATTTATAACAATTTATCTTTATATATATATATATATATCTCAAATATATGAAAAATAACTCTTACTTTGAAAAATAAGATACTTATATGCTTACTTGAAAAATATTGTGTCTGCTAGAAACGAAAGTATTCTTTTATTATTTCGAAAAGGATACATCAAGCGCAAAGTTTCATTTTTCCTTCTCGATTCTTCTTCCGGGCCGACCAAACTCTCCTTGGTCGCTTGTCGATGAAACGATGAACGCATATTAGAGCAGGCCGATAGCTCGATAAGGTCCAATCGATAATAGTCGGTTGGCTGGATGACTGACTGGTTGGTCGGTCGAGTATATACATATATTATATACTTACATATATATATATATATATATATATATATATATATATATATACATACATACATACATACATAAGATCTCTCCCTCTTACGCTTTCCGTCTCTCCGTCTCTCCCGTCTGAACCACCCCTCGTCTCTCTCCGTCCCTCTTCGTTCGATTGGTTCACCCTGTGTAAGGGCGAATAAGACCGAGTAAGGGGTAGTAGGTAGGTAGGTAGGTGGTATAGATTGAGCAAACAGCGCGTTTATAGCGCAGAAGGGACTCCTCTGAATTTCCTCGACACGAACCGATCGTGGCGGCAAGCAGCGGTGCGGTACTCGAAAGAGAGAGAAAGAGGCTTCTCGATTATCGAGTACATGAGCCAGGTTATCGATTGCTTGCCGATGAGCATCGTTTTCGCACGGGTCCACGTAAAGGAACGTAAGATTCTAATGATTGTAAAATTGAAGACACGCGTATACCTGCAAACTATGCCAATTGCGAAAGAATTCTTACTTGTCAGTCTTCTTCTCACTTAATTTTATTTTGTATGATCACTGTTATTGTTAGCAAGATTGCTGCGATATTCTACATTTCGTGATTAATTATATAGAACTATAAAAGTAAGATTTAAAAAAAACGAAAAAGTATTCTATGATTTAGATAATTCAAATAATTTTATAAAATTATTGAATGCTAGCACAGTTATAAGTTGTGAAATAAATCTTTTTTATTTGATTTCGTTACGTAAGATGTCTGATGAATAATTCCAATAAAGCAATGAAAAAAGAAATTGGATGATCATTGGGAAATATATGGCAGATTATAAGATATAAAAATATATTTTCTGTTATATTTTTAATAATTAAAATATTCGCGTTAAAAAGATTCATTTTTAGAAGAGAGCAGATTATTTCTCTACAGATTGGTCACATGTCTTCATCGCATTCCATATAATACGCTTTATTAAAGATTCTGCTATCCTTTTTCCAACCAGACATTGATAGACGTTTCACTTTTATGCATTGCTTAAGAACGAAACGTTCGTGAATTCGTTTTAGCGGGTGAGCGAAGACCCGAGCGAGAGAAGTTCGTAGCTTCGGTCGTGGTGGATTCATATGTAACGTCGTTTCAATTCGGACCGATGCTTTGCCCGATCGGCTACGGCCCTCATCGTCCGCGGATGAACGGGCGGATGAATCTTCCTCTGTGTTGCGGAGGGTAACGTCGTAAAAAATTCATTACCCATCCGAGGAATCGATCGCCGAGCCCCGTGTAATTACGTGCTCTTTACACCATACCACGCGCCCGCTCCCTCGAAGACCGGACGTAATGAGAACGTGAAAAAAAGTCGACAACGAGGCGCGATCGGGCTCCTCTGTCTTCGTTCACGTTGCATAGACGCATCGTGGATACAGCTCGACTAACGTGAAAAAAGTGATTGCATGAGCTTGATTGAGGAAATTCAGCTAACAGTTAAACAAAAACTTAATCAATAAATTTACCAAACAGTTAAATCATTTTAATCATTTTTTGATTAAATCATTAGCGATAAGCAATTACATTTATATATTTCCTGCTTTTATATTTAGTAAGTAAACTTAATTTTAATTTAATTATCATAAATTTTACATTTAAAAAATTGTTAGAATTATTGAAAAAGCGTCATATTTACTCTATTTTTTATTTTTTTATTTGCTATCATTGATTATTTAGTTAGCGTCGGGATATGTTCTGATATGTTTATATTTAAATGAGGATGAATGCGGAAAAAGGTCGAGGGTCTGACACCTCGCACGAGGCACGTTTAACGTTAGGAATGTGCATTCTCGAATATGCTGCCATTATTTCAATCCGGAACAAATCGTTAATTTTGCAGTGCGTTCCGCGATTTATACCCTTCAGCTCGTAATTCGTGCGAGAAACGTGTGCATGTCGGTGTAGCTGTGAAACACAAAAGCTGCGCGGTGTCGACAGAAATAAAAAAAATCAGAAAATATATCAATTTTTTCGTAAGCTGTATTAGATTTTCCAATCTTATTTGCTCTATTAACTTATATCTGAATCTAATTTTCATGTTAACTAGTAGGTGTACAAAATAATGCATGTAAATTTATTTTATGCGAAGGTGCAGGCAGATTTGAATAAAATGGATATTAACAATATGTTAAATAAACGCAATTGAATAACGTTTTTGAAAAAAAAAACTTTATTATATGAAAACGTTATTGTGCAGTTTGTGCGCACAAGAAAAGAGAATCATCGTGCCACAATCCGCCAGAGTGATTCACAACAGATTACGCCTTAATGATACGAATCGTATCTCCTTGCCTATCAGTTTCTCTAGCGGAAATTTCATTACGTCGTCATGGGAAAATAAAAGTGATCAAAAAATCATTTTATTTCAAAAAAGTAGGCTCTGCTCCTATGTAAAAAATCTTCAAAAAAATGTCTTTACATGAAATTAATAAAGACATTAGATTTTTGTTTTCTATAATCTAGTTTTTATATAATTGAATCATTTATACGTTATTTATGTATCTATTTTATTCAAATAGGTATTCAAGCATTTCAAGTTATATCTGAAAAATGTCTTAACGTCATGTTGATAAGAACATTATCTCAATAACGATGTCTATAAATAATTCAAATAGTTTCTAATATTTAGATGAAACATAGATTTTCATAGGAAACATTTTATTTTTTGAGCTATTCTACATCGTCGTTCGTTTTTCTGACATCGTGTATAAAATCCAACGAAATCGGAGTAATTTTGTAAGATCTCGATTAAGTGTCCGGTAATCACGACGCTAATTAATTGTCATCGATATCCGGAAGAAACGATGTCCATGGGCGAAAAGAAGTTTTCGAGCTGTTTCCTAATCCAATTTTGCGAGACTTCGCCGGCGCGCAGCGAGAGACTGCTTTTAATTAATTGTATCAACTACCGTCGAGGCAACGAGGTGGATGTGATTTGACTAACGAGGCAAATTCTTAAATTAACGAAGAAACTACCCCGGCTCTCTGAAACCGTGCACTTCCCAACCCCTCTTTAGTATCTCCTCGTCTTTTCTATTAGCCGTTTTTCCGCGTCCATTGGCTCTTATTCCTGATTATTTAATTAGAATTGATTTACGCTCGGTTTGCTTCTTAATTTCCTATTATTTTCTGATCTTGATTAAATAAATGCCTTAAATACTGCCAGAAAATACTTCATATATTCGTGTTTTTGTTGTGTATGCATTATAACATATGAAGGATACATTTGGTATAAAATGAATATAACGATATTAAATTTACTCCGTATCCAAATTTAATTCTGGATTATGAAAGTCCACTGTCCGGTTAATCCCGTTTCATTGAACAGAATATTCGGAATTATGGGCGTCCTCCAAAAATCAATTTCCTTCTGAAATAAAGTTCAATCGCGATAGCGCGAAATATCCCTCGCAAAGCGTAACATACACTGTCCTTCGGGGAAGAAAGTAAAAAAAAAAAATTCCGGGGATTGTTTTCCGAAGTAATAAATTCCGCGCATAGAGGGATCTATCATGACAGTAAATTCTCGTCCGACAACGAAATCCTGCGCAAAGCGTCGCGCGCGCTGTTATTATAGAAAGAAGAAAAACAATCTCGCGAAGTAATAAATCCCGGGCACACAGGCTGCAGGGCCGTTACTCGCGCAACGCCACGATGTAAATTCGTGCCTCTTGCCGTGAAACGGATTTTACTTCGCATTAGAAGCACGAACGTTTCGTCGTCGGATATCTTATCGTCGGCGCGGCGCAACGTGCGTTATCAGGTAATGTATTTATGGGGTGGGATATGAACCTAGAGGATAGATATCGTGAGTTCGTAAGGCTGATACGTTTAGCGGCAACGGCGGTGTACGCGTCGGCAGATTGTACAGGGTGGACCGAAAATGAGCAGCGTCGGCAGTAATTTATTTCGAGAGAAAATCGCAATTTCTTTTTAATGTTTTCTTGCTTAAATTTTCACCCTTTTCTTTAGTGCATTAAACACAAATGCACAAATAAATTCAGCATTAAACACTATATTTTTATTTTGACACAGATAATTAATCTATCACGGGCGCGAGGAAATATTTCTGATAACGACACTTCACACCTCACAGAATTATAATACAATACGTTTTTGTTAATAATATTATTTTCTAAATGTTTCATATTTTAAGAACACTCCGTATATGTACGATAATGAAATCCACGGGATGAGCGTAATATCATTACACATTACACATAGAGCGTGTTATTTATGGAAACGAAAGCTACGCCCTTTTAAGAGCATCAAGATGACGTTCCACCGACTTCACGTTCTGTAACGAGGTAGTATGTTGAAAGTGTTAGAGATATAAAGCGGTACACACACAGAGAAGCGGTACCTCACCAAATGTACGCTTACGTAACGTTTTATTACGCTGTAATTCACATAGCGATACGACAAATAATCTGTTAACAAATATACGAAAAAATATACGTCTCTCGAAATAAGATATTTATAGTTAGGTAGACGTAATATACGAGGATAAGTACGTAATAGAAAAACTCATGAAAAGTGTATTAACGAAAAATGTTGATATCCAGATTAGTGTAATTTGATGACAAAACCGAGATTCGATATTTCAATTCTATATAAATCAAGCTATTTTTCGTAGTATATAACCAACGTGTTTCAAGAAAAAGATATAAGTCTAATAGCGTATATAAAAAAATAGTTTTTTTTTTAATCTCGATTATTCATTGCTTTATACGAACAAGTTTTTATTTCGGACTCTGGAATATAAAAATTTATATAATTTATTACGTCATTTCGTCATCTCGTCAATTACTTATATATTCTAAAAAATAAAGACTTATTCGTATATGGAAACGAATAATCGAGAGATTACTAAGAAGAAACCAATTTTTTACATGAGTATACGACGTTTACGGCGCGACCGTTCGTGATTTAAAAAGTGGGACAGCCCGCGGCTTTATATCAAAAGTATTTATACACAGTCGCGTGGTATGGCCAAAAATTCGGGTAGCTCATCCACGCGTTGTCACGGGATCACAAGTGCTTACCACTGGCGCTGACGGATTTACACAAGTGTCTCGCATAGCATTAATTGATCCTCGATTTCAAGAGTCAAGACAAACAAACATTATTTCACTGTTTCACCAATGCCGCGCAATTACTCCAGCAATAATATCCAACGGCAAAGTTTAACTCTTTTATGCATAATTCAATCCTCATCTTATATATAAATCGCAATATTATAATTGCAATTAGCATAATTAGAAAGTGTCATAATTTAACTTTCAGATAATACAAGGATCGTATAAGATTGTATAAGGATCAATAATGTTAAAGAAGAATTATAATGTTAAAGTATTCACTCATTGTTATATCATCACGCAACCCTTAAGCTTGCGATTATCTCAAACGCGATCCTCCTCATTTTTTACACTCACGAAAGGTGAACGATCGTCGTCGGAGCGTCAGGCATCGAAAACACCGCAATCGGCCAAAATATTTAACCTGCGATTAACCGCTTCTCCCGTACACAGAATGATTCAAGAATCAAATACCGAGAGTCAACCCGTGGGGTAGACTAGGTACATATTGTACTCGAATACTACCATCTTGCCTACACGAACCAAGCGAGTTTGTACGTGGCGCAGCGTCGCGTGTATGACGACGGCATAATAGTAGTTACACATATACACCACCCCAAGAGGGAAGCAGAGAAAGAGAGAGAATAAGAGGGAACCGAAGAGAGGGCCGAAGGGACATTCTTAATGGGAGTAAGTGAGACAGATATAAGAGTGAGAAGAAGGCGGGAAGGCTTGAAAGAAAGAGAGAGGAATACCCTGTAAAGTGGGAAGGAGGGAGGGAGGGAAGAAGGGAAGAGAAGAGAGAGGGAAAGCGCGAGCGAGAGAAGGGAGATGCCCCGGGAGAGCAAGGGAGACTGGAAAGAGAGAAACGGCAGAGATGCTGCTGACATTGCTTGAACATATTTGAGTTGCTCCGCTCATGACCAAATATTTATTTATTTGCTCGGTAATACACATTTGTATTAACCGCGTAGCGCGCGATTCGAGGCACGTTCATTCAGATTTTCCCTCGCAAATTTCGTCGACCCGCCGCAACGCGCGCGCGACTAATTGGCAACCGCCCGCGGCCACTTATCGCACTTATCGCACTCATATCGTACTTACCTGCCGCCCCAATCACACGTGAGATACTGACGTTCTCGACACGTGAGAATTCTCCTCCGACGACCCATCTCATTATTTAAAGCAGTCTATCTTCACATTTAAAGCCTCCTAAAACTCACCTTTTTTTTCTCAAAGAGATCTTGTGAGGATTCTGTTTCATGTCTTTTTTATTGTCCAATTAAACAATTAACAATAAAAAGAATATTCACTTCTTGTTTATTCAATTGAAGAGAAAAATTGGTCAACAATCTGTTTTCTGTAGTACATAACGAAGTAACATACATATTTATCAAGTAACGTTAGCCAACGGACTTTCCACATCTTCTTATCTTGTCATCTGTCTGCAGACATATGTGTCGTTAAACAGGCATGAAAATCGCAGTTTGTACGAGCAGACAATCGTCGTATCCGCGACAATATTGCGTGGTAAATTCAAAATATATATGTATAATATGTATCATATTTGCGATTAAACATGTATATATCAACAAATTTCCGGGTGCTCGATATTCCGGCCATTTACTTTTCTCCGCGTCTTTTCTCGGCCCCGGAGATCCTCAATATATAACGTTTTGATCGCGTTACCGGCTGCAGTTCGCTGCTATACCATTATTTGGCTGAACCAATCTTTACCTTTGATACGAAGCGGTATAAGTGGAGGGAATTACTGGAACGGCTGTTTGAGTTGGAAATATTTGGAGTGACGCTTCGTTCTGCCGAAGGGTTTATCGAATTTTGTTTGGCGATATTGTAACTTCGACTGCTTGACATACGTCGGAGTATCTCTCAATCACTGCGCTACATATGCTTCCGCGTTCCACTGACACGTCAACTGATTATGAGTCTCTCCTCAATTTTACCGGAAAATTGTAAATCGCTGGTCGTGAAATAAATTTTGGAGGAACAATACAAATTGTAATAGAAAACGGGACAGAAATACCGGTGAATATTAATCCTTCTGTTGTTCCCATTGATATTAATGTATTTATTAAATCATTTCTGGTAGTATTCTCACGCCGCATGATAAGAAATATTTATTTTAGCGGTCAATATAAGGTATATATAGACTTAGAATATGTACTACTCTACAGAAAAATTGTATTTCATGGAAATATCTGCAATATTGAACCAAGACAATGTTATATCTGTTGACATTATGATATCGAGATAATTCCAGGTGCAAAAGAATAACATAAATCGATATCTATGCATGTACATTATAAGTTTATCTAAAAAATTTTGTCGATTGGCTACCGATATTGGCGGATCTTCGGCTACACGCTTCGATCCAATCGGAGAAAGCAATCGCTGGTAGGTAACGACATTATCGCAAAGTAATGTAGGTCGGACGCAAACAATACTCTGTTTATCGATTAATTATCAATGAAAACTATACAAGGCGGTAATCTCTCGCCGATTACCCCCGAGGCGCCATAAAACCGCTTGTCTCGCTCGGCGTGTGTGCGCCCCGGCGCGTGAACAAGTAAGGTGTCGTTAACATTTTTTATCTAGAAAAGGTCGGAAACCTATTATCATGTCTGGGGAAAATCCGTAAATATACAGCAGCGTATCATTGGTTTTTCAAATCACAAATGGCGATGCGAACTGACGCCGAGCGGATGTCGCTTTTTGTTAAAAATAACAGCAACGCGATCAAAGCTTTATTTTCTCTATATTTTGTATATTTGCAAATACATTCTAGTTAAGAAAACGTGGAGGAGAAGAAAGATAGAGAAACGACGACAAAATTAGAATGGAGTTATATATCTATGTATACATAATCAAAACCGTGAAGACGCGCAATTACTCGAATTTTAACAGTAAGTGCTACCCGGCGTTACGAAGCGGTACGAAATTAATCGTACATTTATTCAAGGACTTCCAATAAAATCGGGAACGCCTACGAAGCTGGAATCGAGGAGGCGCGGCTTGGAACCGCGTGTACGTGCCCGCGATAACACGTACATCACGATTACTGGCGAAATCACGTTTCCGGAACGGCGAATAAACGCGTTCAACGATTTGCGAGTGTTTCCCCGGAAATTTTCGCCTCGCTTCCTGGATTCCATACGCTTTCGTTGGTACGTAAATATCGACTCTCGACGTCCGCTCAAGGAAGTTTGCAGTTCGCTACGACTGCGTTTCCATTGCGCACAGGAACACATAGGATGTTATTAAAATAGATTAGTGTCGAAAATCGCGATTTTTTCCTCTGCGTTTATCGTGTCTGCCTGCATCTTTTTGTTCTTTAATATCTGACAACAATTTTACTTTGCAATCGATGAATTAACTAGAAAAAGATGTATGTAGGTACATATTCACATTACATATGCTATGTTACATAAAAAAAATCGAAATATTATTCCTAACTTAAATTTTAGAATATAAAGAGTTGTATTCTTTCTATGAGTTTATGGCGTAAAAAAAATAGTAAATGTGTGTGATAAAAATACATCAATTTTTGTAAACATGTTCCATATTCCCGTTTAACTATACTTTACTACTTTGCCCATTTTCAATCGTTAATAGGATTAATTTATCGCTAAAAATTGTTGTGAATAATTTGATAAAATATTTTACACTATTTACAATCTCTCCAAAAATTATTACGTAGCTAATAAAATTAACAATATCTTTAATAATTTTATATCATTAATAACATTGTGTATTTTATTAGATTTTAATTTCTATGTAAATCTTTTTACATTTTCTGCTAATATTTTCTAATACGTATAACAGATATTATTTTAATATTATCGTAGGGGAGACTGGGAATATATGGCTTCAGGGGTATGTTGTCCATGTGTCATTTTTTAATATTTATTATCTTGAGAGGAACAGTGGATAAAAAATCACGAAATGTTTTTTTACAATCTAAAAGAATTATTTAGCGATTTTTTAGCCACTGTTCTTCTCAAGATGGACAACATACCTCTAGAACCATATAGCCCCGGTTTTCCCTAATAACATTATCATCAATTTTAAAAAAGTACACTTTGAATTAATCACAAAATTAAGTATCTGTTATCTCAAGATCTTCAAAACTCTTTTTGCATACATTCATACATGTTCTAAAACTTTGTTAACTTCGCGCGTTGCGTTAATTAACATACATATATACAAAATATCACGTACATCGCCAATTATTATTAAAATCGCAAGCATCGAAAGTGAATGTATGAAAACTGTTGCGCGAGAGAATCATTTCGACCAGTTAGATATCAGCAAATGAGATGCTTTCTTCGCGGGGGAGCCGACTTTAATACCGACAAATAAAACTGAATCCTTTCTAAATATACCCGGGTATCAGCGGTGCCAACATCAAGATCGTTCTGAATGACGAAGTCCGTCCTTATACTTACGGAGTCCGTTACGGAGCGTGCCAATAATCGAGAAAAACTCGATATCGATTTACGCGAGAGCGAACTGAGACAATACTGATGCTCTCGACTCGGCTGCACAGGCACACGTAAACGTTTGCGACCGAATACCCTCTTTTCTTCATCTCGCGTCTGCACCGGAGAAAAAATAGTCAAGGACGAATATTGACGGACAGAGATCCGGTGAACTTTCGCCAGATAAGATGAATCGAGCTCGAATCAGACAAACAAGCAACGGAAGCATTTTCCTCCTAGACGACGGCGAAGAGAATAGGAGAGATAGGGAGAACGGAGGGTGCGTTAGTGTCGGCTCTTCTCTCGCATCGGGATAAACAATGACGCTGAGTTTTGCGGTTTGCAGCTTTAGGACGATGCCGACTAGCTGCATCGTCGTTGGCGCAGGTGTATCGGCAGCGGATAAGCAAAGGGGGTGAAACGAGGGGACCGGCAAACACAAGCGGAAAAGAAACGGAGAGCACGGAAACTGGAGACCGTTAAAAGCCAGCCGCGGGGGTGTCTATTTGCGTAGATCGGAGAGATCGGACAAGTGGCGCGGAGATGCCTTTGTCGAACACCGCCGGCTCTGTGGGTGGCTTACACACTCTCTCTCTCTCTCTCGTCCTTATCTTTCGTTCTCTCTCCCTTTCCTTCTTCTTCCTCTTTGTCGCGTTTTCTCGACCGCCGCCATTTCGCAAGATCTCATTTACTATATATCGTTAATATCATCGCTCTGGGTAATACATCTCAACCATTTGCAATCAGATAACCGATTTTAAAAAATATTAGGAAATTTTTGAAACAGTTAAATATTAGCTATATAAAAAGCTAACAGTACACGGAGAGAATTTTCTCTTAAAATTTACCCTGAAATCATGGTAGTTGTGGGACAACATGTACCACCAAGAATTTTATGCGAGCTATTCTGATTAATATCTACCATAATAAAAAATATTAATATCTATTACATTAAAATATAAAATATGTTTGATTAATTTTGCTAAAATGTATCTAGGAAATTTCAATAATTTTTCAAAATTTACCAATCTGCTTGGTAATTTTTATCACGTTGTTTGTAAAATGTCTTTTGTATACTTTAAAAATTCCTTGGTTGCCAAGTTGTCCCAAGTTTGTAGTGAACTTAAGGGTAAAATATAACAAAAAATTATCTCCGTGTAATAATCATTTTTATTTACTAGAAATTATCCTTAATACTATTGTGTCTCTTTTATCGTTATGATCGATTAGACGAACGAATGTATGGAGCAAGTGTGCTTTCATTTTGTCATCAACCATTTTCTTCTAAACCATCAATTCCCAGCCGAAACATTGTCCTGCGTGATCCTTTTGTTAGTTCTTCAAGCTTCTTGTGCCATTGTTACTATCAATGTACTTCTTTTTTTTTTTGTTCGTCATCATCCATCATTTCATATCGATATACGTAAGAGACTATGTTTAGATAACAATTATTATAATCCTAATAATTATATATCCTACATTTGTAAAATTTTTTGAAATTTTATGAATGTGTGCAACTTGACAAATATTTTTAACACTATCAATACTATTAATTCTGTTAAAACAATTCTCAGTCTCACATTTTTTAAAATCATTACGAAAAAAATTCATTGATTGTCACAGTAGATAAAAATGGATAACTCAAAATAGATCGGAAAAATTCGCTATTAAATGGAGAGTGGAAAAAAAAAGTTTACACGTGCTACGCATGAACGTTTGTTCTTTGGTATACGACGTATACGTTATCGCGCGATAATTCTCTCTTTTTTCTTTTAATCGCGAGCGCGACAAGCGCTCGTCTCATTTAAAATGGAACGTCCCGTGCAGTCACGGGAACTTAAGAGATTGGTATTGATTGGTCTGTTTGCGAAGGATATACAAGCCAATACACGGAGCCGAGTCGAGAGAGTGGAACGCGACGGCGCGGCGGAACGTAGCGTGTTAATATTGGCACGGAAATTACATAAAACGAAGGAAGCAGGAATGCCGGAACTATACGTCTCTCGACAAATCTGCCGATCGATCTCTTCGGCAACGGGAAAGAAGATCCGGGATGTTGCGACTCTTGTTCACACGCGCGTACCTTTCTCGATCAAACAACGTCTTCCGTTGAATAGAAGAGAAAAATAATCCAAATAACTATTTTTCATTGAATCTTTAGGGATATTTAAATGTTAATTAAGTTAACTGTTAGAAAATATGGCGAGAAACTTGGTAAGAAAAAATAAAAAAACTTAATTGATATGCAACAGAATCAAACTATTGGGAAATCTGATACATGGCAAGTATATGTAATGATTTATAACATATGTACCGAATTATAACATATACTCCTCAGAGTGTGTGTCGATTGTCGATGTGGAATGATAATGTGAAATTTCTCATTGAATTGCGGCACGTTCGGCATTAAATAATTAAAATCGCTGCTAATTAACAATATTTAGTGGGACATATGAATACGAATAAGTAAAACGCATTTCTGGTTATTCGCATAAATTATGTTTACGTGAAATATGGGGATTGCTTTGAAAGTCAATACTTGGAATTTATGGCGCAGGACTGCAAATTGCATCGCGCAACGTAAATCGAATTACTCTGTAGCCTGCGATACGTATCTGTAGGTTACGCCAAGTTCAAATATATCTATGTCTACCGGGTAAACATTTTAGATCAATGCGCGAAATGATCTTGACAAAGGGCAACTAATTACGTTAAACAACATGAATATCAGACATTATCGATTCATTGAATAACAAGTTAATAGTAGTTTATTATTAACGCGGTCAATGATCTACTATCGGTTATACAAACAGCATTCTCACCGACGCGATTAAACCGCTATTTGTTCAATATTATCGCACACCTAAGTCCGTTAGGATTGTTCGAGTACACGGATAATTAGGATTAGAATGTGCAAACACATATAACGGCAAAAAGTATTTTGTCATACGCGAAATAAATTTCGACATTTTCGTTGCATTTGTAGCATGCATTAAATGCATAAAAAGTAAATTTTTTGAAAAATAGATATATTATGTGTATATTGAATGAAGATCTTATTGAATAGCATTAATCGAGTGCGATGTGGCATTATGTAAAGAGTATTCAAGGAAATTCGAGTAATGTTTTCTCCAACGAGATATTTATCATGCATAATTAGGAGACCATTAAACAATCATTGATATCTTGAAGTCACAAAAAAAAACTTGTGGATCTGGTTTCGATACGAGGATGCATTTTACGCGGTCGCGGATGTGTTTTCGAAGAAATGGAAAGACGAGAAAGTGCGTGGTGGCATGGCGAAGCGGCGCGACGAAGAGTCGGCAGAAGTGGGTCCCACTCGAGAGAGGCCGCGCGCATATCGGACCCTTTCGACGAAACGCCGAACGTGCCGCTATTTGCCCAGCAATGAAGATCAAACACCGGATCGTGCCCATTTCGTCGTTCCCGGAGGTACTTCACGTACCTGAGGCGAGGTGCTCCGGAGTCGGGAGGCTACGCCCGCGCTCTTGCGACTTTGGCCGTTTACCTGAAAATATTACAGCGCGGTGAGAGAGCGGCTTTAACAAAGACATCCGAGAACTTACCGATTTCTTTTATCGCCCGCTACTTAATATACCCAGATGTGCACACACCGGGTGAAATACCGATTCCACGTGCGACGGCTGCACGAAATTGCGAAGTTACGACGAAACTAGTGTAACTGGTGTTAATGTTTACGATAAGAATGTTTAATTGATTAACATACCCATATCGAAACAACCAAGTTCTTCCGCAACATCATGATCTAGCGGATGTCCTTCATTAGCGGAAAACAATGAGTGCATTATTTCTGATGCAGACATACGGCGGAATGTCTCAGGAGACGGGCGCCAAGTATGAGACGAGTTATCATTGTACAAACACGCGTTATCGTGATGCAAACTCGGTCCTGTATCGTTACTCGTCATGGAATGAGAACGGAAAGAAGTAGGGAAGATAGGAAGGTACAGAGAAAAGAAGGAGAGATTTATTTATTTTATTAGAAATCCTCAGATATGAACTTTATCAAGGTATCCCTCGAATATACCTGAAATATCTTTTTTATCAATAGGTACAGAGCGCCGCACTTTTTATCTCACAAAGGAATTATACATATATTCCTTTTATAGCGTTGTAAATGCTTTAGAGACATCATTTTACATCATGTGAAACATAAGCTTTATATTTCTCCTTTCCATTTTGGGAAAAGGAAATTATTAAATAAATGAACCTTTCTTGGAGGAATTTTACATGCTATATCTTCTCAGTAACAAAAGATGCAACTTGTCGTCAATTCGAAGAAGATAAAACTTCATGCCAGCAGAATCGTTATCAGGCTGTGATAACGTGGCATTACTCGCGGAGAAAAATAGTACATGTATTCCCTTGTAACTCTAACTACATGTGCGATACGATGTCGCATTTCTTACGATTCGAAAGGAATCTCTTTTATAAGTTATTAAAGTTAGATAAAATATAGATAACGAAAGAGAGAGAGGGAGGAATAATTTTTACGATAAATATGAAACAATAATTATATTTTTTAAGTTTTGCTGTTAGAATACAGATTGTATCCTATAAAAATTTGGTTAATTAAAAGAAATTGCACAATACTTACAATTATCGTTAAAGATTTTGGAAAACTTAATTCTTCTCATATGCAACAATTAACAATGCTTACGTGTTATGGTTGCAGCAGTTGTTTCTGGTATGACAAATACGTTGGACTGAGAAAAGTGCCGCGGGACAATAGAGGCTAATATAGCTGTTTGTCACGTCGTGAAACGCCCCCATGGCCGATTCCGAGCATTCAAGGCTTAAGATCATACCGTTTAACACCGACAGGACTAGCATAGAATGATCCCTGGCACACGAGCGTATAAAACACCCCATGAAACCCCAACTGTAAGCGTCGCGGCTGCAACGCTTATAGCTACCCCCTTAAAGCTACCCCCACATGTCCAACATACTTAGAGTTTCCAAAAATTATTACATTGAATAACAAAACGAAATGTATCTAATATTAATATCAATTTAATGAAAATGACAATTGACTTAGGTGTGTTAACAACGTTAACAGCACGAAAATTTTCAATATTTTTTAAAGCTCTCATGTAATTATGAAAAATTATTTAAAATTATATCAAGAATATTAATATTAATCTCTGTGTCTTTTCTCTTTTTATTTATTGCTTTTCCTTAAACATGAAATTATTATTAAAAGATGAAAGTTAAACAGATTATTTCGAATTGAAATTATCGCATTTACACAGTATTATACAAAAACTTCGTTGTTCAAATATTCAAGATTCAAAAGCGTTTTCCATGATTGTAATATAAGATCTAGTATTATATCAACATATTTCTTTCTTCTCCCCTTTTTCTTTTCTTTCTTAATAGCGCTAATAAAAACTGATTTTCTCTTTTAATCTTTTCTGAAATATTATTGGGTGGTTTTGGATCAATCTAATTACGATATTATTATTGAAAAAGTAAAATTAATTAATAAACCTTTCAGAAATAAAAAAATAAAACAAAATTATCTTCCGCTAATTCGCGACAAATATTGATGCGACATTACGGGAACTTCCAAATAATCGAAATGCATTTAAATCGTTGCACACCAGACGCTGCCGAATCGCACGCGATAGGGTGCGGTGAAAAAGAAGGGGATGAAAGGTACACGGCAGAAGGGATCGGTGAGGATTGTCCGAAGAATTAGCAGGAATATAGCAGCATTTAACTGAGCGAACGCGTCAGTTGAATCTACCGACTGGCCGTCGTTTGTCGGGCCATACGCAGGCGTTTTTCAACACGAGCGATGATCTCGCTGTTTGTTTCCTGGGCAGGAAGGATGTGTAGTCCCTTTAGGCTCTGGTGAATCGATGAATCGGACATGTGTCATATAAATACTCTATTTTGTGTACAAACGCGGGTCCGAGCGAGTATTTGCATATAAATGTCGACAGGATTACGGAGAAAATTCGCCGATAAAATTTTTTCAAAACGTTTCTGTTTTCAAAATATTATATAAATGATAGTTAATGGTATATTCTTATATTGCATATCATCTCTCTTCTTTTCTTTTATATAAAACGACATTATATATAGTTTACGAAATAATTGCTGAGTTGAAAGATAATGTTTACCAGAAGAAAATAAGCATTCTTTTTATTATTAAGCTAACATATTAAACGACGACATGAGAAACACCTTAGATTTCAATTTTCCTCCTACAATTCTAGAAACACAAGAATTTATCTTATCCAGTCATGTAAGTGCTCATGTAATTAATGCAGAAATATTTTCTGTTTGCCATACAAATACAACGATGTATAATGAAGAATGCAAATTCCACGAGAACATCGCGGTTCGTTCGATCATCTAGCCTTTCGGTAAATAGGAATAATTATCGCATCGGCGTCGGATTAAAAGCCGGAAACGGAAATATGGAAATAATTGTTATTAAACGTAAACAGTGAATATTTTTAACGATCGCGAGCGAACGACGCTGATTTCGTCGATGTCGATGAATTCGAAATCGGCGATCGCGTTATGCCTCAAAATAATCATCGTGCATTTCGCATCGCGATTATTTTAACCGACCAAAATGTAGAGTCGATATTTACTCCATGCACACAAATTATCGAGCGCAAGTAAATTCCAGTTGCTTTATTCAGATTTGACGTATCGGCCGCAAATTTGACGAAATGAATCACACATTGTGCCCGCGTGCGATAATTAGTAAGTACGACTTTTGAATTAATTGTCATCGATCGACGTCGCTCGTGCAGCCGATTCGAATCCAATAGTGTTAAAACCTTTTAATTTCTTTCCTCCAACTCTGCTCTCTATATTTATGTATCTTTTGTACGCGAGATTAAAATTTCTCGATTATATAATCGTCGAAATATCGGTTCCACTTTTAATAAAATTAATTTATGGGAAATGTCGATGACCGTTGAGCTCAAAACTCATTTTAAATCTGCATATGATTTTACAGTGATTTGTAAATTTCATACAAAATATATTACCAAATCTATTATATCATGGACAATAGTATCATTCAGAAAGTATTTAATTTCGCAATGATTATATTGTCAATAAAGAAAAATCTAAAACTATGAAATATTCATATTATACTCTTTTTTAAAGAAAGTAAAAATCTCACAATTCTTCTCAATAATACTTCACAAAAATATAGAGAAGTTGTCAGTTCGAAGAAGAGATCTTGTTATAATTATTTCGTGTGTTGCTTTATCGCGTTTTCGCACCGGTCATCAAATCGTTATTCTTCGTGTAATCTTGCCGTGCAGGACAGATAATTCCGACCTTTTTTAAAGCCCGATAATATATATAAACTCGACCGCGCTCGAGGAGGCGCTTATCCTGCGCGACCGAATCTATTATCTAAGGAATGACCGGAGAGTGCGTCAGAAGCGCGTGATGGATGAGCGGTGATTAATTATACGGTGTCCACCCCCCAACTCACGGCCTCCCCATCGGTAAATACACGACATGGTTACGATCCACGTCGCTTCCTCGTCCAGCATGGCTCTTCTTCGAGTTTCCCGCCAGTAGTGGCGTCCGTCCGGCTGGACGAGCGAGCTTGACATATTAATTTTCCAGAGTAGCCGTCCACGTTGCGGCATAATACGCGCAGCGTTTCAGGGATACTGCATCTCTCTCCCTCTCTCCTTCTCTCGCAAGAATACCAAAACATTGTCAACGAAATCATCGGTTTGGCGAATTATTCGAATTATATCTTATATTACGATTATAATTTTTGAATTTGTTAAGTACGATAAAGATGTTACAGTAATATAGTTATTTCTTTGCTCATATAAAGTTCGTCAAGATCAAGAATAATCCGCACTATCACTTAGATTTAACAAATCTACAGGTCTAAATTCAATGTGACATTCACATAGGAGTTTTATATACCTACATTTATATTTATATGATTTTGTGAAAAATAGTGCAATGAATAGAAAGATTTCAAAAAAAGTAACAGCAAGATAATCTAGTTCAAAAATAAAATGAGAATAAAAATTAGACTTATATTCGTATTCAATATAAATGAGGCAGGAAAACAAATTCTCCTGCCTAGTATTCTCATTTTTTATTCATGCATATCTCTTAAATAAAAAGGAAGTTTACATAAACAAAGTAATCACATTTTTTAGGAATTAAATTACGATATTGCCGCATTGTGATTATTACAATTTAATTATTTATTGGATGCAGTGGCTACTCACTAATGCCGTTACTTTATTATTCTACTTTCCGTTTTTACGATTTTAACGTGCGCGTTTCTCGTTTAAAACCAACGACGTATATGTTGAAACGATTATTTATTGGCGTCGAGAGCCAAATCCTGCCGAATTAATTTATAAATCGCGAAATAACCGCGCTGGATTTTAAATTAATTTTAAATTCACGAGTTACCAGCCGTACGAGATCGATGGCGGACGAGCATATTAATCATTGCAAATCGTCGGTTTCTCGCTCGCGCGGCACGGAGTTATCGAACCTTCCGTTAAACACGAAATTCTACAATTTTCACAGAAATCTTCCACGATACGCGCTTGCAAGTTAAGGCCAACGATGCGTAAACCGACGCGCATCGTTCTCCGGAATTGACAGTTCCCGGATCGTCGACGAAATTGGCAACGTGGTACGGAATACTCGAAGCATAATGCATCTAATCCACAGACGTAGAGGACCAATAGCACAAGTGCACGCGATTATTTAGCCGTACTAATGCGCGTCTAGTTTAACCACAGCCTTCGGCGACGTGCCGGTCTGTACGGCCAGTGGATTTGCTGGACAATGACCAGCCATGGGGATGACCATGGTCGTCATGCACACGGATACTCGCTCTAGAAAATCTCAATAAGGGATAGCGGATTGATCGGCAAGACTGCGCGGAATGCGGAATGAGGATGAATGCGCTAACGCAATACTCTGGCAAAATCAAGCGGTAGATCACACAATTGTTACGAAACTTACTCAAATATTTCAATCCTCATCTCGAACTTTACATGAATTTCATTCAAACTAAATACTTTGTGTAAAATTGCTGTGAAAATATTAACTTTTTCTTGTCGTCTTGAAACAGAATCTTAACAAATAAGAAAAACGTTCGCTTTGTCTTCCAGTAAATCGAATTTACAATTATTAAAAAAGATTCAAGTCTTGGAATACTTTTCCAAGTATAATATTTTTTCTGATTTTACGACATTTATAACACAATAGTTACGATAATAGTACAATTCAGATGTAAATATATTTGATTGTGATACAATCATAATGTAAAAAATTTTGTATCAAAAAGAACAAGAACGAAAAAATTTTGATTCCTAATTTTATATAAAGAACTCAATGTCATGGGATAAATTCCTATCAGGACTCGATAAAGCATGAGGTGATTTTCACTGGAAGCCGCCACCGTAATGCACTTGCCGATCATCGCTAATGCACATATGGTGCATAAATGTTCGCCAGCGACGAGATTATTTTTAAGCTGGCGCCTTTCGCGGCCCTTCCGATTAAATGCAGGTTAAACAGACTTCGTTAGGCGTAAAAATCAGCGGGAGGGTGAAATCAGGTGTGACGGATCAAAAGCAACCGCACATGTTGCATTCTCGCGCGACGAACCCCAAGTGTTGACGCTTAACGGACCCCAACGATAAAACCTGCATGTTGGTGCACTTCCCTTAATTATACGCTATTATTTTCCTAATAGGATCAAAACCGGCGATTCCCCAACTACAAGCTCGTCGAAATCCGCATTACGTTCGGGGCGATATTTCAGGTTGATCTCAAAATTATTTCTTGCAATAATTTATTGCAAGTACGAATTTTTTAATCAAACAGAATTTTATGTGAAAAATATATTAATAGGATTACATTGTTAAGGTCAGAAAATCAAAATCTTTTTTCTCTTTGATAAAAGATACCATTAGTGATAAAGTTATCGTTGACGCCAAAAAATATTTAATTAATTTTTTTTGTCTAAATACTGCGCACATAGATATACATAAAATCACAGTTTAGATATATTAAGTTTTTATTTTTAATAAAAAGACCAGATTATATGATAGTAAAAAGGCCATATTGTAAATATATGATAGTAGATCTATATATATTGAAACTGCATGGTCATCATATTTTTGAGGATTTTCTTCTTTTTCGTGGAAATATAGGTATAGGAATTATTTTCTATGTACATTAAGATATTAAGTATCTATTTCTGTTTGTTTCCCTATCTTTACGAGCTTTCTTATGTAAATAATGCATAAGAAGGCTCGTAAAAAATGTTTCTTGTGTAAACAATACGTATGGCTATATCATATATCTGTAAAATAAAACGCACGTTGAATATTAACGCTTTCATTGGCAGCGGAAGCAGCGTTGACGACTTGTTTTTCCGTTCGGCGCCGGGTGAAAACGGATGAGGCTCGCCTCGCGAAATTAACCAACGACCGAATAACAATCAGAATCGTACGGAAAAGCGCGGGAATGCAAGCGTGGTGGTGGTGGTACGCCGACCGTGCGTGAAATTGAAAACGCGGCGCCCATTAAAACGGCATTAATGACGAGATCGCGGATATTGAGATTTATCCGCGTGTTATCGGACCGACAGGATTTTTAACCGCTCCGGCGCAGCTGTGGGCGACAGTGGCGGTCCGCGCGCGTCAGGCTGCTCGCAATAAATCCGCGTCCCGTCTAAATTATTATAGGATCTACGTGTGCCGAATTCATTTTGGAAATATGACGTGAGCACGCGTAATTGGACGCGCATTTAGGACTCTCGCTTTAATGTTCCGTGTTTGACAAGTTCGATTAGACACTGTGTCCAGCGACCATTTTGTAATATAATTTAGATATTACGAGAAAGTATACGGATAAATTATAAATATCCATATATGTATTCTTGTGTTAAGCGATAATAAGTTTGTCATCCGATTTATGAAAAACCTTTGAAAATGAACGAAAATTTACATGCAGTAGAACTTCGATTATCCGTCAACCTATTTGCCGTTAGTTTCTGTTAATCGTCACTTAACTCGTTACGCCGTAATGCATTGTGCTACTGGCACTATGTGTCACTCCATATGTTTATTTACAATTGAAACCCCCGGTAAAAAATAAATAATAATTAAAATTTAATTAAATTTTATTAGATTATGTATTATATAATAAAATAAACAAGTTGGATGACCCGATCTATTATACGTGTAATATCTTTAATGTATATATTCTATTACCCATCTATTCGATTATCCATCATGGTCTCGGTCCCGTACTCTAACTGCTAACAGATAATTGAAATTCTACTGTACAAAGAACTTGAAGATATTTATAAATCCGCAAATGGTTTCTGTATGGATTTGCTATCAAATTATTGTGGAAAATTTTTAAAATAAATGAACTTAGTTCTTTTTATGATTTATTTTGTAATATCCTTAACGTGATATTTTCAGTATAAAATATATAATTGGTATAAAATAGCTCGTAATTTTCAGTAATCGGATCGCTCAATCATCAGCTTCGTAAGTTGTTTTTCACTTTTTCATCTAGTCAATACCGTCGCGCAGGCGTTGTTTTTTTACACTTCGATACACTATGTCCTCGCGTAATGAGGCGAACGAGGACAGCGTGCAGACACAGGAATAAAAGGCGGACCGAAACGAAGTCCTCGATGAAGGGAGTAGGATGTCTTATCTCTACGTGTGCGAAGAAGCGTAGAACGCGAGCAAGGGAAAGGAAGGGTCGGTGAAGAGAAGAGGAACCGGGACAAAGTGCATCTGCGCGAAGAAGGGCACGGGAGTATACGAGACATACGAGTGTGTGACAGAGAGAAAACTTACGGAGATTACGGGCGCAAGTGCGCGGGATATAGTGTGCGAGAAAAAGACAGAGGAGAAAGAGAGGCACGGACGAAGGATGCCACAAGATACCGCGTATATACGAGCGGAAACAGGGTACAAGAAATAGGATGGCAGCGGGAGGCCGCATGGAAGTGAGGGAGATGCCTGGGAGGAAGAATCAACGCGTCGGACGAGGAGGGAAGCTGAGAAAGAGAGATCGCGGAACGCCGGGGGAAGCTCGTGAAGAAGAGAACGTACGCGCAGTGGGCCGAGGGGGAGAGAAGAGAGGAGACGAGGGAGTGGAGCGAGATAGTGCAGTTATCAGCGAGCGAGAGGAAGCGTGTGGGTGCGATGCGCGTCGGCCATGTTGAACGGGCTTGCGTGCTGGGTTCTCCAGTGTGCCTCTCCCTCTCTCTTTGCCTCCCTCCCTTTCCTGCCATCCGCCCTCCTTGCCTCTCTCCGCCAACGTCATCCTCCAGCTCTCCTCTCTTTCTTCGTCTCTCTCTCTCCCCGTCTCCACCTCTCCCTCTCTCTCTTACGCTCGGTCGAACCGCGGCGCGTCAATACCTCGGCCCAGGTTACCCTGCACTCCGCACCGCTCTCAGGAGGGCAGCCTTCGCTCTCAGCCAACCAGAAGGCAAGCTGATACCCCGCTGTAGCGATGGCAACGTTACGTGGCGCATTCGTCGACAACGAGGCTTCCCGCCGACACGACGACGGAGAAAAGGAGGAAAACGACGAAAAAGCACCGGCGAAAGAAGAGGAGCCGGCCAGATAGTCGATGACGTGACCGACGACGACGACAACGATGGAAAAGGCGTCATGGAGGCCGGGGTCGCGACCGAGAAAATTAACCAGACGCTTTTCGAAAGAAACCGACGCCGGATTATAGATCTTGAGAAATCGTTTTCACAATTTAAAAGTCTTAACATTTATTAATTCTATGACGTTTATCTATTATGATATAACTACGTAATTTTGGAGACGTAATTTTGTTTGCACTTTTGATTTAGGTCTATTTACATTCGATTTAATACGAAGGGAAAGAGATTTTGCTCCATTTAATACCTACTTGATTTCAGCTTGCATAATGTCTAATTTCTCATTATTGAATGTACTCACGTCTAGTTATATTCCTTTGTGAAACATATATAAATAGTATACATACTTTAAATTATAGAAAACTATAAATTTTCTAGTAATATTCTTTATATAATTTAATGTAAATTTTTCGAAGAATTATATTCTCAGAGCTCCGATGAGCTAAGATGCTTTAAAAACGTGTAATAAAACATCAAAATAGTGTTATACTATTATAATTATCAAATTAGGAATTATAAATTTTGATGCAAAGAACCATATCATCGCCAATACTTACAAATTACCTATTAATTGCTTCTGTTGCTAATTATTATTCCTTGTAATTTTATGGAAGGGTTAACTAATTTTTTTAAAATGCTATTTCTAAAAGTATTAATAACCAGTAAAAGTCGAATATATAATCATTTTTTAATTAATCTGAAAAATTCGAAAATATGAATATTTGTTTTGATATTTACAGCATCCTTATTGACGCCAAATTTCATTAAAACAAAGCGTCCTAAATTAATCGTCAAATGAGCATCTGTTTAAAAAGATTCGAGTGGAAATTACATAATGCGAGGGCAAATGGCTTCCTATATACATAGTGTTTCTTTCTCGAATGTTAACACAACTCGAAGCTGATACCCTCAGCGAAACGACTCCATCGTCGCGATAACCAAATATTGTCGTTCCGATTATTACCAACGGTAATAAGTCCCTCCCCTCGCCTATCGTAAAACAGAAAGAAGGCGAAACGACTTTGGTGGAGAAGAGAGAGTCGTTCGGCGACGAGACTGACGTTACAGATTAAACAAGTAACCAAAAACACGTAATGATTTACTAAAGGTGAAGAATTCATTACATTACGTTTTGTTTTAGCTATTTGTTTAAATATTTATTAAGTTAGCTATTTTAAAATTTATGAAATTGTTAATATTTATATCAAATATCGCCCATTAAATTTACCTATTAAATTCATAATATGTTAAATATGAAAAAGGAGAATTATCTTCTTGAAAATAACTTACTTTTCAATAAAACTCTATATCATTGCTCATTTTTGTTTTTCACTAAATTCGGAATGGTACATTATCCATTATATAAATTATAAATGTAAATGATATATTTAATATTATGATAATATTAAAAATTTTCAATTTTTATTCATTGAATAAATAATTTTTAAAGCATACACGTTTAACAATTTCCTTCGTATTCTTATGAATTTCTATATTTAAATAGGACTAGAAAAGAATGGCTATTAATGTTTCGTTCGATTTCCGGCAAAAATCTGATACGACATCGCATAACGTCAACGATCAGATTTCGTCGATTCGAGTACATCCCTGGCAATAAGGTCTGCCCTTCTGTGATGGAAAAGGGAGGGTAAAAACGACGAGAAAGAAAAGAGAAAGGACGGACGAGGGGCCAGATAACGGACAAGCTGATCGAAATTAAGGACAAAATGGTTGAGTTAAAACCAGAGCGGAGCGTTATTCAAATAAAGTTTTATTCAAGCAACCATTTCAGCGCAAAAACGCTTTACGTTTTATTTCCTTGGTATGTCCTATAAAATTCGCTAATAATGTATGCACTTTAATCGTCGTATCAATAGTATGAGTATAGAGAGTGGAATTGAATTGGTTGACCGTAACTTTAATCGATTTAACCATTCAATGTTTGCGAAATGTTTTTTCTCGATACTTATCGCCGTTACTGTTTCATTTCAAAACACACGTTAGTCAATGTAAAATGATATCTAAGATAGCCTTAAAAAATCAACGCGTATACATATATTTCCCACAGCAATACATATTTATAAAGATTTCTAAAAATATACAATTTGCATCACGAATATATAAATTATTTTCACAATGAAATTTAATTCAGATCTGTTTAACAATGCGACACAAAGATCACAATGTGCTATATAAATTTACACGCAACATATTTATTAGCATCGTACGTCACATGACGACGTCATCCTTATTTATAGAAACGATTGTTCCTGTTTGTTAATGCAAAATGTCGTTCGTCCAACCTACGCTTATGTGGGCACGTACAATCGCCCGCGACATATACGTGTAACTTAACGATCGACGTGCGCTGCACCTGATTTTATTACGTAGCAGGTGTCCCATTAAGACCAGGATTATATTCTAATTAACAAGGAGTTTGTCGTGTGACCGCTCCCCTAATCCGTTTACGAAAATTTCAATTTCTCGCCGGCGCACCTAAGTAAACCGGATCCCGTCCTTAAGCCGCAACGATTCCTCGTCGTCCGTACCGTAGCTCGGCGATCACGTGCCGAAAGTGCAAACGACGGTCAGACTTTGTCTTTCGCCGGAATTCATATACTGGAATTATTGCGCCGGCGAATTAATCATCGCGCAAGAATAAATCCTCTGATCGCGTGTAGAATAGCAGATTCGCGAAGGAAAGCCGAAGCGAAGGCTGCTGGGAAAGTTTTCATCTTATAGGACTTTACTCGACGAAACCCGAACGTATATAACAAAAATCGCGAAGACATGAAAATAATCGTAAACGCAAGCACGCCTAGGGTCTTGTTTCATAAAACTCGACACAACAATTAACTGAAATTAATAATTTAATGAGAAAGCAGCATATTTTTAAAATTACTTTTCACTCCGAATAGTTTAATATTATAATATAGAAGAGTTTAATATTTTACCAAAAGCAGCAGCACTATAAACAAATATGATTGCTATTCTTTTAGAATATTTATAATTTGTAAATATTTAACGGTACGTTTAACATATTTTTAAACTTTATTTAGAAAAATTATCCCCGAAATTTACATTTTTAGCACTCGCCGCCTGTTATGTATTAAGCTTCCAACTGCAATGCCGTGACGAGCGACAAACGGCAAGCAGATACGCGCATTATTCTGTAAAAATGCATTTTTTATGCAGTAACGCGAATCGAGGAAGTTCATTCATTTACTTAAACTTTTCACGCGTGAGCGTAATCAAATTTTACTTTTAAATTCCCAACGTTTCTCTCATTCTCTAAACTTCGTTCGCGCGTCTCGCGGCATATACGTCGACTGTATAGTATATTACTCGGGTATAAAACACCCGAGAGATGACGGTCGAATGCACGTACGTGCGATACACGCACGCACATGATCGGATGATTTTCCACCTTGTCGATAGTGCCCGTCGGAGTGTTCGCCTCCTCGCCCCTCCGGACTCGCTCCCAGTCGCTTTCAGTCAACTCTTGCATCCTCTTCTTCCCTCCAGCTAGCTTTCCCTGCAGCTCCCTGCATTCTCCCTCTCCGTGTTGATCTCTCTTTCTCTATTTCTCCGCCCCTCTCTCTTTCCCTGCACCCCTTCATGCTCACCCTGGTTTTTAGCGCGAGAATATATCGAACGTATGGCGCACCGCTCGCCATACATGCACTCGCGGCCGATGCAACCCCGTGCACAGTGAAATTAACCCTCCCGTTCATTAAGCCTCTCGTGTATTTGGGCCTCGTATGAGGCCGGACCTGTTTCATGCGCCAGTAAAAAAATATCGAGCACAAAATAAAATTTTCAAGAAGGTGTTGATCAAATTTTGATTTATTAAATTAAATTAAATTTTCAATGCTAACAGTATCACGGTAAGCTAAACGTTAAGCCTGAAGTTTTGTTAGACGTATCGTTGTTAAGCGTCACTTAAAATTGTTTGAAGATTAAACTCGTATTGCGCGTTAGCGGTTCTAAAGCTTCGCTTTCAAGAATAGTTCAAGTAGTGCCGCGAGAAAGTAACGAGTCTGTGTAAAATTTTTATACGTTTTGCGGAATCGGCTTCTTCCTATATATAACTATATTCAATTTACTGATGGGAGATCGAACCCCGAGTCGAGGTCAATATTTTCAAAGAGCTTCTCCTTGATAACTCAAAGAAGAAATATCCGTTCCTTCCGGCATATATATATATATAGGTATCTTCTATTCCCGCTTTAAGAGTCTCTAATGATTACGTTGCGTTTTACATTGAGTCCCCGAGACTTGATATATAATACAAGCAAAGTGTTTGGATAATTTTTACTTTGCCACTATATTAGCTGCCCAAAATATATGCGCAGTAATGTTTACGCAAATATGTTCTCGTTCATCAGATGGTGCATCAGACGATGTATCTATAGATAACAGTACCTAGAAATGGTCTTTCGCTGATCACATCCAAAGCAAAGTACCTGTACTTGTCAGTGTTTGTGTGAAATTTAATATAAATATTCGAATTTAATCCTCTCTTGATCGATTTAATTCTAAGAAAAAATAAAACGCATTGCGCAAATTAATTATTTCCCGATTAAAGCTAAAGAAAATACAGTTGAATCGCAATTAATCTACAATTACTTTTAACTTAAATATTACAAGTAGAATTGTTTTGACAAAACTAATCTAAATATTGTAAATAAAATTATCATAATCATTAAAAGGTTTTATATTTCGCAGTAAAATCATTATAAATTATAGTTAAAAAATAAAATATAAAGAAATGCTTTTTATTGTCGCGCAAGAACATCATATTTCGACGTGGCGTCTTTTCCTCTTCGGTATCTTTAAAATTTCGTAACTTATCCATGTTGTTTTGTATTGTTTTGTATATAATGCAATGTCTCTCGGTATATTCGGTGCATATCTCAAAGTGTCGCTTCTAATGGACACCTTCGCCGTCAATATTCCGGAGCATAACATGGTCGCCGATAATCCCCGAGGCTGCGAATCAACGCGTCGCTGTACTAACGCGACGTACCGTGCATTTTCGTTATGCGCCGTGCGCGCGCGCGCCCGCGCTGCGTTCTCCAGCGCATGTGCGCGCGAGTGCGCGTATGTACAAACATTGTTCATGATTTAGTCAAATATTGGCCGGATACACAAGTTTGTAGTGCCTCTCCGTGTATATCTGTCCGTGTATCATGTCGAATAATCCGCGGGAGATTGCACCTCCGCATAGCCGCCCGTTAACTAAGACTCGTTTACGGTGCTCATACGCGAGCGCGATAGCGCTCGGGACACAGCACGGAGATATATAGTAGGTGGGCACGATCGCCGCAGCGTCACCTTATCGCCCACGATAATCCTAACGCTCGCTCGCTGACGCGACGCACGTATTACCTACGTTCCCGCGGCTGTGTTCGGACGATATTAGCATGGACGTATACGGCTGCCGCGGCCATGAAATGCATAGCTAACGATCTCTCAAAACAGTATTTCGTCCCCTGGATCAAGATCGGAACACTACAATTTATCTACAAACTCGTGCAATTCGCAACCACCATATTTCGGTGTATTTTTTGTTTAGAAAGAAAAAGAAGGTAAAGGAGTAATATATCTTTAATTTTATTAATATTAATTATATTTTTAATTCGGCAATGAAAACAAATAAATATTGGAAAACATTTATTGAAATATTATTTTATATATTGTATCTGTAAGTTTATTAATAATGTATGTTTCGAAAAAAAATTTTCGAAATTTAATAAAGATTCCAACACCGCTATACACGTTAGAAGACATAATCACATGGAGAGTTTTACATTAAACGTATTACTTAAGGGCTTGTTCAGATAAATAAAATTAAGATAGCTATATACCTAAATGAAATTTTTGTGGATACACGAACGAAAGATAAGATAGCGGACACCTCGAAATTCTACTATCTCTCTAGGGAAAGCAATAACTAACGGAAGCAGCTCAAGCAATGTCAAATTCTAAAAGCCAATAAATCAATCATTGAATCAAGATTTCTGGATCAAGATCAGAAAATATATCGTTTCTGAATATTTCAACCGAAAATCTTATTCACATTTTATATCGCGACAAATTTGTTCAAAATAAATAAATATGTTTTTGTCTTAGTCGTTTATGTGCAAATATACCTAAGGATATAAAAGAAACACGCGCGCACAAGTAAATTTATATAACTAATTTTGCCAATATCGACTCGGAAATACATAAAAAGGAAATATATGTTATATGTACTTTTTCTTGCATATTTATTAAATTTTGTCTTAAATAAGTTCGCGCATTTAAAACGATTACCGTGTATTTTCTTCGTACTGAAAAAATAATGTTGGTTTTTAACTATATCGAGTGAAATTTTGCCCAATTTCAATTTCTCAATTTTCGCAATAAAGTCTGATTTTATCAGGATATTACACAGATTACAGAGCTTTATTTCATAAAATGTAAAGTTTTTAATTCTCTCCAAACATATTTCTCAATCGCTCGACGATCAATTAATCTCCTCAAACGCCGGATCAGCATTTCCGGCTTTCACTACGGATTACAGCTCGTCGAGCCGCACAGTAAATCGGCATTGAACGAACGGATTGCAGCATATGCAGATTAGGAAATTTACACAAGATACTCGATCGCACTTGGCCAACAAAAAGCTTCAGGTCAATGAGTGTGTTTTCGCGCAAATGTTCCGGAATCGTAGTTAAATATTACTACACTGACAGCGAAACGCGCCGCGACGCTTAATAAATGCGTGAATAGTATCGAATTCGAATAGTATCGAATGATTGATATACAGCTTGCGGAAAAAGATAACCGAAGGATTAATCTAACAATAAGTTTTTGAACTGAACGTTGGAACAGAGCACTCGACTTATCTTTCTTTGCTACTTCATCCGATTGACTGCGATGAAAATTTTCAAACTATTTACTCGAACTATGAAGATTGCCAAATTTTCTTTTCCAAAATTTACATTACTCACACTTTAGGGATTATTTACATTATTTTTAACTCTTCGATTAATAAGGTTGAGATGTGGGAGCATTGATTTTAAAACTTATATAGAGCGCACATTTTCTTCTCTGTCGTTTAATTTATTCGCTACTCATTATCAATGAGCAAAGATAATTATTCGTGCTATTATCGTGACAAATTTTTGTGACTCGCTTGGCCAGAAAAGATGCCGCCGGTACACGTGCCGGCGCGCCTATCTTGTTTTTAATCTGCCCACTTATCCTCTTCGAGCCTTCCACATACATGTCTTCGCGTTATCATGCCCGAAATCAATCGATCGCTATTGATAACCCGGTTGAAGGTTTGTTTGCCGTTGGCACGGCGTTGTCCAAAGCTCCTCGATGTTGCTTTTTGCGGTAGCTATCGCTATCTTGAATGAACTGTGAGGTAGGCGCACGTAAGAAATGGTACAACACAAGTTAGAGGTGCAGGTGTAATTAATTAAATATTTAATAATGTAATTAATGGATATTATTTAATTTATAATAATCCAGAAATTTAATTTTTTTACTCCAAGATTTCTCTCAACGTAGCGTTTAAAAATCCATATATTGAATAGATGAAATAAGCTTATAAGTTTGCTATTTGTCGTGCATATTCTATTTAAACTAAAGATATGACGCACGAGAACCGTAAATGAACGTCACTGTATCACAAATGTACAATAATCAATTGAAAATTACGCGTAACACAGCGGCAGATTACGATAAGAATTTTTAATTTAATGCGACATCATAAATTATATTAAACATATTTCACTGGATATACAGTATGAGACAGCTGAAGATGCCATCGCTAATCGCAAATAAATATTATAATGATCGCAATTTGCTCAATGGATTATCCGACCGGAATGCCGAGATATTCGTCATTCGAAGAAATGAATTTAATGAATTGAATATACAGCATTGACAGCGTAATATCGTTTGTTTTAACAAAAGTAACAATTAATGCAACTGTTTACATATCATTTGCATATGGAACATTCGGTATTCAATGTATTTTAATTAATTTCACCGCAAGATCAATGTTGAATAAAAATATAATTATGCGACACACACACACACACTCTCTCTCTCTCTCTCTTCTCTCCCTACTTTAAATTATGATAGAATATAATCCATAAGAATGAGAGGAAATGGAAAAGGATTGTTGTAAATTCTCAGAGGAAAAGTAATTTGCGAAAAAGACAGCAATAATTCAATTTTCGTAGAAATACGTAAATTTATTGAAACATTTACAGCCTTCTCATCGATTCGTCGCTCTTTTCATTCTCTCACATACAATCTACCTCACTCTCTCTTTCTCTCTAATAACAGCGCAATTTTCTCCTTTCACATCTACTTCTTTCACTCATCCATTCACTCTCTTTTGTCATTTGATCTCTCGAGAGTTGGGCGACATATATTTATCAGACATGGGCAGGTTCGATTGTGTGAGAACGACGCCGAAGGGTTGAAAAGTACAATCAAAGATTGAAATCGGCATAATTTACAATTTTAATAATACAATTTTCGAGAAATCTATCGCGCGCCAATTCTCGCGAATAAACATAGAGATCAACATTCTCGCGTGTCTGTATCACCGAAGCCTGAACTTATTGAAGTTATTAATTTTAATTACAAGTTTCGATTCCTAAACAAGATATATGTTAGAATGTGTGACAGAAGGATAAAAGGATCTCCCTCTCTCAGAAAGGCGGTGGAACGGCCCAAGGGACAGTGAAAACGTGTTAAACATGAGATTTCGTGATTTCGAGATTTGCATTTCGCGCGTGCCCCGCCTTAAGAGGTTCTCTTTGCAGGATTCGCTTCCTCCTTTACTTCGTTCTCTCTTCGAACGATGCACTCTTAACAGCAGGAGAACCTAGGATCGACCGTAACAATTTCACAAAAAAAAATTTCCCGAATTTTCAGTACGTCGCGAAATCATATTGAGATCTCGATATCTTTGTGGGAGAGATTCACCTCGCGTTATTTTCCAAAAAATTTAGATCTTGTTTCATATACTCGGAATATTCTCCTGCGAGTGTTGTCATTGTTTTTCGTTACGATCGAACCCAGATTCTCAGGCATAAAAATATTGTTAGCGAAGAGAGTTTGGTTGCAAATTTGAGACTTAATTTATTTCACTGTGATTTTATCATGAGACCACAGATTCGATATTTATGTGAGAGAAGAACGAACAAAATTTAATTTTAAGCAAAAAAAAGTAATCTTTTTGTAGTAAAGATCATAATATAAAATTTTGACATCTATAAAATAAAAAATGAAAACAAAAAGTAGAATAGAGAATTAACCTAATAGATTTATGATAAATGTAATCGCAGCGATGACAGTAATAATATAATGGTGATAACAATAATTAGCGATTTTCTGTGACGCGCAATTTGTTATTTACACATTTACATAGGTCGGTGCGTATTTCAAAAGCATCCATCGATTTTCAGTTTTATTAGAAGTTTTCTAATTCGCATTTCATTAGAAAATTTCTAATTCTAATCTCATTACTTTTGCCAAAAATGATGGAAGATCAACGTTACAGATGCGTCTTAAATACATAGAAACTGCTCGCTTTATTATTTTTTTATCTTGCAGCGCATATGCCTACCTAAGCGATATATCTGCTCGATGATCGGATTCAATAAAAATTTATAAAAGAAAGTTAGATAGCAGCGCGTAAGAATCGGACATATGAGAAAATCAGCGAAATTACGAGCTATTATCTAAATTTCCAAAGTGACATTTGATTTTCAATGATCCGCCAATGAAAGCAGACAAGAGTTCACTTTCTCTCCTCGATCAAGAGTAACACTATGCCGCGACGACGGTAAAAGCTTTCGTGAATTTCATTATTCATAGACTGAAGTAGCGCTGCAAATGACCTAGCGAATTATACGTGACCAATAAAATGCGCCGTTTACATGGAGTCGTCGCAAGACGTCCTGTCACACACGATTCCTGTGCTCCGCGTCGCGTTAATTAATGAAATTTTTTCTCGACTGTCTTGACTTAGCCCTTTGCACCCAAATGTTGATTTGCAGAAATTGCACCGATATATGATACTCGTATATCCAACATTATCGAGCAAATTCTGTATCGCTTGTATTTGCGCAGGTTTTACGTCAGTTGTTACATCTTGAATAAGGAACCAATTAATTTGCGTTACCTTATATTGCGTTAACATAATAAAACAGTGATCGCATTGTGCCAACATTCGTCGGACTGACGACGAACGCGCGATCTCTGTAGCTATTAAAATAAATTTTGATTATTATTTTATCACGTAGAATATATATTTTTCAAGTTAATTGCCCGATGTACTAAAATGATTCTGAAACTGATCTAATAGCACGTGTCAATTGTTTCCTAATGTAGATGACTAACTCGCAAATCGCATTATGGGTATATTATAATCTTTTGTTCTAGGGTTTATATACAATGTATTCGAGATGCCAGAAATTAATACAAATTTAATATGAACAGAATTATTCGACTTTAGATTGAAGTATACTTTCGGGAATGTTTACACGCATTTTACAAAAAATATATAGAATATTACATCATTTTAGCTATAAACCTAAATAAATCCCTTCGTAGGAAAGCAGAATATCTTACGAGTCCTTTATCGCCTGCACAATGCGAATACGTGTGCGACAGTATAAAAGTATGCTTTCGAAATACATAATGCGAAATATCACGTTTGTCTAGCTCGCTTTTCCTCTCTCGCTTTCTCTCTCTCTCTCTCTTTCTCGCTCTCCCGTCATATCTCTCTCATTCACTCCCTTATGTTCTAAGCGTACTTTAAGCGACCTATATCCTGTGACAGAATTCAAGACAAAACTTTTTGTACCGTACAGAAAATATGTTTGAAAAGTCAAAATATACGCGTATACAGAATACATATCGGAATGCACGGCACATTAAATGCAAGTATGACGGAGAATCGTGTCTCGAACTTTGTCACGTATTAAGTAGATCGCCTAAAGTAGGCTTAATATATAATATTGATAAAGATTCCATTTATATATACCTATACATAATCATATGTATATATATACCTCTCTTTAACATGTAATATTGTACATCATGCGCATTACGATATATACGGGTATCTACAGATATTATACAAAAAAACGCGGGGCGTTTTCTCCGCTCTCAAACGAGAATTAACTATTATTTATCGACGTTTAGCTTACGATGCACACGCGCGTTCGTATACCTCCTGTGAATGCATGCCCGTGTCCGTGTGCACATGATGGGCACCGGGGATGCATAAAATGCGTGGACTACGTGGACCACGTGTGTAGGGGTGCTCAAATATAATATATATATTTATATATATATTCATACGTGTCCTCTGTCTCTTACGCGACGCGCGACGCGTACATTAATTTATATATTTATTTTCACGTATAGTATCACAAGTTTTACTCATCCGACACCGCTCTCACTTTTACGCTGGCACTGCTTTTCGCAGGTTTACGCCGCTCCCTTGCCGCAACAACGCACCCCTCGCAACGGGGTACGCTCGCCTTTAATATTAATCGAGGATCACAAGTACCGGTTCATCGCCGCGGGCCTCGTGCAATCGTAATAAAGCATCGTAGTGGATCGTTCGCGATTTTTGAATACCCTTAAGCGATTCTCTTAATGGTATTATTAGATACGAGATATGCGAGTGTTGGGTATGTCGAAAGCTCGCGAATCTTTTCATGTTGGAGCCAAGTTTGCTCCAGCATGAAAGAGGAAATCATTATACACGATATAATTACTTTATTATTCTCTTATGCAGAGTATTTTATCTAATTTCATAGTTTGAAATGTGAAATTGAAATAAGAAAAAAGGATATGAGACAGATCTAATAGATTAGTGAGCGCCGACTTCGACATGTAAGATTGTGACGAAGCAGTAAACCGAACTTATCGTCCGTTCTTGAAAAAAAAAATAATTTTATTTAATTTGATAATTTTACATCTCGCGATAAGAACTCGATACTGCCCATAATCTCCGCGGCGTTACACACTAGATATAAATAAATGAAAATAGTTACAGAAGAAGTAAGTGCAGAAAAATCGAGATCAATGACTGATTTAAGAAAGACAGAGTCACACCAATGTAAATGATAATTACGAAGAAATCTTCGCTATAACACGTATATTAGTATGTCTTCATCTTGAAATCGATATTATGCCGACATGATAGTCTTGTTCAACAAATTTGTACGATTGTCAATTAAAGCAATAGCTGACGGATAGTTAATAATAATTATTGACGATTACACGACTCAACGAAGCATAAAATATCTTTATCTTTCGTGGCAAAAAGAAACAAACGACAGCTAATAATGAGAAGTCAACGTTTTTCGCATTCCGAGTTGTATTAATAGCTGTACGAAGATAATTTGGAAACATAGATCTTATTCATTTTTAGTTGGAAATGTTTATATGAAATCTACTAGATATTCATTAGCAGTAACAAGTGATACTGGAGTCACAGTTTTGATATTTTACATTTTGATAACTATCTCTAACGTAAGGTCGTATACAAAGTCGTTTAGTTCGTAACAAAAATTCGAAATTGCAATGTAGATTTGGAGTATCTATAAAAGATTACGAAAAAGAAACTCGACATGGGCGCAGAAGACATATTTGTTTTAATTTACATCCTAATTTGGACACAAAATACTAGTCTTTACATAATGATATGTTGTAAATTATTGATTGTAAATTATTTTCATGTTAAAGAAATATTCGTGGTTTGTTTCCTTTCTGTTTCGCTTCTTTTTATCTTCCGTATATAAAATCTCGTTTTTCTTATATGAGACAATTAAGTCAATTCAATACAAATGACTCATATATGTATTTGAAATACATATATGTATTTCATTAAAAATACATATATAATCCCTTTAAAAAACTGATTTTATATATAAACAATCTTATATAAAAATTATATTAAAATTACTTATGAGGAATTAGTAGATATACGGGGCGACATATATGTGAGAAGAGAAAAATAAACCGAATATATAAATTTCCTGGATATTGCGATCATCGTATTGTAATAGAAAACAACCAAGTCAGAGTTAAAACTCAATAGCAATAAAGATTCAATATTAAATTTTAATTAATGTGATTTTATAAAGTATCTCCTTTGGTCTTCTTTTAGCGCATTTCTTTCCATGTAGTTTCTTTTTATTAATTTTGTTGAACGAGACCATTACGAATTCGATGCAAAGATAACGATCGTCTGTAAATACTCAAGTGTGTGCCGGGTTATTGCGTAATCTCGGTGTGATGATGTGCAAGAAATAGAGCATACCGACGAGATGCACTGCTGTTGGCTATCGCGTAAGAGTATATCGATATCACTCGAGCGTATCATGAAAACTTCTCGTGTGATACAGCGAATTGATTATATCGAGCTGTTCGGCTACGATAAACGCGGGAATACAGAATACTGGATGATTCAGTGTGCCCTCGGTCTCTCATTCAAAATACCTCTCCCGAATACCTATTTCCTCGATATAAAGCAGATAAGTTCAATAGGTAGGTTATGATGAAATAAAGATAACATTCCGGATAAGTTACGAACGGACGTTGAAAAGTAAAGGAAAAAATCGTGTCGCGTGACACTTTCCCACGAAACATTCGTCATTACAAAATGCTCTAGCGACTGAGGTAAAGTTCTATTCACGATTTTATGTACCGTGTATTGATCTCTCAAACGTTCTCGTTATTGTACTCCCAAACATTATGAATAGAACTCTCCCACGAATTAAAGGAGATTAAAATCCACTTTATCCTCTATCACGACTGTTGTTTGCAATTGTACTTGAAACGATGCTTACGAAGTCATTGTCAGTTTAAGTGACAACATACAGTAACGGACATAAGTTTAAGATGAGCAAGTGTTGTAATAGATCGCATGTAAATATTTCCCTATCCGCTTTCCTTTTTTCTCAACATAATATATACTTGTATATGTGACCTCCTTCAAGTGTTGGGCATATTTAAGAATGTGAATATTGTATCTATTTCTACAAATATTTGAATTCGCGTGATCCATATTCTCTTTTATTACTACATATTTCAGAAATAGCTTCTTAAAAAATGCAATAAATGATAAACTTGAAGTATAATAAATCTTATTTTATACACGACTTTAATCAATGATAATATAAATATATAAATATATAAACTTATATAAAATACGAATACAAATATGTACACTTTCTTTCGCATATACACTGCATATTTATGTAAAGAAATTAATTTTTATGTAAAGAATCCATATTCGTCAGTTATTGTGTAAAGTAAAGAATATAATTCTGTTTCAATTATAGTCACGTAAATTGATCATTCTATTTCTTTCCATTCTTAAACTTTTGTTACCGCTACTGTATAATTTAATGCGGGAATTTATTTACTAATAATTAATATACAATGATCGAAGCATCGATCTACACAAAAGAATACATATAAAACGAAAGAGCAGAGTAGAATGTAAACTGAATATTAAAAAACTCTTCATAAAGAGAATAATAATTTAGAGAATATTCTAAGATTCTGATAAACAATTTACATAATGTATGTATATATATCAAAATAATGATAACAATTGCTATTATATTACATATATTTTACATGTAATTGCGATTAATAAGAAACATATTACAATTAATAAGAATAATCTCTAGAATAATATTCGCGTTTGCCCAACATATCACGCAATAACGTAACATAAAAAAAAATCGATCCTCGCGACGATGAACCGTAATTCTCAATGAAACGAAATACCCCGAAGCCTACCTCTCGGCAACGTTTACCGTCTGTAGACGACGTTCTCCTCTTCCTCGTCCTCGTTCTCGTCGTCGTACTCGTCGTCGTCATCGGGTGGCCAACAGACGACGGCGTCAACAACGTCGTCGTCGTTGTTATCGGGACGACGCGCGCGTCGACGTGACTGCGCTCGCGACGGCGACGAGAAGGTTGACGAGGTCGCGGGCGACGTCGGCCCCACGTTCGTCGCAGACGCCGTGATCGTGGGCAGATCCGGCATCGGGGTTGGTATCGGTGCGGTAGCGGTCGCGACGTAAGCCGCGGCAGCAGCGACTCAGGCCAAAGCGTAAGGGTGGGTAGCGTGATGTCACAAGCCCGGCGCCGCGGTTGCGACCGCGGGCGGCGGGGGAGCGCTCGTGGTTGCCACGCTCGTTGCGTGATGATAAAGCGGGCTCTGATAATATTCCTGATGATGATGATTCGTCATATGCATCGGCCCGGCGGCGTTCGCGCTGGCGTGCATGCCGTTGTGATGATGATGGCTGGGCGGCGCCGAGTGCGCGTGCGGATGATGCGGCGAGCTGAAGTTGGCGTAGCTCTGGTGCAGCTGCTCGTACATCTTCATCTCGGGCGGCTTGGTGTCCTGTGCGCCGGGAGAAGTGCCGGTCGTGTCGCGCGGCAATAACCTGTTGATGCTAAACGGATGATTGGCCGCCGTTCCGTAAATCGGTTCCTGCTTCAGGCTGCCCGTCATGCCGTGGTGCAGACTCGCGGTGTCGGACAACAGTTGCGGATGAATGCCGCGGCTGACCATTGCGGTGAGTTCGTCGTGCGCAGCGCTGAGATCGGGTCCGAGGAGACCGCCGAGGTCCGTGGTGTCGCTCTTCAGAGCGGTGTGATGCTGATGCAGACTCGTGTGATGATGATGATGGTGCGACGAAGACACCAGCGAGTGCAGGTCCTTGTCGTCCGGCTGCTGTGGGCCGCCATGGTGGATGGACGAGCCGGTCTTCTTGGAACCAGGCGCGACCTCGTGAGTGGGTGGACTGTGCTGGCCGGCGATGGTCGCGCCAGACGCCACTGCCACCGCAGTTGCCTGATGCTGATGTTGCTGATGTTTGTTGGTCTGTCTGGTTAGCTCCTTCTTCTCATCTTTGAACCTCTTTTGACGTCGTAGGTAACAACCGTTCTCAAACATATTGCCGCTGTCAGGGTGCAGCGTCCAAAATGATCCTTTGCCGGGTTTGTCCGGCGTGCGCGGCACCTTGACGAAGCAATCGTTAAAGCTCAGGGAATGCCTGATGGAGTTTTGCCAACGTTGTTGATTCTGTCTGTAAAATGGGAACAGATCCATGATGAATTGATAGATCTCCGAGAGGGTCAACATCTTATGTGGTGCATTCTGTATCGCCATGGTGATTAGGCTGATGTAGGAGTACGGCGGCTTCGCGTGAGTGTAACTGCGTCGATAGGACTTGTCGCTGCGGGCACGCTGGAGCGCCGAATTCGGCGAGTCCGGTTCCGTTAGAGAGAGCGGATCTCGGCTGACACCAGTACCCCCGCCGGGAGTCAGCGGGCCGTATCCGACGGCGCTCATACAGGCACCGCCGGCGCCCATGGAAGCACTGCTGTAACCGCTCATTCCGCCGCCTCCCATCGACGCCATTCCCATCGCCGAGCTCATGGTGCTCATGTTAAAACCGCCGGCGCCCTGGGGGCTGCAGCTGGGCCCGACTCCGACTCCCATCGACATACCCATCGGCACGCAGCCCATCGAGTTTATCGAGCTGTACGTGGGCGCCATGCTGCCCATACTGGACATCGCGACGCTGGTCATGGCACCCGTATCGCCGTACAGTTTTTGCGACTGAAGCATGGTCATAGAGCTCACCGGTGCCGGGGTGGCCTGCTGTCGCGTCGCCGCTGTCAAGCGCGAATCATGAAAACCGCGGAACCACGGCTGCTGGCAATCGGGTATTCCCTTAATCTTCCGGATGAATCCGAAGTCGATCCGCGCTATAACTAAGCAGTTCTCTAATTGGTCCTCTATCGAGTCACAAGTCACAAGAGACGATTCTCGAGTCGTACGCACAGATGATGCAAGCCGCGGAAGACGCGCGGCGACTTATACCTGGAGAAATCGCGCGCCTCGCACTTAAAGAAAGACTAACTTCACCAGAAAGAGGAACATCACCAAATATTCTTCCTCAGAGGAGTAACGCACTGAACGGCACTATGTCGACGGAACTCTATTCCGTCACAACCGGAGCAGAACCAAGAACGTTATTCCTTGCCGCGCGAGAAGAAAAGTCACGAGCGTATCTCTATCGAACCACCGAAGGACACGCACTGCGTCAGCGGAACGACGATGACGAAGGGCAATTGATGAACTCCGTTCACTTCTTCTTGTTCATCTTCTTCCCGGAACACAATGCACAGTCCGTTTGTTCGCGGGAAGATGCGCATTCGATACACGAAGCGGACGGTAGCGGACGCGAACGCGAAAGTGAAGTACCCCCCGCGGGAGAGATAGAGGTAATTGTTACCCCAACACCATGGAGGGCACGGCGAGCGCAAAGCCGACGACAGGAAAAGAGCCCAGGCTCTCGCTCGCGTGTTGTACGACGTGGACGAGTGCGCGAAACAACACCAACCACTATACGGTGACGGCCGCTCGACGGTCGCGCGCGCGGTCGGTTATTTGATCGAGCGGGGCCGCTGTTTGAGCCGCCTCACCACCTCTCACCACACACTCCGCCTCGCGTACCGACGAGTCTCTCTCTCCTCTCTCTGTGTGCCGTGTTGTGGATGGAGGCCGGTTAGCGAGTGTACTCCGCTACTCTTGAGTCGGCGGCTCTTGTTCAAATATACCCCACTATCGGCTGCGAGAGCCGCGCCCGACGTCGCGCGGCCAGCCAATCCCGTAGCGGGCGTACCTCCGCTCGTGTCGCGTCCGACCAATCTGACGGTGGATTCAACGCGGCCGGCAGTCCTCCCGATCGCTCTATGAATCGCACATCGTCGGATCGTGCGTGGCGCGCCACGGCCTCTTCCCCTCCGACGCCGTACACGACGGTGGAGCGAAGCGTGATACGCGCATGCACCGTGGCCCGCACGCACGAGATCGAGCCCGCGGAGCGGAACTGGCTTGCGCAATTCCACGCGAGACTCCTGGCTCCACGACGACGTTGCCGCGCCGTGCCGTGCCGTGCCGCGCCGTGCCGCGCCGAACCGAACCGGGCCGCGACGGCCGCGCCGCGGCCGCGGCATGGTTTGGCCGCTCCTCTCTCATGTCATGTTGTTGTCTGCCACGCGTTTGATAACCGGCACCTCCGTCCGGACGTGCGTACGTGACGTGCCCTTACGCGTTTCCTCTCGCGAACGATTTCCGGCGACGCGCATTTTCGCTTCATCCGATCGATTGTTACTCGCGTTTTGTCTTTTTCTCCCGACTTGCCGAGCCGGGATTATCTTGCAATAATGCACAAATTGGAGTCAAAGCATGAATCGACGGCTCGATATTGTTTCGTTGATCTACAAGTGAATCTGACGTGAACGAGGTGAGCTATTCACGATGGTGTCCAATGGAGACCGCGGAGAAAACGTCGGTTGATCCACGAGGGTCACCATGGAATCATCACGATCGAAAGTTTGGAGTACAACATAAGGAACATAAGTACAATGTGATTTGCATATCGTATTGTACATTGCTGTTGTAAATCAGTCGTCTTACATAGGTACTCTTGTTCATTCGTCTTATTATGTTCTTATTATATTACAGATTTTATATCATCAAATTTATGACATTTATTTTTATATTTATTTGAATATATATAATTACAAGAACTCCAGTAATTGCTGTCACGAACTATATAAGGAAAACCTTAATACTTGATTTGATGAATTATATAAGGAAAACTGTAATACTTGATTTTTCTTAATAACAATAATTAAACTTTTCACATAAATATTTGTAAGTATTGAATAATGCGTCTTTCGCATATAGTAATTATTATACATTAATTAGATTAGAAAATAGTATGCGGATTCTTAGTTCACGAGTGAAGTTTTTGGAAGATTAAAACCTCTGATGTATTATTCTCCATTTTTTATCTATAATAATAATTAAATATTTATATCTTTCTCTCCCTCTCTCTCTCTCTCTCTTGTTCAATTGCACAATCTGATAAATGTATAGTAAATCGTAAAGCTTAGTAAATGTAGTAAATAAATCTTTAAAATTGAACTATTGTTCACGCAGGTTATACGGGTTGAAATAACGATTTTCACTTCTATGAAATTTTCATTTCTATTAGAAACTTAAATGTATTACACGTTATGACATGCTTTCCTCGCTCGCTGTAAGTTCGCTCGATCGTTTATGCCATTTGACATTATTGTCAAATGTCTCTTTTGCATCTAAAAAGCCCTCTTGTCATTTAATATGCTGCGACGTAAATTGGAATTTTCTAACTCTATTTATTTTGAGTGGACGTCTTTCAATTCCTCTGTCACCTCACGAAGCATATAGATAAAAAGTAAGGGTGTCCAGGTATTTTATAGAACGGAGAAACAAATGGTATGCTAAGCTACCTATATCTGCCCACATTCTCTACCCACGATCTCATTTGAATTTTCATTGACGTCATCGAAATTTTTTCCATACTTTATTCGCGCGAGATACCTTTAACTTTACGTAAATGTCGTCGCGTGTCATTTATTATCTACAGACAACAACTCTTGGAAAATTAATAGCTAATAAAAGGTGCGACACAGCTGCTTTCTTTAGTTTTCCGAAAGTATCTCTGCCCATCTCACATGAACAAAAGATGCGTCAATGTCCGTCCCGATAACATTTTGTGTCATAAATAACTTAGACGCATCTTAAGTAACTACAAACCCAGATAAGATAAACTTTTAATAGAAATATCAATCTAACCAATTGTAAGAGTAAATAACTGGAGCTTAAGTTCTCTATAATATTGACAGAAAATTAAAATTATTCATCGAGATTATCATCAAGATTATCAAACGAAACTGAATTTTTATTTTAATTCTCAAATATGAATATATTTTTTTTACATCGCAAATCAAACGTAGAAATTTGATAAATTACCTAAAACTCTTCCTAATCAATATACGACACAGTATTGAAACAGTAGGTATGTAGATCTGTAAATTATCAACAATGAAAGAGATACACAAAGTTAAAATCAGAACAAAGATTGAAAATTTATTCTAATCCATCAGCCACAAATCTTTTAAACAACATTGAAACAATGCAGAATAGTGTGTTTATTAAACTAGTCCGGAGTTAACAAAAATATTTCTATCGAGGAAATAGAAATATCTTCTTTAAAATACGACCTTATAATATGTACAAAGGATTAGAAAGATTCTATTTTAGATTCTAGTTTTCTTATGCTAATGTTACAGCTGTTTTTATTGTGGTATATACCTGAAGTAGTTGGAAAAGTATCATAAAAATAGTTTCAATAAAATTAAATATATTTACAAGTATAAAAGACTTTCCTTATTGTCTTAAATGCTTATTTCAAAACATATTTGGGTCTAAAAGCTATAAATCTTGCTGTTATCTTTATCTTAATCTTTATACCGATTCTAACGTCACGTACGAAAAGTAAAAGTACTTGAAATCGAAATTCCATTCATTTTTTTCTGAAACTCATTCTGATCCAGATTCTAACGTCCCCGATTAATATTAAACTCGCTATTAAACAATTTAAAAATTAATAAATAACGAAGAATTACAGTTAGCTATTGCAGAAAATATGAGAAGTGACAAATTTTATAACGATTGTATTCATCTCTCGTAAAAAAAAACGCAAAAATATTAAAATGTATGTAGCATACATTTTATTAAGAGCAGCTAAAAAACGTTTATGACAATAAATAGCCGCGTCATTTTGCTGATCGATCCCGTCGGCGTCCTCCGACATGGCGTCCATTAGCCGACGGGGAGAAACCGACAGCACGCAACGGCCGTGCTAGATAGCGTACACGGTTTTTTTTTACTGTCGATATTCCTGCAGTTATATAATTGTTACAATTAAAGTTGCATCCACAAGAAATTATTTCGACATGTTATAAAATTAACTCGCTCACGGCATCGCGTTACAGAAAAGAAATTAAATTACATGGATAAGTACTATTTATTTTATATACATTTATTTTCGAGAAAGTATAACGTCTTAAAGATTTTTTATAGAACTAATTATAGCCCTCCAAATAGTCTTGAAAGTTACCTTAATGGATCCCGATGACCAAGGCTTGGGGGTGTTTTACTGGGGGTGTCGTATACCTGAAACGCATATACCTGATTGTATACCTCATGCGTATACCTGATTTTTTTTGTGGGTTAACCCGTTACGTTGAAGCTACCGACAAAGAGTTCGCCGACAATATGTTCGAAACCATTTCGTTGACACCGAATTTGAGCGGCAATATGTGTTCATCGACGTACGGCATTCGCGCGTGCATTCTATATTTACCAAAAGTTTTCCGTTTGTTATTGAGAGTAAAATTTTTGAGAGCAAAACAGGTGAAATTCTATCGTCGCAAACGTTCGCGGAACTAATTGATTGCGTGCCTAATCGAATATACAATGAAGATACAATTAGCGAGAACATACTGATACTTGCATTTATTAACTAGAGATATTTGGAAATTATTAAAGATACTCGTATTTTATTAACACAGAAGTTAGTGGGTGTGCATGAGAGTCAATGTTTATATTAGTGAATGTACACACTACCTGCCAAACATAGTCTCGGCAAGATAATGAAAGCAAATGTCGACAAAATCTTTATCGAAGATCTCAATGTAAATCTCTCATCACGGGCCTCTTTTTCGCATTAGCATATATAATATGTAACTTTAAGTTACTTAGTTTTCTCTCTCTCTATATATATATATAAGTTATAGAAGAGAACAACTGCCTAAAAATATCATCAAAAGATTATAATTTTATGCAGAGAGTTATTTTGAATGAAGTAGGTACAATGAGAGCATTGATTTACTAATTTCGTAATTCGATTTCAACATACAGCATACTATAAACTATAGCAGGTAACATCCCTTATTATTACTTCATATTATCCGCAGACCATAACATCCTAAAGAGATTCGTCATTTCCATTCTCGCGTATCGTAAATGCCGGAAAATTATTTCAGGTACATGTTTCCGACACTTCGTGTTGTTTCCTTTCCTATTATAATCTGATAACTTTTAAATAGATAATTATAAAGAAAAAAGAGGAGAAGAAAAGGAGAAAAAAGAATATTAACTTAAAAAAATACAGCTATTTTATTAAAAAATATAACTAAAAATTATATTACATAATATTTTTTGCGCTTCCTAAAATTATTTGCAGCTATGAGAGTTCTATTTTGAGCTCTATGATGGCTGTGTTGCCCCAGGCTTATTTAAAGCATAATGAGAAAACATATCTTTATTCATGAATTTATGATTTATTGAATTCGAACACTCTATCTAAAACTGAAATGCTATCTCCGCGAAAACTTAATTTTAAAAATGTACCTTAGATTGTGTGTTTTAAAATAATTCGAAAATTTTTATTTATTAATATCATTTATACAATATGTGATTTAATATGCGAAAGTTCTTCGAATTTCATTTATAAAATCATATAGCTTCGAAGCTATAAATTATATCTCAAAAACGTGGTAAACGTGATTTGGAGTCTTTCCTCGCCTGCGCGCTCTTTATTTGTTCACGGGGAATGCTGTTTAAATAACTTTCACATAAGTTTGCGTAAAAAGCGAAATCCCATGAGCAACGGCACGACTCGTTCATAGCTTTATGATCCAATCCGGCCCGAAGCGCGAAAAGAAAATCGTGGGATATCGTTCCGTCGACGCGGCGACGTCGAGGAATCGACGGCACACAACTCGATGATTCAAGCGTTTAGAGTCGGCTAATACTTTACTTGAGAGATTCGTAAACACACACGTATACACAATATGTGTGTATATATATATGTATATACAGGCGCGTTCACAAACGAGGAGCAGCGGCGCGTTCGTTACAACGTTAGATCCTCACCGAGCACCCACCTGTACACCGTGTCTTTATCGAGCCACGAATTGTTTGCGGAATGAAAATATTGTCCTTGTAAACAAGTGACTACATTGTGCCGGGCGCGCCGTTCTCTTCGTTATAACAAATCGCTCCCTCCGCGCTGCTTGGCCCCTTGGAACCCAAGTACACGCAATCGAGAGAAAGAGAGAGAAAGAGAGAGAGAGAGAGAGCTGTTTGTTTCGGTTAGTACAAATCCTTAATCTACGATTAAACAACGATTTGCTATTTGATCTAGATTATCGCGTATCGCAGGCCTTCATCGGGCTGATCGAGCACTCAACAACCGTGCGTAAACGCAACGATTAATTGAATGCACAGATATATTGCACAGATAAAAAAACGAATAGATAATTTTGCACAGATAACAAAATATTTTAAGAAAATCTTTCTTCTGCGAAAACTTAAGTAGATGACTAATTATGCCATTACAATGAAATGAATGGCTCCTTTAAACAAGGTTTTTTTTAGAGAAAAGGAAAGGCAAATTAAATTTCGATTACAAATAGTCCATAAAGACTTATTCTTCACTGAATTTCAAGCAAATTCTTTAATTTAGCGAAAATTTGATTTTAGATTACGTTCTACGAAATATTTAAATTTAAATAATGTTTTAAAATAGTTTAATTAATATAAATTAACAATTTTTCAAATAATCGTTGATTGAGTTTGCTATACTTGAATTTAATTCCTAATATCAACTATTACATACATGAAAATTTTGAAATAAATGTTTTTTAAAATAAATTTATAACTGTTAAAAAACTTGTACGATTGTTGTTGCGAGCTAATCGGCGCAAGCGAGTTAAAATTTTTTAACTGCATTTCCATTACTATTCGAATTATAGGGGCAAATGCGTTATATTGCGTGATTACGCAAACTTGTGGCACGCCAGCCCTAGAACGGTTTATTTGAACATTTTATCTCCTCGAAATTGCCCCATTTAATTTTTACTTGTCACAGTTGATTAACGATTCATTTATTATTCACGAATGGATTATAACGTTATATTAATGCCGCAAATACGTTATTGCTCATTCACGGATATTAAATCAATTAAGTATTATATTTTAAACTCGAAAGTTACTTTAAAACATGAATAACCGATGTTAATGACGCAAAAGTAGAAGAAAATATTGCATATAAAAATAAAAACAATCATTTCTTCGTTGTCACGTGACAGATTAACAAATTGTCTTTATTTTAAGTACACACATATATCCCTGTGAGTATCAAAAAGTTTGTGCTCCCTAACGTAACTCGAATAAGAACGGTTAACACAGGCCGACAAAAAAAATTTTTTTGTCAAGTAAGTCTAATCAGAGTAGATGTTTTTTATAGATTTTCGGTCACAAGAAACAATACTATTGTCCATCACGGCAGGTTTTAAAGTTATTTTGAATTTTAAGATGAAAAATTTCAGCAACTCATAAGGAAAAAATATATAATAAATCACTAACCGTCAATAAAGTAATAACAATAGAAGAATGTTTGATTTACACATTGATTCCTTATTAGCAAAGGATAAAAAATCGTCTCACAAATCGCGTAATCAGAGTTCCTGTGGAGAACCGTAAGTAGTGCCTCACTGAATGACGTGGCTCACTCGAAAGTCGATGGAATGGTCATATCTACCACAGGATATTTATCGGCTAAACACATTTTTGCTATTAAAATGTCACAATTTTAATGTGACTTATTAAAACGAAAATGAAAAGAAAACCTTTTTTTTCATATTGAAATTTAATAAAACTTCTTTTACTCTGAAAAATGTGTTCTATCAGTCATTTTAGAATTGTACTTTTTTCATACATTTTTAATCAAATTACTAGGAGATTTTATTACGAAGAGAACGGTACCAATAACATTGAAATCTCCGACCATTCGTTCTTATTAATCTTGCCAAACATGAAAAATATGCCTGCTTTTCTACGCACTATATCCTTAATAAATATTTTTGCTATTTGTGAGATAATTTTTTATCCTTTGCTAATAAGGAATCACCTAAAACATAAAAAAAACATTCACCTATTTTTATTACTTTATTAATGATTAATGATTTATTACACGTTATTTCCCTATAAATAGTATAAATCACTGAATTCTCATCTTAAAATTCAAAATAACTTTAAAATCTGACGTGATGGGGCAATTTGGACAGTGGCATTGTTTTTTGTGACCGAAAATCTATAAGAAACACACCTACTCTGATTAGAGTTATTTGACGATAATTTTTTCGTCGGTCTGTGTAATCAACGTACAAATGGCTCTTCCATTTTTCGTACTTTTAGACCTGAGAAGCGTGAAATGGCTAAATAAAGTGAAAAGTTTGGATTTTACACGGTCGAATTCCGTGACGTATTAAACGTTTATGTAAACCACATAATATACTCGTGCTCGATCATTGAGTATATTACCTGGCGATCGAGTTGGTGTGTGCCTGGGATTGTTTAACTTTCGTGAGCCGGAAAAGGTGCAAGTTTGAGGCTCCGGGGCAGCTTGATAAAAAGTGTTTTGTCATTTTTATAAGGGGGACAAAGAGGGTGACAGAACGGCCGGCTGGACCGACGCGACTTTGTGGAGTTCCTAAAGGATCCTACCTGGATCCACGTGGGTGGTCCTCTCTCTCTCTCTCTCTCTCTTTCTCTCGCCCCTCTTGTATTATTAACGCCGGTGATAACTCGTAGGCACACAAGAACGTTATACCGCCCTTCCTTCTCTCGGACTTTCGTTCGTTTTCACTCTTTCTGTATGTGTTGTATTGCTGTCTGAATGGCGCTCGCTTCGTACATCCGCGAAAAGGGCGATCGTATATTCATGGAGACGAAGATCTTTCACATCAGATTCTATCCTGTATCTATTTACTCATCCATTCATTTTCATTTAAGCTTTTCAACACCAAATTATTTTTCGACATTAGAAGACAACTTCCGATATTTTCTTCTTGTCTAATGTAGTACCTAATCAATAATTACTTAAATTAATAGTAAAATCTAATTTTTTTCTAACTTTTAGCTGACGGTAATTTATCGAATCTATTAATATGATTAGTGCAAGCTTTCAGTTCTTCTAAAAACAAATAATTAAAGAATTTTAGGCAAAAATCTATCAATATTTTGCGCTAGTGTTTACTATAAGAGTGCTTTTAAATTTAGGATACTCCGGATGTTCCCAATTTTGTCTGACTCTTCGTATCCTTTGGAAATCTATGGCAGATCTCGGTTTGTCCTAGAAAAATATTTCTGATGGACATTCTGGATGGACAGAAGATTATACCTGTCGCCCGCGATTGCGGAAAGCATAACATCGACAGATTTGTTTTCCTAAGGATTCACTCGTGTCGAGACGCCAATATTTCGCGTAAAAAAAAGGGAAAGTCAGGTGTGTCTTGTGACTGTGTCAAGAGATCAGCATTTTATGTAGTGAGAAGAAAAACACGTACATCTATCTTCTAGACATGTCCTCCAAACACAGTGCGGCGCGATGTAGGTCAATTTTTCGGCTCGAAAATATCAGTAATTGGAGAAGTGTGAAAAAGAAAGTACGTAAAGGTATAAAGTAGAGGATAATAGTATCGAAAGTGGATACTGTTTCAATTACGTTAATTAGAATAGCTCATCTCCGCCTTAACGAATATCATTATTTCTAAACGACTCGTATGCAATGCACATAACACTCATCCAACAAAAATAATTTTTTTTTAGCACAAAAACGAGGGTAATGATTTTTAGATGCTAAATATGGTCCCGTTTCAAATTGCTCTATCACAATTTGAAGAAATTTGCGGTTAAAGTTGCAAATAAAGTTATTTTAATGTATTTTGGCATAGTATAACCACAAAATGTGACGTATTGGAGAAATTTTATTAAAATTCAATATATTGTTCAAAATTTTATCTTTTAAAAGGAATTTGTTGTGTCTATTAAAACGATATTTACAATTAAATACAGGGTCTATTGCGTTAAAGTTGCGACTTTGATATTATGATATTGATAGACTTTCTATTAATCATAAATATCCTTTAAATCATAATCGACACAACAAATTCCCTGTAAGGGATGAAAGGCCTAACAATAAGCATTTAAAATAACCCTTCTTTGTAATCCTTTTTTGTCAACCGCAAAAATTTTCAAGTTATGACGTAATAGAGCAATTTGGTAAATGGGATTGTATTTGGCGCCCAAAGAGCTACGGGAAACGATAATCTTCGTCCTTGTGCATTTTTTTTCTCTTAAATAATATCATAACTTCCTTTCAGGTATCGAAATAAATCAGAATCGATCTTAACCCCGACGTCGAAAATGTATACAGGTGCGACCGGTCTAAAGTTGACCGATCGCACTAAGCCACCAGTGTAAACGGACGTATTTTGACCGAAGTAAATCGTTGTCACAACGTGCGAAAAGAATATAAGAAACATATTAATCTCGTGTTAAGCGCTAATATAAGCCAATTTTTCTAAAGAAAAATCGCAAATAATCCTAATCTTCTCGCACTTTCTTTTGGGAAACTGTCCGGGATTCGAAAAAATACACAGAATTTTCCTAATTAAGTAGTGTGCTGACTTCTTTTCTTCTTCCAATGCTCACAATAATACTTTCATATTTTAATGTTATTGTCCCGTCACGTTTTCAAAATCAGTTTAGAAAAAAAGAACATTAGTAAAGGCCTACACACATAAAATGCCGTAAGGACGTAAAACGTAAGCGTAAGAAAATTGATCAATCCCAATCGAGTATTTTCCCCTACTGGGGTTACGGACAGCACAATACTTGATTGGGATTGGTCGATTTTCTTACGCTTACGTTTTACGTCCTTACGCGATTTTATGTGTGAAGGCCTTAACATCAAGGAAACTTGTTCAATTTCAGTATTTTTTTTTATATTCTTGTAAATCTAAATGCAGTAAATTTCAGACATAGTACTTATGCATCAATTAATATAAAAATAATGGGGAGTGGCATAAAGCAAACTGCATATCAATATTGTTCGGAAAGTCGGCAAATAGTGAAGCATCGATAGCTTCTAAATGTTAATTAATTCTAAACGGCAATTATCCGATAATAGCCGTTGGATATTTGCGATCCATTCACGTTGCGAACGATATCGTAATTTGCATTCGAAAATGGGATTCATCCACAGAGAGTAATATTTACAAATTCAGCTTGTACAAACTGGCTAGAAAACTGTATATTAAGTATCATAAATGTTTCGAGATTTACTGCATATATTTTTATATGCATTTGTTACATAACTGCATTATAATTACTTGTTGTATGTAATTAAGATAATAGGTATATAACAAAGACGTGTTGAGTCGATAATAGAGTTCAAAGCAACGTATAGTAACATGGTACAAAAAGTTTTCGATTATTTTAGCTCATATCTTGTATGTTTCATACGTTATCGCGCCCCTATGGCGCACGAAAAAGATTAAACATTGTTTGAAAAATCATTCTAGGAAAGTAACGGTTTTAAAATCGCTAGCAAAATTCGTGCGTGCGTATATCAATATTTGTCGAGATATTGGGTCCGATAGACCAATATTGAGAAATGCAGTCTTATCTTTCATCCTTGCATTATTACAAAACTGATATTCGACATTTCCATTTTATCACTTCGACATTAAAATAAAAAGGTTCAGATAATTGACTTAAATCTGAATGTGGAAGAAGTGTTTTCTAGAACTTCACCACAATACACTAAAAAAAAAGAGCAGAATGTTGCTTCTCTTCTATATCTCGCGGATAACGACTGACCGCGCATAGCATTAGGGGAAAAATCTTTAAGAATTTCAAAGTTGCAAATCTGGCTGCCGAAAGGATTGAGAGGGCGAGCCGCGGGGGGGGGAGGGGGGAAACAGCCGCGGACGCCACCGGGCATATTGAGCCACTTAAAAAACGATATTTTCGATGTGTGTGCTTTATCGGGCGCAAACGTGGCGCAGACCGGATAGCCACGTGCTGTGCGTGCCTCGCCGTGGATTTCCCAGATTTGCGATCCCCGAATCTCGCTGGCCGTCCTATCTCCGACGAAAACCCTGGCACCGCGGCGCACCCTCGATCGGCACCCAAGGCAAAAATAATAGACTCGTCGCACGTTTTCATTCCCCCGTGGCGTGTGACGGCAGCCACTATCGACTGCACCCTCATCCTATGGAAAAGCTCTCCGAGGATAGGCGTAATCATGAAAATTCCACGCGAGCCACTCTAAACATCTTTGCACGAGACGACGACGTCGACACCGTGGCTTAACTCTTCCGCCATCGTTTAACCGATCAATTTTATATCTTTATGCGCCGATACACCACTTACATATTAGACTATATTAGAATTAGATTATATTGCTTATATAGTCTAATTATATACATGTACGTATTATATGCTATTATATATTTATTGTGCTATTATATTTGTGCTAATTATATTTACATACTTATGTAGTATTTATCTATTAGCCCTTTCTTTAATTATTAGAAATTCATTGATCTCTTGGTCGTGACCTTGTGACTCAGGAAAAATAAGGTTACTTTTAGATCATTTTTTTTTTTTAATTGATAAGTCACACAATCATTCAAGACCACTTATCTCTACCTTGACCTTGGTATTCTTTTGATTAAATACATGTCAGTTATAAAATACTTGTACAGATATCTACGAAGGTAATACACTATTTTGTAATATGACTTTCTTTCGGGAGATAATGCACAAGTTTTCTACTAGTTTTAACTCGTAGTTTATTTTTGTGTTCTGGACTTTGCTATTCAATATTTAAATAAGACGATTTAAAGTCCAGTTCATCCATTCTATTATATAAAAGTCGAAGAAAATGTTCAAATGCCTATAATCCTATATGCTATCTATTTGTTGATAAACTCAAAAATAATTCGAAACAATACGGAAATAAGGAGTATCTTATTGTCTTCCTTCCATGATTTTTATTTGTTTTGAACATTTAGTTACAACAATGGACATGAAACGTTAAAAAGAATACGCAACATTCCGTAACGTTCGCGTCTGAGAAGCGGGCCCGGAAAGATTTTTGATATTTTCCGAGCGGGAAGGACGTTCTTCTGCAGCGCGCGCGTATAAAAGCACGTATGTGGCGAATCGATTGTGCAAACAAGAACGCCCCCGTCTATCGTCCTCTCGTTAAATTTCTGTTTCACCGTTTCAATGCAAACGTTGCGAGATATAAAAGTTGCAAGCAGGCCATCAGGCCAATCCGAGAAGTTTTGCTCTGTTTGCTCGGCGTGTCTAACTTATTAATAGCGTGTAATCGCAAATATGTAGTGTCGTCTATTTTTATATGTATTTTCGCCTACCGATATATGTGATTTAAAAGGCGATATCTCAGCCAAAAATATTAAGGTAATTTTTTTTTCATTAAAATTAAAGTAAGCGCCATTTTTCAATTGTTAAAGACATTGAACTTTAGATGTCTCGGTAAAACATGGATTGTGAAATATTATGGTGACTAAGTTTTACGTTAAAATTCTGCTACAGCAAAGTCCGCTCGAGCTTAACTTAAATATTTAAACAAAAATTCAAAATATTTCCTGCCTTGCTTTTGGACCTGGGTATATCTTACATCTAAATGTGTCGCTGGAATAATATAATCAAGATAGTCGAAACGAATACACAAGTACGAGTCTAACGTACTTATCAAACAATATCTATATAGGGTTCAGGTAAAAAATAATTCTTGTCTTTGAAAAATGTGACGATTCTCGATATCAAGGTTCTGAAAGAGATGTACACGAATTACACCTCGCACTAAATACGTCCGTATGATTCCGAACTTTATTTCCCTCGGTACAAAGAATGTTGTTAGGAGCCGGGAATTCAATAGCCGCATTTAGCGTTAAGTGCGGAGGTGGACACACGGGCTTTGGTCATTTTTAACGAGCCGTGCCGCGCGGGGCATTGGTCGAAGTCGATCGATGAGAGAGCATTGGTTAGACAGGCAGGTGGTGGATGAGTCGCCGCCGATCAAACGCCTCGAATTGGCAGCGATTTCTCGACCAGCGGCCGTAGCCAACTCCCCCCCCCGGTCAGCCAACCGCCACTTCCGTCGAGTCAATTTTAATAATTCCACCCCCCGCAATCCACCTTCGTACCGCGATGACTCGCACGATTTTTCCGGCAGCTTTCAATTATCCGAGGACCCGCACTCCCACGAGCGAGCGAACGCTACCTCGCGAAATATCGATCGATCCGTCTCGTTTCTTCTTTCCTTTTTTCTCTTTCTCTCTCTTTCTCTCTGTCTCTTTCTAAGCGATCGTCGCGTTAGCGGGCGTAGGCACTCGTACCGGAAGTGGGCGGAACGAGAAATTATGAGTTGTAGTAACGAGAAGGCGCGTTATCGTTGCCCACAATTATACGACTCTTACGTCGTGGACGTTCTCTGGAAAAAATATCCGAGCCGTCCGTCGGCTAATTGGATGACTTAGAGTTACGTCCCCAAATTATCGCATACACGTCTTCCTCGCGAAGAATTTGACTTTAACGACATTGTGTTTAACGATATATATTTTCAATTATTTTTGACATGTAAACGGTTGAAAATGAACAAGTTTTTGGGAAACTTGCATAGTTGCCGCGTTATTCAATTAATTTTATAAGTATATATCTTAATTTCAGTTTCATATATATCTTCTTTTGAAAGAATTTACATATATATTATATATATAATTGTGCTTCAATATTTCTCTATTTTTAGCAAAACGTTACGTCATTCCGCGATACAAATAGTTAGGTATGTGTGAATCTTTTAGAGGACCGAAAACTAAAACTTACATCAGCACGAATGGTGCGTAGTAAAACCGGATGTATACGAACGCCAGATACTCACTAATATATCCCTTTTAGTCATGGAAAACCGACGTTCAGTCGGCCGAAAGAAAGAAAAGATTGTGAAAAAAGTGCTGGTGTAAAATGATAATCGATTTATGAGGGCGGTGCTTTTAGCCGAGTCCCTTTTCTAAAATTTAAAGGGTCCTAGATTATTGCACGGAAAGACACAAAATCCTGCTGTGCAATTAAGTATCTATGACGCAGAGAAACGATAATAAAATCACACAAGCTACGTTCTCAAGATACAGCGAAAAGTTCAAGAGAGATATTACGGAATTTTTTCTTTAAACTAAATATTCTTTTAATTTGTATTGTTACATAATTTATGAAATTACTAATAAGCTCTTCTTGAAACAGAAAAAATAATATAATTTCTTTTAAACTTACATGATAAAATTTAGAATTTCTCTTTATTAAAAACTTAATGTTAAAATCTTTAAAAAAGACTAAAATTTGAAATAGTTATACGTGAGAAAAATTGGGGAAAAGAATTGTAACGCCCTACCGCGTTATTTATCTTCGCCCGTTTATCCTCAGACCGGATCTAAGCGACATCGACGCCATCGATATATTGGACCTTTTATTGTTCCAGTTCGATCTTCGTGGGAGGCTGCGCAGCGCGTAAAGATAAACATCCATACGCAAGAATAACATCTTCCAGATCCCTCTAATCACAACACTCGGAGGATACCCCGTACATAAGCGAGGAACACGGGTAGGAAAACACTTTTGATAGAGCCATCGGAAAAATGAGAGAGCGGTCTGGCAATTCATCAAGGGAGATCATTATTCGCGGTAACAGAGAAAACTGGATCACGCATATAACAATCTGGTGAATGATTTGCAACTTTCGGAAAAGTAAAAAAAAAACTGTGCGCATTATTTGAAAATTAAATCGAATCTTTTTTCGGTGCAAGTTTAATTAGAACGAATTAGATGGTTTTTATGGAATTTTTTCATAGAATTACGATACATCAATTAATAAGGAGGAATAAGTAAAGAAGGAAGAATAGAAACAATTGTTCTAACAAGATGAACAATCTGTCGAAACTATGGTTATACGAGAAAAATTGCCAGACATAGCATTTTTAAATTAGCATTAATAAAATTATTTTATTAATAGATATTATCTAATTATTATTATATCTAATAATCAAGGTTGTCATAAAACAATTGCACTAATCGATTTGTTTCATAAATCTGTAATTTTATTCAGATTATTTTGATACATTCCACGCTGTTCTACAACGTTTCGCAATATAATCGAAAATAGAACAACTTGAGCTACGCTCGATTCTAATGGCACTTCGAGTTCGCTAGAGAGGATAGTGTTACATCGTATACGCGTTACATTAGTATTACGAATGTTTTAGATTAATGCATCGATTAATAATCTTGTTTGAGACATTCGTTTTTTTCTTTTCTCACGTTATACGAATAAATAGATTTTAAAAAACGATTGAGATTTACATGAAATGTTACCAATGATTAATAATAAATTTATCCTGTAAATGATCATTTTTTTGATAAATTGAAAAGAACTGATAGGAGTTTATGTTGCAAAATTATTAATTTTCTTCGATATCGAGGATTAGCTTAAAAAATTTGAAATTTTGTTTATTCCTTCCTTTCTTTAAAATTCTAAAATATTGAATAATTTATTCTTTAAAACTAAAGTTGGTTACATGATAAATGCTTTCATTTATTCAGACTACAAAAAAAATTGAAAGCAATTCCATGCAGTACATTTCAACGTTATCTTTAGTTTCGAAGATAAAGAATACAATTTGACGGCATAAATTCCTATTAATCCTTCCTTAATCCAACCATTTTTAACAGAACGCAGAAATATCTCAACAAAACGTATCAGCGGCGAGACATACAAAATGGACATTACATCTTACATGGAGGCACATGTGAGACTCGCGATACAGTCTGATACTCACTGAACAAGTTCATATAGGTTTACCTTATCGCGGCAATAACTTATTATCTCGCGTTCGGAGCAAGTTAGCACAAATTAACTTCTATTGATTTGTGTGAAGTGAAACGGATAATGAGTCCGCAATTATGGAGCCATAACGCTAACCAGTCTATACCTTACTCTGTTACGGCGTAGAATCTCAATCAGCCCACGCGAAGAATAGTATTGCGAAATTTGTTCAATCGACTTCTACAAAAAGTTATACAAAATATGACACGATATCTGCTTACAATATGCGTTTAGAGTGTGTCATCACTCATCACTCGTAAAACTACGTCTACGTATTTATTGCCAGTTGGGAGATATATCGGTAAGGATATCTGCCATAATAAACCCGCAGGATATCCGCATAAAAATATCTATGTGTAAACAGTACCGGCGAAGACACGTTATAGGTGGATAAATAAACTTGCATGTACAAACTTGCAACTGTGTGATAGTCTAAGTGTGAGCTCAAAGGCAGAAAATTGCAAACTAGACTCTTCTAATCGAAGTGATAAAATTCGTAGCTCTTAATATCTTGACAATTTCAGCCAAGATTTTAATTCATACGTTTCCACCGCGCATCGTTTAACTGCTCTTTAAGGTATGAAACTTATTTTTTGGCAAAATCGTACGGTAATGAGGTAACTATGCCAATTAACGGTATATTCTTTAGTCCATTTACAACGTAATGTAGTACCTTACCTCTCGCGCATGATAGCTAATGACAATAAAAGAATTTATAAGTACTTAAAAAAATTGTCTTAAACTTATGCGAAAATCTACTTATAATTTATAATAAATATGAAGAAGACTAAGAAGAAATAATATAGCTGCTAGTCAAGTACAAAGCAGATCTACTGTAAACAAAGTAGGTCTACATAAAGATATGGGATATACGTATATTAACGGAATATTTTAGTCTGCGTGCTTAATTCGAGAGTTAAATATCAGGCATAGTTTTTTAAATAAGTGATCAAAATAATAGATTAGTACATAGTTAAGAATGGATAGATAGTGAAAGATATTTGGAAATGAGTAATCTATTAATATTAAAATTTGTATACCCACGTGAAGCTTTGTTTAATTAAAAAGCATAAATGGCAAGGGGAATTTTAAGACTCATGTTACACTTTTATGTCCCGAAAAGCATATTTTCACACAACGATGATTGTCGAGCAAGCTTATCTATATTAATGAGCAGTAGATAAGATAAGATTCATTGTGGTAAGATAACAGATGAGAGGTACGAGAGAAATTAGTATTAACCCTTTGCGGTCCCAATTATTTCTCGGAAATGGGTGAGAATTAGGAATTTTGTCCTCAGTTTAATTCTCTTTAACACAGTTTAACGTGTAACTCTCCACTTATATTACTTGGAGGAATTTATGGACATTATATAAAAATATTTGCAAGTTGCAATAGTTTGCAAGTTGTAATAGTACATTCGTAACGTTTCCGGAGATTACCGTAAAACACTATGTCGAGCTAATGGAATATTGATTATGGAATTGCAAAGGATTAAATTAGCAAAAAATAAAAGTAAAAGGAGAAAGATGGAAAGTGCACGAAAGGAAAAGGCGATGTAACAAAAAAAAAACCAAATGTTGTATAGATTGGAAATATAACATTTGTCGTGTAACAAGCAAATTTGAGCGTCACATACGCAATTGCGCAAAATAATCTAAAAAACAACGGTTTTTTTTAAAGTCACAAGTCTTGAAAAATATTCAATTATCGCGTTTGAATCATTCTAGCATCAAAATGCAAAGCAAATATCTATTTTAACATGCGATCCAGTCGATTTCGGTATTGTTAATTATGCAGAAATATTTCGCATAACAATATTAACGTTCAACAAAATTACACGCGCTTAATTAGAATAGCGCTTAATAGTAATAAATAATTATTTCGAAAATACATATGAATTATGAACAAGTCTTAATAACAATCAATGATCTATTAGTGATTGCTCTTTCTCTAACGAAGATGCGTAACGACCGTTTTGAGCTACGATCGGGTAAACGATCTCAAATGAAGACTATGATATGTGCATAAAGTTTTAATCGATAATAATATATTTACCAGTACGCTCTAGTGTTTGAATAACGCGCGAATAATTATAGAAAAGCGATGTATATTCAATATGTTACGATGAAAATAATTATTCGGTGTTCCTGCCAAATCTTACGTGTTGATGAATGCAAGAGTTCCAGATTACGTACGCACTAATAAAATCCAAATAATTAATAACGATGATTTTATAAAATCAAGACAGTCCATGTATTTAATCGCCGCGGTGATTTTACAAAAGAAGAAACATTTTCGAAAGATCAAATCGCTTACATTCATCAACAAATTTATTAACCAGCGATTTTATACAATCGCGAGAAAATCCATGAAGTCATTTTCAAGTTAAATGCTTTCATCGTACTATCTATAAGGCAACAATCGCGCTTCCGGAACATATACACTCACTCAAAGATCGGTCACCGGTCCGGATAAATTTACGCTACCGTCTATCACGAGGGTAATTTTGGAATCGCTCGCGATCGACGAGTTCTTGTCACTTCTGGACGTGTCTGGTTTTTCGTCGTCATCGCCGTCATCGTCGTCGCCGTCCTCCGCCTCGTCCTGCTCGTCTTCCGACGATGAAGATAACGACAGCACCTGATTCGTCGGCTCCTCGGCCTGGTCCTCAGGAACGGGACACGCGCCGGAAGCCACGTCGCAAAAAATCCTGCTTACGGTTTCCGTGGCCGTGGCACCGTTCACCTTTTTACGCAGTATCTCCTCCAGCTTCTCCAGTCTGACAAATTACGTTTCGTGTCACGTTACATTCGTTCGTGCCGGCTTGGGAACAACGTGCCGTTTTTCCACCGCTAATGCATCCAAACATTTGCTAATGCATCCAAAGACTTGCCCAACAAATTCTTTAGCAGAGAGTAAAGCGAAAGTTTCAGCGGAAAGCCATGCTGCCGACTAGAAAACAGAAGAAAACGGTGCGATTCGGTGCTTGCCGTCCAGAGGAAGCGTGCGCTCGGAGATCTCTCCGGGAGACAGAAAAAAATCGACGGAGCAGAAGAGGAATCATGCAAACAGGATTGCGTTCACGATACAGTTTATATAGATAAAATAATTTTGGAAAGAAAACCATATAACAATTCAACGAAAATGTAATCTAAATTATTGTTATTGTTCCACGTTACAAAATAAAAAATATCTTATTAAATCGGATCTAAAAAATATGAATGAAAAAAGAAAGCATACTTCCGAGTAAAAACGTATTCGGATTAAACTTTTATAATATTTACTTTAAATTATAAAGAATTGTAGAATAAAATTTCTGAATTATGGAAAATATGGCAACAGCAATTATTTCGTCAAGTTTTTGTTATGGCGCTTAAGGGGATAAGAATGTGCAATGTGACTAACAAAATATAATACGTACACACAGCAATACAGGTACAATAACAGATGTATACAAAATGCATATATGCAAAATATGGTATAAGTAGGAAAGACATATAATACAAATAAGAGCATGCTGATAAAGCTGATAATGCCGTGCTGACAAACAAACGAACATTTAGTTAACATATACACATATTACTTAATAATATAAAAATTTATGAAAAAATGTATTTATTGTACACATATGTGCTTTACATACATTTGATACATATTTATCGGCTATCTCTACGTAAGATAGAGAAGCAGGTACTCATCACGAATTAACAACGTATTAAAATTTCTATAAGCATATGTATAGCGAATAATGACAATGTATTGAAGTATTTGCATACTTAAATAGCAACTGGAGTAATTGCTAAGTCGATCTATGCAAAGCCCTTTGGTCACTAATGCTAATCAGTTACTATTATTTACCTTTCGTTCCATGAAAAGAACAGTTCCTTACACTGATAAAACACTTCGCTTATGTAAAAAAAAAAGTGAATAATACAATTATATTCATAGTAGATTAAAAATTTCTATTTCTGGTCAGCAGAAAGCCGTCTTTCTCCAATTTCCTTTTAAGATGCAACGCTATGGAAAATAGTGCTGCAAAATGTCGCGGATGAATTATGTTACTCCGATATCTATACATTAGCTAACTACATTATTTATCATTTAAATCATATTGTTAGCAAGTTATAATCACTAAAAGGAGAGCTCGATATATAAAATTCATCGGAAACGTAATTTCTTAAATAAAAAAATGCGAAAATTTTTCTTTCTCTAAAAATAACGTATACCAGTATTTTCAGCTAACGTTTTATATGTACATGTTTAAAAATACGAATCTCCTTCGGATACCGGGAGTGACGTAATTCCTCCGAAGTGCCGGGGGGCACGAGCACCGACGAGCGTGTACGAAAAAGCATGCATGACGAGTGAATAATAGACCTACGTGCTATTCGATATGTACATAGTAGTAGCCTCTAGTAAAAAGCCCCTTGAAGCCCCCTTTTTCGCGAGTATTGGCGACGAGTAGCGTGGTGTATGGCATTCTTTCTTTTGACTTTTTTGCTCGGGGTGTGCCCCGCGCGTACGCGCGCAACCTAGATATAGGCGGTGGTGTAGGTGGCGCGTGAAGGTGCTGTTTGGGTTCTGGAAGTCAGGGTTCTCGTCGAGCAGAGGTCTTTCGGGACGATGGAGCCACCACCGATCACAACGACGTCCGGCACGTCGGTGATGGTTGTTCCGTGATTCGTGCGATCGTTATTGGGAAAACAATCCTCGTCCTCGTTCGCCGTGTCGCAATCGCTCCCGGGGGAGCCCGGTGGGACCATGTCGGCCAGGATCTTGGTCTGGCCCTGGCTTGGATCCTCGTCGCTCTCGCTGAACAACTTCCTCGAATTTCCCTTCTTCCGCCGCGGTTTCTTAAAGCTGCCTCGCTGATTGCGAAACTTGCACAGTTTCTGCCAGAAACTGTGATTATCCGAGTGATTGGTCAGCTTCTCCGCTTTGCTCGCGCAATCGCTCAGTTTATCCGGCAGATCGGTCTCTTCCTCGAGGACTCCAGATGATCCGAGATCATTTGCTCCATCTCTTTCCAGCATCGATAGCATCTTCGCATCGTCATATATTCCCAGCTGATCGTCAGTAGATTCTTCTGGGATATCAGTCAATAAGACCTTCGTTCTTTTCTCCGCCTCGGTCGTCGTCGATTTTATTTTACCATCGTTTCTCATGACGTCGTGCGCTTCCTTCGCGTAGAACTCCAAGCAATCATCCAAATCCATCTTAGACAGAATTTCGCAAAGAGTCCCGTTATCCATAACTCCCGATTCCTGCTTTGCTATTATGTCGACGAACGATCTTACGTCATCGTTCATGCAAGTTATGGTGGTGTGACAGGAAGCCAGAAACATTTCCGCGCGTTTCCACGCGCTCTCCTTCGTCGGCGACTCCTCGCGGGACACGGGTTCGGAGTAAGTCGCGAAATTTTGACATTGATCCACCTCGGGGGTGGGTTGAAAAGCCGCCACCTCCGCGGAACGGGAACGTAGAACGGAAGAGGCTGATGATGTGTGCGATGCGGGTGGGATGGCGGGGAGCGGGAAGCGAGTATCGGTAAGAGCGGTACGCACGGGGGTGCTGGTTATACAGGGCGTATCGAAAGTTACAGGCGTAACAGATCTGGATACCGCGAAGTTTACGCACTTTGCTGCGTTCTCGGCCGTGGTCCTGCACGCCCGCGCCTCCTGGAGCTCCCGTCGCAGCGCCAGATTCTCCTCCTCGAAGACTGCGATCTCGCGGTCTTCGTTGCTAGTGCGAATAGAATTGATTTTTCTTTCCGTTCTTTCTTTCTTTGTCAGAAGCGGGCTTCGACGTTGATTGCGGGGGGACAGCGAACCGATTTAATTGGAGTTGTGGATGTCGTAAAATAATTTCGAGGATCGTCGAGAAATGAAACGAAAGATGATTGAAATGACGTATACTTAAAATGGAACGAGAGAAGGTCATTGTGAAAAATGATATGAAATATCTGGACAGTTCATCCAGAAGTGCTGATTCAAATGTTTCATCATTCAGTGACGGCTTTCACTTGCCTTCTATTTTAGCCACGTGACTCTATCGTAGAAAGCGTTGGACTAGTCTGAAGCTTTGCCGGACGCCAGATGACATCGTGGAGATGACATTCGACTTTAAGCAACGTTTAAATAATCATAAACGAAACAATATAGGACGAGATGTATTGCACGCGACTTATTGGACAATAAGAATTGTTCGCTAAATTCGTATAAATTTATATAAATAAATATGTAAGAAAAATTATGCATGTACCCCTATATATGCGTGGGGATTATGAGCGGAAAACAGAGCTAAAAATAGGAACAAATAGCTATGATAAACCATGGCCAATTATGGAGAAGTGATGTGTATAAATAGAATCAATTTTTTTTTTCGACAAGCTTTATCAGATACGCTGGGATACTGTCGTATTTTTTACCGCGCCTTTTAAATTATACACCGTCGGAACAGTGTTGGATACAAAACAAATACTAGAACCTAAAGCAAGCTTCTAAATATTTACAAATGCTAAAAAGCTTACTTACGTTGCGCTCAGCTTCAACGCCGTCACTTCCTCCTCCAGTTTCGCGACACGTTGGTCACTTTCTTCTTTCTCTTTCATAAGCTTCGCCAATTGATTCTGCAATAAAAAATACAGAAAAGTTAATTATCAAGCAAAATAAGCTAACAAACAAATCGTATCGCCGAAGCAGAACCGGAAAAAAACTATGCTGTAATTGTTGAACTAAAACCTTGCAAAAAAAATTCTTAGAAAAAATCGTAAAAATTCTAATCAAAATCAATAATATTCGCATTCATAGATCTGTGTAAATATTAGATCAGCTAGATAAGTTGGCGTATATTTTGGAGAAATTTTTGAACAGAACAAATAAAATCTTGTTACAGCCCGTTCTTTTTTCGAATAATATATATTTCTTCGTTTTATCACAAATTTTGTTGTCACTTGATCAATTTTTCATTACTTTTACGTTAAAAATTCAAATGACAAATATAGATACTTGTTCTATAAAACCGCATAAACTTGTTATAGACGAAACTGACATTATTCTCTGAATTATTATGATTATTTTCTGGATAGAGCTATCTCAACTCTCAACTATTCCTAAACTTCTCCGTTTTTACACAAAATTAACGTCGAGCGTAATTGAATTTTTTTCTTATCTGTTTTAACCACTTTATCTCGATGTTTAAAGGTAAACGCGACACGCTGGGAAATGTGTATTAAAAAAAAAAGGGAGGGAAAGGAGCTGGCAACCTTGATCGGCTCTCACGTGCAGCAAAATTTACATGGACGTGGAGATGGAGGGTCCCGGAGGTTCAATTACGAGATTGCCAATATGCAAGCGACATGGCGGTGGCGGCCATCGCTTCGGCTGATGAGGCTAATGGATGGTTGAAACCTGAGAAGAACGGCAAAGAGGAAAAAGAGGCCAAGGGAGAGGCCCCTGACAGCCACTAAGTGCGCTCCGTCCTTCTCCACCCTTCCCCAATCCCCCTCCCCCTTTCCTTTCCCGTCCCTTCGGTCCCAGCCCTGTTCGCTCTCGCCTCTGCAACACTCTGCCCGCTGCGGATGCCCTTATGTGAAACCTAATCACTTTTAGCGCGTCACGGATATTTCGTATTATGTCTACATTGCGTTCTCCGGTATCGGCCGACTTTATCAGCCGTCTCTCTACGGTTCGACCTTTCCCTCATCGCCCCTCGTCCCCTGATCGTTCACAGAGTCAAGTCGCGCGTGCAGCAAACCCTAATCGGCTGATGCGTTTCTCAAGGATAGATCATGAAGCCAATTTTTCAAGAAGCGTCGAAAAACCTTGTGACCTTTTTAATCTTAAATCTAATTTTGTTTTTCTTTTTATTCGAATAATTGTATACATTCAAGTGTTGTATTTTTAGTTTTACACTTATCGCAATGCCGCTAGTAATGGCATGTGTAATAAAAGATTACACTTTATAATGCGTGATACAAGCTTGAACAGTGCAGTTACGAGAGAGACGTACAATTTGTATTAGATAATGCAACATCTTTCTGTCTATGTTGTTAAATCGATACGCATATGCGAATGTATCTAATAACGACACATTTGCATGTTTGTACCAATGTATACAATACTCTAATGCGTACCACAATTACATATCAAAATAACATACGTATATGCACGAGGAAAATTGGTTTTTTAGATAATTCATAATATGCGATCACATTCACGATTTTTCTAGATAATTCATAATATGCGATCATTCACGTTCACGATTTTTTCTATTATTAAAATTATTTAATTTATATAACATATCGTAATGAAAAGGATATGCATGTAATAATGACCTTACATATGCATTTTTAGCAATAAATACCGCAATGGAAAGAAAATATGGAAAAAATTCAATCATAAAAACAGTGTAAAAATTTAAACCAATGTAAATATTAATCTAAATGAATCTAATTAACTAAATCTACCAAGAATAAATTCTGCAAAGTGTCTGGTATAAATTTTGTTGGCAGGAAAACCACAGATTTAATATTGGATCATACATATAATTTTATTTGCAGAATGATAGCAAAAATTCAGTAGACTTTGACTTGCCACGCAGTTTGACGCAGATTGGCAGCAGAAATAGAACAAAGTTTATATTCTACAGATTCTGCTCGGCTTCTGTCACTAATCTGCTATCAGATTGTGTTAACAGGCGCAAAATACGAATTTAATACGGACGCAGTTGACACAAATTTGCTAGCAATTTCTGAATTTACTGTCAATTTGCTAGCAGCGGATAATTTGCTTTCCGAGGAGATTATTAACGGAATAAGCGAGTAAGTAGGAATACAAACGAACGGAAACAAAATCAATTGTACAGATTTCGCATAGGTACGTTAACCGTGAGGGAAAGAGAAAGTTGGAAAAAAGACCGATAGGTACCACGATCACCTGGCTGTCCTAATCAAACAGAACGTAAGAATGTCTACGCAAACATTACGTCCATGATCGAGCCGGAAGAGCGAATGCCGAAAATATTGAACGGAGTGCTCATATTACCGTATCTCAATCCTGACACGAGCGGCACGAGAAAAAAAGGGAGAGCCATTGCTTTTGTTTTCTATTCCCATATTTTCCCATATATGTATAAATGAGCTTATAACACACACACACACACACACACAAATGCACATGTCTTCTTTTATATGATTTGTGTTCTACCGAAGATTTTTAATATACTAGACACATTAAAAAATTAGGTTAACGATAATAATAAGACTTATACAAAAATATTAAAAATAAAAATAATATTTAGTATTGCATAAAGATAATCTCAAATTTTGCGTGCGTATAGACTATTCTACATATTGCTTTATTATTTTATTTATAAAGGGTTATTAACGTTTTTTACATATTGTTTGTATGTGTTACTAATATTTGAGATAAAATAATATATTATTTAATAAATAATTATTAAATACAGTTCAATTAAAACGTAACTACTTCTCAGTATTTTCGGCGGGTTATATATTCAAAGATAAAAGAAAATTTGAGAGAATTTAAGTATCAAATTATGTCACAATTAAACATTATCGCTTGAGAAAAATAATTCCTACATATAAATTAATAAATATATGAAGTACATATATTAATAAATTAGTATATTCTATATATACGTACCTTTAGCTCGTCCACTTCTTTCACTTGTTGATTACATTTTTCTTCCAACATAAATTTGACTTTTGTAATTAAACCTTCTTCGCAATTCCTATTTGCTTCTCTAATTTCACGTACAAGTTCTATAACAAATAATATATTCTATGAAAATAATGTAATGGTCGTCCTGTATAAAATTAAATGAAACTAGTAACAAAAATTATAGATATTAAAGTACTTTAGAATTATTCTCTACCTGATAACATTCCAGGTTGGTAGTCTGCAGGAGTACTGTGTTTACATTGCGCCCATTTTGCTTTTACATTTTCTAAATTCGACTTAGTTTCACTAAGTTCTTTAAACAATTGGCTGTTACATTTCTTTAGCTCTGTCATCTGGAACATATTTGAAAGAGATATATGTATTAATAAATATAAACAATAAGATACACTTTGCATCTTAAGGACTAAGAAAGTCACTTCAAATAATCATGTCAATAATAAAACATCTTATTTTTAATCCAATATACTTCCAAATAAACAGAAATTGGACAAGTACAAACCTGTTCAATAAGTGACAGGACAAGCTTATTGCTACGGCTAATTGTCGTTACAGAACTTCCACTCTCGACACTGTCGGAATCGTCGCTGTCTGAGTGAGCCGAGTTCCCAGCAGGCCCTAACCCAGGATCAGAGTATCTTCTGTGCTCCGAATTAAGTTCATCGCCATTGACACCACTGTCTTTATTGGCGGTGGGCGGTAGACTGGTATAATCCCCATTTTGATGACCAATATGTACAGCAGACTCCAATATTCCATTTTCTTGCAGATCTCCATAACCATTAGCGACATTATTATTGGCACCAGGACGAACGTTCGCCAAGTGCTTGTTATAATGATGCCTTTGTCTACTGTGGACGGTTCTAATATTTGGCACCGGCATCGGCTGGTACATTCTGTACATCGTTGGCAGTGAAACCGGTTGCATAGCATACGTCATTGGCATCGGCGAGTAGCCGCAAACGCTCGGATCTGACATCGCGGTGAACAGACGTTGCCCGTTACCCGGCACATTCTGCGGCATGCTCGTCGACTGCCACAGCATCTGCGGGGGATATTCCACACCAGCCACCAGGCCACCGTCCTGATCGTTCTGCGGAGCGTTCGGCCACGTGTCCAACGGGTTGCTCCTGCGGCCGGATCGTCTCTTATTCTTCCTTGAGTGACTCGGTGGAGTCTGACGCGGCGGTCTCGACGGGTTCGACAACCTACAAAGTAAGTCGTCTTGTTTACACTCGAAACATAACCCCACGGCCGAGCGAGCGACGAAAAACGTTGACTCACCTCTGCTCCATCCTGGCGGGCGACTCGATCCGCATCAAGAGGACCTGGCTCCTCGCATGAGCGCGCGCGACATCCGCGAGACGGGGACGTTAGGCGAGCCGATCCAGCGTTCCAGTTCTCTCGCCTGCAACGACACGCCGTTGCGAGATACCCCACAACTCCTGGACTTCCAGCGCGATATGACAGATCGTACGACCTACCTTCGTCGACGACTCGCGCGCTCGACCGCGCAAAATCTCATCCGAGAGCTTATCGACGCTCGTCGTCGGCCGAAAAGAAGAGGAGAACAACGGTTTCGTCAAGAAATAAGAAGTCGTCTGTCCGCATTCATGCTGCGATGAAAACGATTTCACATGCGAGAGCTAGAAACGATATACAGGTGAACCACGAATCGTTGACGGCTATCGAGCTAGGGATATCCTCGGTCGATAACGCGACGACTGACAGCTGACTTCGCGCGACCATCGATATACGCAGTACGCACGTGCGACGAACCTAACCTCGAAGTGAAGAAATGGCATCCGCTGAGATGAAAGTCATATTCAATTTCGTCAAGAAGATTAATAAAGCGATTTAGGAGTGTACATGATTTAAGAATCTTTTGGGTTAGATAATCCAAGGGCAGGATTAAAGGCGCCTTCCTACTCCATACCCAGTTGGAGTAACCTAACCCCCTCAAAAAATGGCATCCGGTAGAGAACGGACGGAAAATGAGAGAAGCGAGCCGATCTTTTGCGAACTGTCCGCTAATGATCTGGAGCCGGAAATCACGGAGATCGAGAGCTTGTGCATGGAGTGCGGCAAGAACGTAAGTAAACCCCTCGCATTAATTAATTTCGAGCCTGAAAGTGTTTCTCATTAGAACGTGCGTTGTTCTCTGACCGATGTTTTACTCTTGAAAGGGGATTACCCGGTTGCTGTTGACGAAAATCCCACACTACAAGGATGTGGTGCTCATGTCCTTCGAGTGCGAGCACTGCGGCTATCGGAATAACGAGATCCAGAGTGGCGGTAAGATAGCGGAGAAGGGGATCAAGATAACGCTGCAAGTTGCAACGCCGCAGGATCTGGATCGCCAAGTGGTTAAATCTGACTACACCAGCATTCGTATACCTCACTTGGATTTTGAGATCCCCGCGCAGTCCCAGAAAGGAGAGATCACGACCGTGGAAGGGATAATCGAGAGGAGCATTAGCGCGTTGGAGCAGGATCAGCCCAGGCGTCAAGAAGAATTTCCAGACACCGCAATCGAGATAGATATATTTATTAGCAAATTACGCGCGTTGAAGATATTAGATGAACCATTTACTGTCATCTTTGAAGATATTTCAGGAAACTGTCATGTGGGGAATCCAAAAGCACCGATCAAAGATAACCAGTGTACTATAACATATTTCAAGAGAACGACAGAGCAGAATCATACGTTAGGGATTTATTCTGATAATGAAGATGTTTTACTCAATCCCATACAGGAAGGGGAATATCCTTTGGAGGAAATTGAGGGTGAGGTGCACTCTATTCGTACCAATTGTCCAGACTGCAACAGTCCTTGCGAGACAAATATGAAACTGACAAGTATCCTTTAATTATACGTGACTAGATTAAATTTTTATTAAATATTAAGATTCTAATATGAAAGTTGAGAAGATAAAAGAATGAATCTTAATATATTACGCTATTAAAGAAATGTTTTATTACTTGTTGTTAGCTAGTACTTGGAAATATCTTTAATTGCAAAAATGTGAATTTTTTCCTTAATGTAATATTAAGATATACCACATTTTAAAGAGGTTATTATAATGGCCACGCTATGCGAGTCTTGTGGCCATAGAACTAACGAGGTGAAAAGCGGCGGCGGGATCGAGCCTCAAGGAGTCAGAATAGAAGTGACGATAACAGGCAAGGAAGACTTCAGCCGCGATCTCCTGAAATCCGAAACCTGCGACATGGAGATACCCGAGCTCGAGTTAGAGGTCGGTCCAGCCATTTTGGGTGGTCGATTCACGACCGTCGAAGGGATCGTAGCAGCGATGAAAGAACAGTTGTCTTCGTCGATAACTTTCACCGGAGATAGTAGTGATTCAGAAACCGTGAACAGGATGAACACGTTTATCGCACGGTTAGGGGAAGTTTTGGATGGTCAAAGAAAAGTGACCTTAATTTTAGATGATCCAGCCGGAAATAGCTACGTGCAAAGTCTTTCCGACGATGGACTCGACGATAGATTAAAGATCACGAAGTACGATAGAAGTTTCGAGCAAAATGAAGAACTTGGTCTCAACGACATAAAAGTCGAAAATTATTAGGTGTCTACTAAAATAGAGAAATAAATATCGTTACAGTACAAATAGCATTATATATAAGAATAGCTAGAAACATTCTAAGCTATTATTGTTTTTATAACAATTTTATTGTTGAAATAACTCATCTTGTAAATATAAATTTTTATTTGCAACGCGCAAATCTACTCCAATTGATAATCTCTATTTTTAATAGTCCTTTAATAGTTTAATCTTCGCCTGCGTGCCTGAAAGAGGGGAAGAAACCTTTCTTTAAATATGACCTACACAAAGCGGCATAGCATACATATATAAAAAATATTAAAGAACGCGTAGCATACACGACTGGTATCGCATCGAGTTTTTTCAACCCGGGCAATCGCCTGACAACTTGCGCGCGCCACGATTCCGCGTCCATGTTCTCGCATATAGGATTGTTAATGAATAACAAATCTTGAAGATTAGGTATCTCCTGCAGGCGATTAAATTCCGCCCAATCTTTCACCAGATTGTTGCCCATGTACAAAACCTTGAGCGCTTTGAGAGCATTGACACCTTTGATCTTTTCAATCAAGTTATAAGATATCCACAACTCTTCTAGATGGTCACCAATCGCCTCCAATCCCGAGAACGTTTTGATATTGTTTCTGCTCAGAGACAAGATCCTCAGGTATTTCAGCGAATTAATACCGCTGATCTTTTCTATTACATTTGTCGATAAGGATAACTTCCTAGGAATATTTTAAAGAAATAATTTAATCGATGCATGATCTATATAAATCTTTCACGTTATTGTTAATTCGTTAAAAACAAACTCGACGTTAATTAACGCTGCCAAACTATTATCCATTCTCTCAATCGGAGGCCACTGGAAGGATAAAATTATCTCTTTTTGCTCGCTCGCGACCAGTCCCGTTTTCTCTTCCCATCTCTGAATGGCTTCTTTGCACGTTGTCGCTTTAGCCTATATATTTTTAGATTTTATTTCCAAGGAAAAAAATTTAATTGTGTAATTATTTAAAATCTATTACCATAATTCTTAAGGGGTTAAATCCTCCCAATAATTGTACACATTAATCTTAACTTTAATGAGATTAATTAAGTGTCGACGAATTATAAACATGCACGAACATATCGATGAAACATATCGCAATTCTCGGAAGTTAGATAAAGAAATAAACATGAAGATATATCAAGAGCAGCGATATAGCGTCACGCGCCAAGTATACTTTTTGTAAAGTACATTCTTTCATGAACCGAGATGCTAGTGATGCTACAACGTTACAGTTTTACAGGAACGATATACAAGATTCTGTACTCAGGATCGCGCGCGAACGATCACGTTTTCAAAACTTCCCGCGCTCGGCAGTAATTTCGTCGCTTTGGCGTCCATCTTACCAAGATTGTTTCGTGGCGTCAAAAAAAATACAAAATGGACAAAATTCAAAAGAGCGGTAGAGCTGCCGCATTAAATCGTAAAGAAAACACATTTAACATCATACATCACTTTAATCTCAACGGGAATTAAAATTGGCAGGATTAGGGAAACGAAAGAAGAGCTTGAAATGGGGGCTAATGGCAAGTTTTCAATTAACGTTTTTATCGCGCATAATCAGTGTCGTCGTGAGACAAAATCTTCGGCGTTTATGATCCACGCGAGATCGAGCGCCAATTCGAAATTCCGAGTTTGTTTTCGTGGGGGGCCGCGGACAATCGCCGATAAACGTCCGCGACCCCCCCGAGGGCCCGGAGTCCGGAGTCCGCTGTCCGATCCGGCCAATAGGCGTCGCGGACGCGCGTCGGCTCTCGGCTCGCTGGTCCACGAGTGCACGCCGACACGCGCGGCTGGCCGTGGCTCGATCGCTCGGACTCGCTCGCGACGCTCGCGTGCATCGGATTCGTAATCGCGCGTAGCCCGACACCGGCGATAAAATGCCGAACCGGTTGAGGAAGGACAAGGTACGTCCGCTGCGATAGTCGGACGTCGTCTCCGTCGCGGTTGTTTTGTCGTTTATCGTGCGCGCGCGGAACCCGCTCGTCCTATCCGGGTGGCGACGGTGTGCGCGAGACCGAGAAGAATATAGGAAGGAAGGAAAAGAGAGAAAGGAATAACGAGAAAGAGCGAGACGGAGCGGGGGGAAGAGAGAGAGAGAGGAGAGAGGAGCGTCGGAAGACGGCGAGGGAGATCGAGGGGGAACAACCCCGGCGGGCGGATCTCCTCAGCCACCCGAGGAGAGGATGTAGCGTGACTCCGGTTTCTTGACCCGATCCCGATTTCCGAGTCGCCCGCGTGCGCGCACTGCGCGCCCGCGCGCGCGCGCGCACGAGACCGAGCCGAAAGCCGAAGCCCGAGACCGACCGCCCTCTCTGTTTTCCGCGCGACTCTCTGGCCGACGTCGGGACGTCGTGCGCTGCTGGCCGTTCGAGTTCGGCTATTCTCGCCACCGACCAGGATTAATCGCGCGCGCGTTGCGCGATCGGCTCGTGCTCTCGTGCTTTGCTTTACGGCTCGCCTCTCTCACCGACGGCTACGACGACGACGACGGCGGCGACGACGGGGACGACGGAGACGCGTGCTGCTGCTGCTCACTCGGCCGCGCGCCCGGAACGAGCGCAATGGTATTTTAACCTTCTCTCGAATCTCTCTCTCTCTCTCTCGAGAACCCCGTGTGCGTTCTCACCGACGCGCTCTCCCGCTGTCACGCTCTCTCTCTTTCTCCTCCTTTCTCGCGAATTCGATATCTGGTAACCCCGCGCGTTACAAACGAGTCGCGAGTGCGAACGCGCCGGGAGTTCAACACCGCCCGGCACTCACTCCGCTTCTGTTCCAGGAGACGGCGAAGAGCGGCAAGGAGAAGACGAAGAATGGCAAGGACGTCGACGCCGTTGACGAGGTGAGGTTATATTGTCCCTCTCTCTCGCTCTCTCTTTCTCCCACCGTCTCTCTCCCGTCTCGCCGCGAGAAAGAGAGAGAGAGAGTGTGAGAGTGTGTGCGTGTGTGCGTGCGTGCGTGCGTGCGTGCGTGTCACTCCTCCTGTCATCACGGATTGTCAGTGTCCACGAGCCGCCGCGTGCGACTTCGCGCAACGCACTGTCCCCGTTTTAACGGGGCGCACCGACGGGAAAACGCATTCCGGCGAACTCCAACGGTGACAGGTCGGCCGCATGGCCGACCCGACATCTTGCATCTTTTACTTGCTTTATGTCCGCTACCGCGGACGCGAGTACGTCGCGTGCGTATGCACCGGATGCGTCGGACGCTTGGATTCCGGATACTTGGCGTCTCGTGAATTTAAAGAATTATAAATTATAAAGAATTCAACGGAACCTGCTTTATAAAGAATTGTAAAGCAGGTCCGTTGGAGAGAGAAGAAATCGGAAGAAATTTATCTCTATAACTAGGCTATCTTTGTAGTACATTGATTGTCGGAGCATGTGCTGTGCCGTTTTCAAGAAATAACAGCGTACTTTGTTCTCTGCACTGATAGATTCATCGATTTCCATACTACGTGCTGTTTATATAATTTGTATTAATATGATTTGCAACTTCTATATGGCTGTGATTATTGATTGTGAAAGAATATTTATATAACCAATATTATAAATATAATAGTGTACTGTTGTGTTATAGATAACATCACTTCAAAGAAATATAATTTATCAGTCTGGAGTGTGACAATGTGAATGCAGGAAGCGAAAGAGAAAGACAGTTTCGTGGTCGAAATCTATTTTCTTTCACGGATGCTTTATAGTTTATAAATACGGAATATGATTCACGCAAAATGTGGAGATTAAAATAGACGTGAAATACAATCGTACTGTACGCGTTGAATATCTTGTATAATTTAACAAATATGATATCTGTTATATATATATATATATATAGATATATATTTCATTTTTTAGTTATATAACATACTGTACGCGTTGAATATCGTGTACGATTTAACAAATATGATATCTGTAATATATATTTCGTTTTTTTTTTTAGTTATATAACTTCCTTCATGTTCTAATGAAGAATGTAAGCCATTGATTAGAAGTAGCAAATTGTGAATGACTCATCCTTGTACTTCAATTTGCTGCAAATTTGATATGGTATCTTTTTCAAATACCACAGTGGCACGATGACAGAAGTATTGTATTCTTAATATAGTTAATTAAGCTTATATCGAATTAACAATTATTTTGCTGCTATTCCTTAAACAGATACCATCCTAATCAGGTACATTTCATCGTATCAAAAAGATAATCTTGATATTTATCCAAAAATAATTAGCGAGAAGAATGACTAGATTTTCTAGATTGTTTTTATATTATGAATCTTATTATATATTTTTTTAATATAGCGATAGAGTATTTTTGTCGCCGCATTTCTCTCTCGTGTTTGGTATAGTTTCTTACTGTAGGGCGATAAATACATTTAGTTAGCGGCTAAAGCTAGAAATGTATTGTGCTTGCAGCGAGGCACTTATGATTGATATCGTTCAATGAGCGATTTAACCGCGAGCATTATTCGTCGAGCAGTCAGATAACGAAAGTTATCGCGTCGGGGTTGAAACAATTCCGGGCTAGATGGCGCACCTACAACGCTAACGAAGCTTATAACTAAGGACGGACAATGTTGACATCCAAATAATCAATTTCAAAAAATAACGATTTTTCACAATCGGACAATATCTCTAAAACATTAATAATAATCGACTAACTCGTAATTTTTATTTTTATAGCTATTTAATATTAAACAAACAAAATTTAAAAACAGCTTTGACCAAAATTTGATTGACCTATAATTCGTGATTCATTCAATTAGATTATAGCAAAATTTCCAATTGTATAATTCGTTGCTTTCAATTTAAACCTTTTTTTTTTTTACGTTAAAGTTCAGTGTAACAAAAAATTAATAATCCTATCCATAGTAATAAAATATTGTAGATATTTTTTGATAAGTTAACTTTCCATTTAATGTCCATTAAATTAATCGGGATTTTGTCAAAGTCATTTTAAATAGTGACTCAGATACAATAATTGAGAGAACAAGTATTAAGAAATTTAAAAGGAATATACATATCATATTACTACATATATCATATTAATCGAATAATTTTACATGTTCGCCATGTGTCAATAAAGTTAATAAAATCTAATAACAAAATTTAATAGCATCGAACCAAAACATTATCAATATAGGAATTTACAAAATCTAAAACTTAATCTATTTTTTAACAAAAAAAATCGTAGAACATAGAGTCTGTTTTCTGTTGCTGAACTGGCTGCACTAGTTGAGAGTTTATCTTTTTCCTTCCAATGTGTGTAGTAAAAAAGATAAACTCTGAACTAGTGCAGCCAGTTCAACAATAGAAAACAGACCCATTGATTAAGTGATCGACTTTTGTCCATCTCGATTCGTAACGAACGCCGTATAATGTTACAAAAAGGCACGGCCACTCATACGTATTGATACAAATAGGCACTAGGCAGGTACGATAAAAACAAAGGCAATTAGGCATTAATTATTTCCTCGTGGCAGTCTAATGCCATTAGTTAGTGAAATAAATATATTTATTACTGTCATAACATTTCATTTATGTCGTAAATTTAGTTTCAACTCATTTCAGCATTTTATATGCAATCTATCGAAAATGCAGCTTTAATCTATATAATTTTAATATATAAATAATTTTTCAACTTTCAACATTAGCACATTTACATGATTTTTTTTAATACCATAACTTAATACCGTAACAAATTGCGTTTTTTGAATTGAATCATATTTTATTAACAAATTAACATCTTGAATTTTTTATTCTGGTATCAGTGATATGATGCAAATTTTTATGCAGAATAATAATTTCGGAATTAAGTTGCGCTCTTCCTCTATGAAAATTCAGCTGCGCAGGAAAACCTCTTTGCATAATTCGTTAGCATAATTTCTATTAACATTAAGTTTATCTCCGATCGCGCATTAATTTGACGTTTCGTATCTCATCGATATATCGATAGGATCAATGTCGCATGTTAATTTTACGCACGTAACGATAACGTGGCGTTACGTAAATGTTTATTTGCATCGTTAACATACGTGGTTTCGCCTCGCTCATTCTGTTCAGCTGTGAAGATCCTGAAACCAAGATCGCGCTCTTTTTACTCTACTTTATTTTTACGATATGTTATTTAAACAACGTAATTACTCATTTATCAAAATAATAACGCTTGTCACAGATCGATCGCCGATGAATAAGCAATCCCGAGGAAGTCGACGAGGATTTCCAAAAAAGGATCTGCATCTTAAATAATTGCAGAATCTTCCCGATATAGATCTATCGAACTTTTCTCCCCCTTTCACTTCTCCCGTCGATGATTATACAGAGGCAATCAATGGCATGAAGCACGCATTGATCCGATGCCAAACATGTTACACATACACACACACGCACGACGCAAACGTACGTATGTACACACGTACCTGCGTGCGCACGTTCTTGTGGATCCTTGTGCTATCGTTTGACGCCGCATTCGTCGCCACGTGATCATGTCAAACTTGAACTGTGAGTGTGAGATGCGTGCGAAAAAGTTAAAGGCTCGCATGCTCTGGTTATTGAGACACGAATTTTGTCAACGGCCAGTTCGGGTACGTACACGTACGCGCGCGATACTTATTTCTTTCTTTCTTTTGGCAGCGTTGGCCGACTTCTGACGACGTCGACGGTCGCGCACACGTGACACGACATATTTCTAAAATAAGTGTCGCAGGAAAAATTATACGACGGAGAGCTCTCTTTCTCCCTCGAAGCGATGCGACCGCGATGCGCTAGAGTGGAAATCGCATTTGTACGTTCGTTCGAAGTGATGCAATTTGCGCCGCGCATTAGCACGAACACTTTGTATATCGCATATATATATATATATATATATATATATATATATGCGTTGGACCGATATGTGTACACACGACCGCCGTTTTGTCGTGGCGCTTTTACGCGTAATTTTGCGGGGCGAGGCCGAAAATTTCCACGCTACGCAACTAATGTCCATTTCCGCCGATGCAGATTAACTTTAATCTCGGTTTAAACTCGCTTTTTATTTTTGTCTAACTTTTAAAACTAGAAAAGGGTAAAAAGTGAGTTAAATCGAGACTAAAGTTAACCTGCATTGGTAGAAATGGACGTAAATAGCGTCGACAAGGCTACGCAGCGTGATAATATAAATAAAATACAACATATACAAGCGGCAATAATAACGTAAATTCTAGCGAAGGTAACTGTGATTATATATAATTTAACATTTCTTCGATTTTCTTCGCGTTCAATATGAAGATGTCTCTTTAATTACGTTAACGGCAGCCATCATCCGATCATTTTTAACTCGGTGATTATTCGTGGCTGGATATTTTAGTCGAAATCGGGATAGAGATAACATTTGCCTTGCAAGATATCACGTCGACGAGGGAACCGATCGGAATTTCGGACGTGGCGAAAGCATGTGACTTTCCGTCGCGCCGTGCTTATTTTCGGGGGACTGTGAATTCTTTCCTTGCGGCGTGTGCAACGCTCTCGTTAATGAGATCACACAAAAAATCTCGTTGGTTGTCCCGCCTACCCGATAAAACCAGCCATGCGGTGGAGAACTGTGTCTGTCTGTGTGTCTCTCTCTCTCTCTTTCTCTCTTTATTTCGAGCGACGTGCAAATAGAAAGCGTGCTAATAATAGTGAATACCGATGGTGCATTCCATGGCACCTCCGTGTCTCTCGCGTCGACAGCTTTTTCGGCGGCCTACCGAAGGGTCCAGGTGCGCGAAATTAGCTACGGCCTTTTTCGAAAGTTGCGAGATTTTGTAGCGAGAGAGTCGACAAGTAAAAGAGGAATTGCCAGAGTTATGCTCGAAATAGCGTAAGATTTTGGGGTCACGTTCAAGAGGCAGATAATACACTTGCGTGTGTGAGGTGCTCTTTTTTAAGGATTTCGGATTTAGGATTTAAAAGAGTAATCACGAAGAAATTAATTTAATGTCAGTCCCAGAGGAAAAATGGGCTGATCTGAGATTTTTATTATACTATAGATGCCAAATATAAAAAATTTATTAGGAAAAACTCATAGAAAAATATTTGACGCATAGACAAGTACCTAGAACGTACAAATTTCGTCCATTACGGCGACTCGAGCTTCATTCAACGGAAGGGACTGAGAGGTTTAAATTATTTTTCCGATATGACGATTAAAAATTGACTAACCGCCTGAGAATAAATTCATAAAATACGTAAGAGCTCGAGCGTGGGAGTGTCGACATAGATACACATTTAAGGGCCGCGCGGAAGGGCGATGATCCGTGTGAGGCGTCACTCGTGTAACAGCATATTTTCACCTTGGAATTCCGCGATCGTTTCCGAAAATAGGCCACGGCCGGCATAACTGTAGCGTCAGGTCGACGAAAAGTTATGCTTCCCGTGAAACCGCAATCGACTTCCGTGCCGCGATATATAACGCGGCCGCTTATATACACGATTATTCGTTAGATTGACGTGCGATAATGGGCCGCCGGTTTAGCACACGTCACACCGTAACGCGATGACAAATTGCGGATAGGCCGTGGCGCGATGTCAAAGAATCGCGATAATCGATTTACGGACGATCGCCGGGCACGATGCACGATGCACGATGTCCAGGAAATGATAGAGCGATGCTCCGTAAATTCCCGTCGAATAACCGGGAAGAACTCGTACGGCTGACGCCGCGATATCCGGATATCGGACAGTAATCTTCATTAGCAAGCGTTAATCTCTGCGAAACAACACATTTATAACGAACCGCTTTTAACAATCGTCTTTTTTTACGCAAAGACTTTTAACAATGGAGAGGATGTTATTAATAAAGGGAAATTAATGCGTGTCGAATAATGTATGCGCTGTGACGACAGAATTGTTTAGTGTTTTTCCTGGGTCGAGTTTGATTATGTGAGATACAAGAAAAGCTCCAACACATACAATATTTAAGAAAATTTGTAAGGTAAAATTGTAAAACAAAATTAGCTTCTTCCCGATGCACGGCTGAATTATGAAATGCATTATGACGAAGTGATCGATAACAAGCAGAAACAACACAACTATTACAGACACCTTACGCGAGAATTTCAGATGGATCGCACGGATAGATGGATTTAAATGGATCAAATGGATGATAGATTACAAGATTATTTACATAGAGATGTGGGTTATCGTTGTTTTTGCGTGGACGTCCATTTTGCTTATAAATATAGTAACCGATCGTTTAGTCGTCTTGTCAGATGACACTTAACCCTCCGTCTGTATACGTGGGTTTACGACGTTTGAGCCAAAATAATGTCTGCTCGTAATTGTAAAACTTGCAAGCCTGCCAGAAAATATTAAATAAACGATGATTATCAAAATAACTATAAAATCGTCAACTACAATGTAGATAGATGTTTTGTGAATTTTTTCAGATTTTTCTAAATACTTTGAGGTAAGGAAAAATAGCGTTAAACGTGACAGACTCACGTATACATTAAAAAAAACGTATACAGATGGAGGGTTAATTCTGTTTTACATTTAAACAAGTTAAATTATTTAATTTGTGACCATTTTGACAATTATTTATGTACAATTTTATGTTTTTTGGATTGCGACGCTTCTCATATATTTCTGTCTCTCATTATATATTATTTTATTTTATGAAACAAAAATTTTAAAAATTGTTGTTTAAGATACGTTTAGAAATCTCTTGCGTTACACGTTCAAGATTAAAATCCCGTCGCGTGTTATAGATAGGAAGAATTCGAATTGGGCTCAATAAGTAATAACAATTGGATGTCTCTTGACAAAATATGTGACAAAATATGTGACGCCTTTGTCGCATGTTAATAACCGCGCATGTGACTACGACAAGTCGGCGGTTCCTGCATGGCTTTCGCATGCACGACGCGTGCATACGTTGCACCTCCCACAGGTATTCAGAAATAGTAACCGGGCATTGTCGTTTCGTCACGCGGCGCCTAAAGCCGCTTTATCATCATTGTTAGGAAATAAAGTATGACAGGGAAGCGAGCCCGGCGTGGACAAAGGACCTCGCCGCGTTCATAATTGCTCTATCGACATGTATTTCTGTTAATATTGTGCAACAATATATCGCACGGATAAAGATGCATGTCAACCGTTTATTGGCAATTATTATCATGACAAATATTCCAACAAATTTGAAAAGGCCGCTTTAAAAAAGAGCTTTTAAACAAAGTAAAAATAAATTTAAACATTTTTTAACTTTGTATTTTTAAATAACATAAAAATAAATCCTTGTTTTTAATATAAAACTCGAGAAATCTTAAAACTGGTTATATTTCTATATATGCATCTTCAAGTTTTAATGTTTTCCGAATATTAAGTAGTTATGTCATTTGATAACGTGAGAGGCGTTTTGTCCCAAAATTTTCCGTGGCCCACCTACGCTGTCCAGAGAGCTTGCGGTTGGTCCAGGAGCAAAATCTCTCCCAACCTCTCATGCCGATCGTATAACGGAAACGTCGGGGAAGAACTCGCGATCGGCTATCCGTGCATGTGCGCCGAAGAGATGAAACGTAATATCTCGTAATTAGCGTGAGGGTTAAGGTCGTACGTAGTGGCCTTGAACGATCGGCGTCGATCGGACGGCGGCGGCGGCGGCGGCGACGACGTGCCGCGAGAGCCGATCGCGCTCGCCAAAACCTGCGGTGTGTGTACACGAGAGTGTCGCAAGTGGCTGGCTGCTGCGATTCTCGGTCACGAGTGCACGCCTGCCGCTCGCCTCTGACAGTGCGCTCTCGTCGCCGTCGCCGTTGCCGTCTCCAACTCCGACTCCGACTTCGACTCCGCGAAGCGCCTCTCGGACGATCTTTGGCGTCGCGACGTCGGTGACGCTGTCGCTTCGCGTCTCTCGCCTCCGCTTACGCGACGTCTTGTCTATCTATTTTTTTCTCTCTCTTTTTCTCTCTCTCTCTCACTCTCTCCCTCTCTTTCTGTCTCTCGGCCGCTGGCATCGCGACAGGCGAGTTCTCGCCCGGAGGGACTCTCTCTCGCGATCGCGCGCGCGAGAGAAAACAGTGTCGTCGGCGATTTCTCGGACGAAAACCGGACGAAGAGGTGACGTTCCTCCTTTGCGACGCGTCCGCGAGTAGTGCGATCCCCGAGTGCTGCGTCGTCGTCGTCGTCGTCGTCGTCGTCGTCGCGCGAACTCAGACTCAGATCGGAGATCTCCTCCACGAGAATATTCCGCGCTGGACATCCGCGTGGAGAATATTTATATCCCCTCGCCGCGCGGATGCCGCGAATTCTCCCGTGTTCCACGAGGCTCTGAGGTAACGCCCGCTTTTCGCGACTCGCGCGATCTCTTTTGCGTTCGACACGGAGCCGCTCACGAGTTAGTCGATGTTTTATGTATGAGAGATAAATAACACTCGATCCCGCAGGTGAGACAGCTCTATCGTTGCGAAAGTTGTTTATCTGCCGCAATATATATGTGCTTTTGTTCACGATCGCGGAAGATATGACTCGCAAACTTGCAGAATTACGCTGAATAAAGGAAGTAAATTAAAAACCGTGCAACTATACAATGTTACGTAATTATGAATATCAAGTTACGATTAATAATGCAATATAATGCGTTGATACGACTTGTAATCTTGGATAATTTATTCGACAACAACGCGATACAGAGAATCCAGGGGGAGGACGTTCAATATGAAAAATGGAATTCTTGAAAAATGTAGCGATACGTTATCGGTGTTAACTGCAAAGAGTTACGTCACGTCTAGGCTTCTTTTTAAAGATGGGTACTCGGGAGTATTGAGTTACAAAACATCGCGTGACGGCCAAGCGACAGAAAGATAATATTTACTCTCTCGTCATTTTCGATTGTCGACTAAAATACTTCGCGTATGCCGAAGCGCCAGTATAGAGACTTGCGGGCAGCGTGCGGCGGGCGGCTGCTTTTCCTAATCTTGGATAAGGGGGAGGGCCACTTCTCGCGCCCAGATATACTTCGTTTCCACCGGCTTATTTTTATACACCCGTCCGCCTTTTCGCGCGTAAATTGGTCGCGGGGCAGGGGAGGGGGTATCTGTCGTTGTTGTGCAAATAGATCGCGCGCGCGCGCGTGCACACGTGCCGCTTATTATCTCACTTATTAATCGCTGAAATAGTTTATCTCGTCGATCACCGAGCCCGAACTTTTACGACAAGTATACTTTTACGACAATATTGTGACGCCACGAATGTCCTAGATCGAGTGAGGATTGTAGCTTGAGAGTCGACTTTTCGTCTACGAGCGTATAATCTAAGTCTTTCTCGATTTTTTTCTTTTTCTTTTCTTCTTTTTTTCCGGAGAAAACCTTTCCGCGAGATATCAGGCTGATGCGCTTGAATGACGGGAAAATCGGTTTGACACTTTAGACCTGAAACGGAAAAAATTCCCGGCACGTTCCTCGAGTTATTTCGCGCGGATATTCTCAGGCATGCATTCGGGGATGCGCTCTCAGGTGCCGGCGGGAAGAAAGCGGATATTCCCGGTAGTACGTCGTGAAGTGGATCGGCTGTTCGACGGCTGTGTGATTGAGATCCTCTTCGTCCCGTGAGAAGGGAGTGATCCGCGAATGCGAGAATCATGTTGCGCCGCGACGCCGCGAGACCGTTTTTCCTGCCGCGGCTGGCTGCCGCCCTGTGCCGATAGTGAATGTCCTTCCTGGGCCGATCGCTGTTCCGGAAGTCGCCCGCTGGTATGCAGAGTAAAATGCAGACGTTGAGCGGGCTCGCCTTCGGGAACGTGTTCAGGAAAAAGGCAGGTTTCTCACAGCACCGGTTTCGGACGAGATGCGTTCTCTTATCAAATATTCAATAAAGTTAAATGTTGCGTCCTTACATGAATTTGTCGTATATGTGATTGTAAAGCGAAGAACCGAAGGCTGAATCTGGAAAAAGCTTATAAAATTTGGAAGAACTTGATATTTTCTGTGGATATCTTGGCGTTGTCATCGTGCGATTAGTTTAACTATATCGATTCGTGATCATGTGTGAATAAAAACTTTTATCTTTTGATATGATACACGTTTTATAGGAATAAATACTTTTTCACGCAAGATATTAACTGTACATAGCAGTTGTTTACTACTTTCTTCGTCACGATTAAACACGTAATTCGTACATCAATTAGCATTTTATTGTTTTATTTAATATTCGCGCAACGTTGGGAACTGTCACTTTTTATTTACGCGACTTCATTACAATAATCGCCTGAACTTCCTACTTTAATACCATTTGACATTATCAAGTATCAAAGTGCTATCTTGAATTTCTTTCCAAGAAGATAATTCTTTTATTTTGCCCTTGCTCGCGCAATTTAACGGGCGATTTATCAGCGTATATTTATCAGATGTGACCGATACGATAACTAAAGATAGGACAGCTTTTCAGCACATAGTTTCGATTGCGCAAAATAAAACGTTTATAGATAACTGCGTACGATCAGTATCGAATGCGCATTAATTTTGTAGCGATATAGAGTATCGTCATAATTCTAAATGACATATAAAAGTATAATACACTGAACGTGTTCAAGTTAGAAAATATCAAAAATTATCGCGTTACAATCAGTGAGCCTTTCGGTGCGAAGATCAATGACTTTCTTAACTCTTATTAACCTTTGTTTATAGACTGATAAATTAAATTAAAAGAATACATACAACGTGAAATTCGGATTTATTAAATTCGACTTATAATTAAACGTTGACTTTATTATAACAATAATCTTTTAATTTTTTAGTACTACTGTTTCAGCATATGTTACATATTTTTATTACTTTATTTTTTATACCCATTTCGCATATATTTCACACACATTTTTATATATGTGAAAATATTAAAAATATTTCAGAGGAAATTAATACGTATTGCAACTTGTATTTTCAACAGTGATTACGTGAATCCTGAAATAAATATAGGTTTTTAATTCCGCGAATTATAGCTCTATGAATATCATGCTTATTATATCAAGTTTAATGTATATTTAATTTAAAAAATTAATACTTATAAAAATTAATACTTTTAAAAGAGGGTGAATCTAACGGTAGCTTAACGAGACAAAAAATAGACATTGAGAAACTAGAATTTGAATCATTTCGTTAAAAACAGGGCAACTGTATATTAAACGGTATATGTACTTCGCACGTAATCACTCTCTTTTATCGTTACTGTTACCACATCACATTCATTCAAAATAATGAATGACTTCTGATGAATGAGAGAAATACCATTAGGAAGATGAAAGAAATGCATGTTACACGTCTCTTGGTCCCTCAGGCGGAAATTCTTGGTAGAACAAGAGCTGCAATAGTTGATGATCTTTGACCGTGAACTTCAACACTGACCGACCTTTCGCCGCGTAAAAGTATTCGTTATAAGCCATAATGCGCTGCAAAGCCGATCAATTGACAAAAATTAATTTACTTCAAAATGTAATACACGCTGCAAAAGTAGAACAGTTTTCAATATACTCTGTATTATTGAAGATCAATGCTATAAAAATTATTATATTATGAACGTGACCTTGGATTTGTTAGTGGGGATATATTTTTAATTTGTAATATATTTTATAATACATTATTATATTTTAATAAGAGAGAGATATATATCTAATTTAATATTTTTAATTTGTAATATATTTGTAATATATCATTATTTTTGAAAACAATATTTTTATAAAATCACCTTTTGAGTTTGTTAAATCTCTTTGTCGCGCGAGACAATTCCGCGAAACCACTTCCGCATTATCGCACGTTTATGTCGCGCGTTTTATGGACTTTTTAAGCTCTCTCGGAACAATAGTAAATACTGGGTCTCGCTGGGAGGCGATGTATAGGATCGTCAACTTTGTTTATCAAGCGGTACGTGATCGCATGCGCATATTCTTCTGAAGATACAGCGACCGGCAACATGAAAACACAGACCGACGACGCGACGACGAGTGACGGCAGCTTCGTAATAGTTCATCAGATCGTGTCTTACATCTATTTTTATCCGCAATCTGCGGACACACATTCCGTTTTACTCTCTACACCTCTTTAGAATACGTTTGACTTGCGTATGTGTATTACCTGTCATACTGCGCAGATGCGTTATTGATTACGCAATGTTTTATCATGCATTCAACGTTAGATATTTCGACGAACGAGCTCCGAAGTGAACTCTCGTCGAAGAATATATTTTACATAAAATTTAATTATAAATTAATTTCGTAATTTACGTTTTCCGATATCTGAAAATTTTTATAGGTCATAGTTCTCTGATTCTCGATGTCAACTTTTTGATCAAATTACTTTAAATTTGCGTTAAGGAACTCTTTCGTCTGGTCTCTCGATTACCGATACAGCCGATATAGAACACCGTTGAAAAAGTCGGTAATTGCTAATTAGACATTCGACGTTAGGCGCGAAAACTCCGAAAGCGGAACGATCGAGAAAGTAAATGATGAAAGCTCGCGTAACTAGTTGGTCGGTTTGTATAATAAAGCGAGAAGAAGGGGATCTGATTGGATTCATAATGAGACGCCAATGTGGTTCACTTGTTCGGCCGACTTAACCGCAGTCCAAAGCAGATAAACCAAAGCATTTCTGCCCACAACTTTCCTCATTCGAATAACCTACTTAACTGTGATCGAAGATGATTATAAAACGCTCTGTTCGTTTACGTGTTTTTTTTTTCGCGATGTTCACGGCCGCGTCTATCGCTCAGCAAGTCAAGTGATTAACAATCATGTATGCAACACATACATGTTTTATATAGTGAGATTATGAAGGGTCATTCTTCCTTACACTACAATGTTACATTTAATTAGAATTCTCGTTGAAGTATATATTTTACGTGAAATGAAATTAATAGATCAATATTCTCTCATCCATTTTCCAATATCTAAAAATTCTAGTAAGTAAATCATAGTTTTCTAATTTTGGACAATTCTTGACATAAATAAATTATTCTTGTTTAAATTTGCACTAAAGAATTAAAAAATATGTTACAACGAGCATTGCTTGTTTCTAGTTCTTACAATTAGTATTCACGAGGTATTCAATATTAAATGTCTTACCAATGAAACGCTTAATTACTTTAAAGTTATTTAAAACTACTTAATTAGAGACTATGCATTGTGGATCTGGAAAATTTTATTTATTGAAAGTTCCTTTATACTTCCAATTTATTATATCTGAGAAATATTATTTGTGCTCCGAAATTTTTATTAAGAAAGAAATTAATTTTTTATTGGTCAAAAAGGATTATATAGGACATGAGCGTGAACTTGGGGCATTCCGTTTTCCAATCCTGATAAGGAGATGAAGAGATCACGTTCAGTTTTTGCACGCATAACGTGCATAGAGAGTATATCTTGCCATAGATCGTGGAAAGTTTATATCGCTTCCTGGCGTTCCATTTATTTAATATTAATCTGATCAGCGAACGAATGATCGATCTTTCACCTATAACCGAGTCGAATTAAGCACACTAATCACAGACTCCTATTTAGATTTAATACACATTGCGATTTCTTAATTCTCGATTGAGAATGGATTGGACATTATTTATATATAAAAAGTTATTCATTATATTTATAAAAAATATGACAAAAGCGGATGTATAAAAATTATAAAAAGGTTTTAAATAAGTATTTTAATCACATATGTCATTGACTTCAGAAAGAGCTCTTCATTTATAATCAATAGTTATTATAAATGATCAATAAGAATAATAGTTTTTTTATCTAAAATTTATCATAATTACTTTGTCCATTCATTAATTATCTACAAGTTTTTTATGTCATAATATTTTTTATCTACCATAGGCAAACAAGGTGACCGGGGGACCTCCTGCGGGCAATGCACCGCCTCCGCCTACACTTATCAACAAAATCAAGTATCAACCCGGTGGACCCGTAATCAAAAAGGATAAACGGCAAAGCAGCTCGAGGTTCAACATATCGAAAAATCGGGAACTGCAGAAATTGCCGCTGTTGTCCGGTGAGTCATTCAACCAGAAATATATATCATAAGTCGTAAGATATGCCCGCTAATCCTAAACTTGGCAATGTGTCCTTGAGATGAATGAAATTCTTTTTGCAATACGAAAGTATAAGATTAATCCCACTTGATAGCTACCATTCCTGTTAGATCAAATAAAATGGTAACGATTTTTTACGTTTCTTACACTTGTGTCATTGGTGATAAAAATAAGAAGGAAGTATGTCATATCTCTAGCATATTTACGTATACGTCATACTCATTTTGTTGCAAATAGCTTGCAATCTAGAATTGGCTTGATCAACAAGTAACATAAAGAAATCATTATGCAAGAAACTAGTTCGCATATAACACAGCGGTCATAATTGAACGATTGGATCAGGACAAAGATCGAACGCGCAGAAGTATAACGATGAGAAAACAAACAGCGGAAAGTTGGATAAGAAAAAGATAGCGGCGAAGAGTAGCGAGAAGAGGAGAAGAGAGGAGAGGAGAGAAGGGCAACGACAAATTGGTCCGCCTGCCCTTTCCCAATGTAATGCCGGTCAATCGAGGTTGCGAGACTACCTCCTACGTCAGAGTCTATCGATTGCGTGCGACGAGGGTCGCGCAGGCGCCCCGGATTCCATGATTCCCCGTTTTCCCACAACGTAAACAGTCGGGAGTTCCGCCCCCTCTCTCCTTTCACCCTCCCGTCCCCGTTTCGGCCATCCCTTTCTGATCCCTCTCCTCCAACCGCTCCGAGACCAGCGCCCGAACACCCGCGCCGGCACCCCCGGTCGCGAGAGCGGCCCCACCTGGCCGCGGCTCCACCTGCACAGAATCTCGGCGAGGGGGGTTGTATCGACCCCGTGACCGATCGAGAAATGACCCGCGAGATCCCGGCGAGGACCCTCGAGTTCGTTGAACCTGGTGCCACTTAGGCGAATCTCACCCGCCGGTCCCCCTCCTCTCGCCGCCTCCCGCCCCTCGCGAACGCGGTCACCGGGTTCCGGGGACCCGCGAGAACGCGCCGCTAGTGCTCGCCGGTGTTTCACGGGGGTGGCTTCGCAGCGCGAACACCCCGAAGAGAGAAAGGCCGAGAAGAGCCTTGCCTTCCCCGACCCGATCGATTGACACGGACGAAGCAACAGATTGTTGCGAGCGTTAAACAACTGCGGGAATTAACGGCGGACGGACTCCGGCGGTGTCAGCGGGGGTTGTTATCGCGAATTCGTGAGAAAATCCGGTTAAGGGCGGGCGCGACCGACTCTCGAAGCTCGGAGAACTTTGAGGTCGTCTGGAGCTTCATCTGGAAAAAGTGAATTATTTCGGATGGATGTCGTAGAAAATATCGGAAATACTTGATGAAAATGATTTGCTTGGTGATCGAATAATTTATAACCGGTTTAAAAAGGGTAACGGATATTGAACGGAACAAGAAGTGGGGAAAATTCTAAATCGATGAGTTGAAAAATTAAAATTTTCCGATCAGAAGTTAGTAAATCCCTTTGATTAAAAGGCTTTCTGTCGAAAATTGGCGAGTCTTGTGGTTTAGAAACTTGAGAAAATAAAAGTTAGTGAATTTTAAGCTTGAAGAGATTTTTACAAAGATTGTGGTGAGTTTTAGAAAAATAGTCTCGTGTTTTGGATTTAGTGAAAAATAATATAAGAGCTTTTAATACGTTTATTTAAATCTTAATATTCGCTGCTCGTACGTTATATGCGGAATCATGGATTTAATTAAAATACGTGGAATTTCAATGGAATTGTAGTAGAATTGAATTGAGTATAGAATGAAGATTCGTAGAATTTTTATATATACAATTTTAGAAAATCGATTTTATTGTGGTGTACTTTGCGAGAAATAATAAGTTGAAAATCTGATTAGAATCATAACAGTTAAATGATTCGTCGTTACCAGATTATTTAGTGCTTCATTAACTTGAATAAAGTATTGATTATGCTTTTCATACATTATAGAAATATAGATAATATTAAATATATTTATACGGGAAGTTAATTGGATTTATTTATATTAATAGAAAACGATATTTCTAACAAATTCCACGCATATAATTTAGCACGTATTAATTTGTGCATATATAAAACTTATGTATACAATAATTTAATATTATATTTGCTTACGTTAAACTATCAAACTCGCTTTGTGCGAAAATATTTCTCGCAACTGTGCAACGTAACAGACGATTCGCGTTGCTTTGCATTAAAAGTACAGTTACGTTTCTGCATGGTTTGGCAAAACGCGTAAAACCACGCGCGTTTCCTTCGCGCTATGCTATGCGGAAAATAACGTGGGAAGCCGGTAAAAGTGACTTGTCGAAGGCCGACAATCGCCGTAGCTTAATAAAGTTATACGTCGCATTTCGCCGAGTAAATTGGCGGATGATTGCGAGTTATGTAATAAAAACATTCTCCGGAAATTGGTTTCCGTTCGAGCCGGTTAAGTCCGTAAATCCGGGACCGTATAAATTGGCAAAGCTGTGAATAAGTGAACTTAAAGTTACCTGATAATTAGGACATAAGAAAAATCCGCGAAAATTGACGATTGTGGAAAATAATTTTTAATACAATAATTTTTTTCTTCTTTTAATATAATATTTTTCAAATGCATATGTGATTTATGCAATAGAGAATAAGTAATTAGATAATTTAGGAAAGAAAAGTTATACAGACGTTTATGTTTTACCGGCATTTCTACATGTTTGCGGAATTTAGACTATTGCTGATTTAAGGGAAATCATTATCGTATACAAACCTTGTTCAAATATGTTTGTGTAAACCGTCATATATACACCAACATTACGTGGAATGTTTATTTTTATTTCTCAAATGAGAAACTCTCTGCAATCGAACATTCGGTTAAACGATGTTTGTTTGATATAGAGATTTACTGCTATTTAAATAAATTATCAGTGTTTTATAATTGAAATTTTAAGCTAGCTTCATGTTGAAAAGAGCGAAATCGCGGAAGTAGGGAATATTATTGATCGCGATTTTGACGTCAGGAAAAAACCGATCCTTTCGAGTGTGTGAATTCAAAGTGTAAATTGTAGAAGTTACCGAGACGATACGTGAATAACAGAACCTGTGCTGCGCAATTCGAAGCATTCGAAGAGACACTCGTCGATGAATAAAGTGCGAGTGTAAAATCGGTACTGAACACAATATTTCGCGATGGTTCACGTGGGTGGAATTGGCCCGTCTCTGGGCGGTGCTCTGCCCAAAAGTCCCAGCTTTCATCAGGGTCTTGCTTTGGCGACGGTCTTGCCCCAGGATTCGAGCAAGGGTTACCCGGTGACGTTCGCGCTGCACTATCAACCTTTGCAACCGCTGCTAATCGGTAAAGCTCTCCGTCGCTTAAATCAGTTCTGCAAATCATTTTTACAGATTCGATTAACTCTTAAACTTTCGTTATCACACGTGAATTTATTGTAGAACCAATCTATGCACTTTTTTCCATACCCGATTTTCTGATATTAACTAAACGAGGGATTATATCGAAATAAAATCATTGAAGGATTAATTTAGCGTTTCTTTTATTTTTGTAAAATTTATATTAGTATTTGATATTTGATTGTTCGTGGATGATGTCCATGAAATAGTCGACTCGTGATGAATTCGGCAATCGCTACTCCTTCTATTATTATTACAGAGACTGCTAGGAATAGCAAGCGATAAATAATGCCACTCAGTTGCAGTCGCGATATTTTGAAGGTCGTTATCGATCTTCTTTCAGAACCCACTCAATTAATCGGAAAAAGCCGAGCTCTTTTAAGATTTAAAATCAAAAGTCTGCTGCTGACGCAAGCGGTTATAGCTTGTATATATATTAACTAATGGCAATCCTACGACGGCACGCTTTTCGTGCCGAGTATTAAGAAGTGGAGGTCGATTAACATCTGAAATAACTGTCTGTGCAAATCAGAGTCTTCAAAGAAACGAATAGAATATTGATTTTAATCGCGTGCTGCATTTTTATCAGTCGCAAATTACATTCTGGATACCCTCATTTTTATCGGACATCCTTTATTAAATTGATTTGACCTCTGCTGAAAATTACAAAGTCATTTCAAAATCGGGAAAATGTTAATATTCTGCATATTTATATGCAGAATATACATATCTTTATAACAAAATTAAAATTATATGTCTATTACATATCAGTATAAAAACTTTGTAATCGATAACATCTTGACGCTGATATATAAACATAAATTATATATTTCAAAGATTTAACTCGTTCGAGGGTCATTTCTCATCTAATGTCAAGGAGGCCAGTTAGGCAAGTGGGAAAGCTATTTGTAGCAAAATAATTCAAACGAGAGAAAAAAAATGAGTAGCGCAAAAAGGATATACATTCGTATGTACCCTTTCGTATTGGCGTGCATCGATATTCTTGTGGGCTAATATGATTAATGGGTGCATTAATATTACCGTTCTCACTTCTTGAGGTACAAGCTGCCGAGTGCCGCGCGATTAATCACCGGCTATCTGATTCCAGAAACACAACAGGGAAACGAACGGGAGGAACTTTTTATACAGAAGCTACGGCAATGCTGCGTCCTCTTCGACTTCGAGTCCGATCCGTTGTCGGATTTGAAATGGAAGGAGGTAAAACGCACTGCCCTCCACGAGATGGTCGAGTATGTAACCAAAAACAAAAACGTTATTACCGAAGCGATATATCCCGAAGCGGTGAACATGGTAAGAACGGCATTCTAATATATTCTGTGTACACGTAAGAGCATAATAAACCTTCCAAATTGTATGAAGTAAAAGCTTTTCATAGATTGGAAATACGAGATTATGTAAATGCTAAGAAATTAGTTTTGAAATAATAATGGAGATGAACTTTTTAATGAAATATTATTTCGGACAAAGTAATAAAAAAAAAATAGTATTAGAAAAAAGTATAATAAAGTTGACAGTGACATGAAAATATAAGGAATATTCTTAGCATTTACATTGTTTCTATATTTTCAAAGAAGACATGAAATATGTGTCGAGACATAATCTAAATAAAATAGTGCCTCGAGGGAATAAAGTTGAAAGATTTTACCGAGAAGGAAATCCTTGCAGTTCGCCGTGAATTTATTCCGGACGCTACCCCCATCATCAAATCCTAATGGCGCGGAGTTTGATCCGGAAGAGGATGAGCCGACGTTGGAGGCGGCTTGGCCGCACTTGCAGCTCGTCTACGAATTCTTTTTACGGCTGCTGGAGTCGCAGGACTTCCAACCGTCCATAGCGAGACGTTATATAGATCAAAAATTCGTGCTGCAGCTCTTGGAGCTATTTGACTCCGAGGACCCGAGAGAGAGGGATTTCCTTAAGACTACCCTCCATAGGATTTATGGAAAATTCCTGGGGCTCAGGGCGTACATTAGGAAACAGATCAATAATGTTTTCTATCGATTTATTTACGAGACGGAACATCACAACGGCATCGCAGAACTACTTGAAATTTTAGGAAGGTAACGATAAGTTAAATAAGAACGTAATGCACATTAAAATTTATAAGACCGATCAACTGATCGATATTCATTTCCTTTGCAGTATTATAAACGGCTTTGCTCTGCCATTAAAGGAAGAGCACAAGGTGTTTTTGTTAAAAGTCCTGTTACCCTTGCATAAAGCTAAGTCATTATCCGTGTACCATCCACAACTAGCGTACTGCGTCGTTCAATTTCTGGAGAAGGACCCGTCGTTGACGGAACCTGTAATTAGAAATCTGCTGAAATTCTGGCCAAAAACACATTCCCCTAAAGAAGTTATGTTCTTGAACGAGCTTGAAGAGATCTTGGACGTCATTGAACCAGCTGAATTTCAGAAAGTCATGGATCCGTTGTTCAGGCAATTAGCCAAATGCGTATCATCACCGCATTTCCAGGCAAGTACGCAATTTCGTTATTTTGTCTCGTACGACGTCTAACTTGTGCTCACTTGTTGTTCCAGGTGGCGGAAAGAGCTCTCTATTATTGGAATAATGAATACATAATGTCCTTGATATCGGACAATTATTCTGTCATCCTACCGATTATGTATCCAGCCTTTTATAGAAACTCCCGCAATCACTGGAACAAGACGATCCACGGTTTAATTTACAACGCCCTGAAACTTTTCATGGAGATGAATCAAAAAGTATTCGACGAGTGTACAACACAGTACTATCAGGTACATTTACAGACAGATATTTATATTTTCAATTACGCGTATACTGTGTAAATGAATGTCTAAATTAACCGGCTGTATTTAGCATTAAATGAAAATGATAAATATATTTTGACGAGTTTAACATGAATCGACATTATAATTTCAAAACTACACAACTCTACGTTAATTTGATTTTGCAAAAAAAAAATGTTAGTCTTATTTATCACGTATATTCTGATCTAAAACTTCATAGGAGCGTCAAAGAGAACGAAAGCTCATGAGAGAGCGAGATGAAGCATGGATGCGCGTGGAAGCGCTCGCGATGAGGCATCCAAACTATAATATTGCAAATAAAGGTACAACGAATAATACATTTTACACATCATCACAACACATAGATAACTCACCGCCTGACGAAGACGGTGACCCGGATCAAACTCCGCTTACCTTGGAGAAAATCGAAGCTAAAGCTAATGAGGTATGAATTGATATTTATCGGTATCGTTTTTTTTTTTTACTTCGATGCTCTGTTATATAAAGCGTACCGGATATTCTGATGTCTCAAATAAATGTTTTGTTACACAGGCGAAGAAAATGACAAACGTGAACAAAGTGAAACCGCTTTTACGAAGAAAGAGCGATTTACCGCAGGATTCGTACACAATACGGGCATTGTCCGACCACAAACGCGCCGATGAATACCTTGTTACGCCGCCAGATCCCAATAATTGCTAGTCTCTACCACAACCCCTTCCCATGTATCCTCTGTTTTGCTGTAGCAACATCGGAAGTTAGCTTTCTTTCTGGGGGGGAAACGGCGATAAGAACGTGATTAATTTGGCTAAAAGTCCCACTGTGCGAAATCAGTGATGTTATTATCACCTCAATGTATATCACATCGTATTTGCTTTTTTTTATAGAAGAAAGGAGAATCCTATTATCCCGCCGCATATCGATTCAAAGACAGAGTGTATAGGTACTCGTAGAAGCTTACAGAAAAAAAAACTCGTTCTTTATAGAAATGCGTTGTATTTATTTCTTCACTATGAAAGAAAGAAAAACATTGCGGTTGAGAGAAACTGTAACAGCATCATTATAAAAAACGCGCATATAATAAGCGAGAAGGGCCCTAAATACATTACTTATAGAATCGCCATCACCGAATCAGCGCTTTGAAGTGCTACCCTCTGCTATGTCTCAACAATAAGATAATATATGGATAATGTACGTAAACGAGATTTCATTGTGGATACTACGGTTGTAATGGATTTGGTTCTATTCTATTCTACAAGAGATTTTATATACAGATGAGAGTTATGTACGGGAATGTGATCACAAGATATACACGTATCCTCTCGATGTTGTAACCCATACTATTGCGCTATGCGAGCTTGTTGTGTTAACATTCTTGCGAACGACGCGTTTCCATTTATGTGCAAATGATATATACATATATAAATATATACGTACTTGCTTTAACACTACAGGCTCGTTGTAGTACGAGGAGAAACAAATGAGTCGAGACGAAGGAGAAGAATACACGCCTGTGTGCGCGTTATCTTAGGATGTATATGATAGTGCTATTTTAAAAATAATAGATTGCTACGAGAAAATCTGGATACTTCTGAGTGTACTACTTTTGTATCTGTTGTGCCTAGATGCCTGTGGAAAAAAAAAAGAATATGCCTCCGCGCGGGGCCTATATACACTACGAACAGCAAGATTAAGCAGCGAGTTTACATGTCGCTTTGCCAAATATAATCGATATTACAGAATTTCAGTAATGCTTGCATAACATGTTGTGTTGTTAACTCATTGATCTTGAGATTAATTGAAAGATTATACTGTTGCGGCCCAGAGGTAGAGGAGGGAGAGGAATAAAAGAAGAGACGAAAGAGGGAAGGGTTAAAATACAATTTAGTCCTTGCGCTGCTGGCAGGTTGTTACGTTAATAATTGTCGAGGATACCTTGTTGAACATAGATATGATAAGCACTTATATTAAATATTAGAAATTAAAATTACGGAGATAGATTTAAAGTTTATTTACTTATTAATTATTCCTATTCGAAAGAGAGAGGAATGGCCATTTCAGCTAACTGATCATTAATTAGTGGTATAAATATAATATTATTATTAGTTATTGTATTATTTTTATATAGTAACAAGACGAATAATGACGAAAATAGGGTAATAGTAATAATGTAGTAGCTGGTACATGTGGCAAAATGCCTTGAATCCGTTTAGTCTATCCGGAAATCTACGTTTTTCCCAAATTAGATCGATAATAAATAAATCATGCATTTCTTAGAAAAAAAAATACCGTCACGTGTCAGGGAAAGAGAAAGAGAGGGAGAGAGAAAGAAGACGAGAATTCTTATACGCTGCATGCAGCAACTCGAAAAGACATCGAATCAGATAATCTCCGCGAATGTGAATGTGCACGCCCGTAAAAGCTGGAATCGAATCGTAGAGGACCGGAAAAGAAAGGAATTAATCGTAATAATGATATTACTATAAATAATAATAACGCCGTTATTAAGAGGATATAGAGTTGCCGGATCGTTTCAATGTAATAAAGACGTTAATCTTGCATGGTACCGTGGGAGTTCTTTCATACGTATCATGCGTAAAGCATTATAGGAATATTTCATCCGCGATCGTACATCTTTTTTTTAATAAGGAATCCAAATAGAGATTAGAAGCGGTATAATTTTGCCGAATTTAGATCTCGACGCTTTTTGGATGCTGTGAGCATCCAAAAAATGGTCTCTAGATAAGATGACGATGGAAACGCAACGATCGGTGTGAAATTGGAACTCGCCGGTAAATTGTATCGATCTAGATCTGATCAGACACAGAGATTTTCAAGCACAAACGTGCGAGAATGGGCTTTCTTCCTGCTCGCGCGTCTGCAGCGGATATTGTATAATGTATACGTTGAAATTATACCGATCCTAATCTTTGAATTCGAGTCGCCGGATATCGGAGTCAGGAGTATCTCGACTGAAAACGCAATATAGAAGTAGAAAATGCTCTCCATCCCGTGACTTTCAAGAGTCCTCGATTGAAACCCACTTAAACGCGGTAAGATGAGACCTCGTCGTGCGCAGTTTGCATTTCATGTACCTGCATATATCGTGTAAATAATATAATTATTTTTGAATGCATTCATCCTTTTCAGTTCCAAAGACACGCTCGTCTCTCGACGAGCGTTGTGCTAGAAGAATTTAGCGCGAACTCTTTTCGAACGTTATTTTATTTCTCTTTTATTTTCCGGATACGTGGAATTTCTGTAACGTTCATGAATTTATCGATAAAGATTTAGAGGCGAACACTTATAATTTTTTTTTTTTTTTTTTTTAACTACTTTTATGTATGCAGATTTTTATTGAATTTTTCCTAGCGAGTTTACAGCTGTATATTGTATGTGTGTAATCACTTTTGGCAGATGCGCGCAATACGTATACATGGAACTCTTTGAAAAAGAAAAAAAAGATCTCTATGTAAATGGACACACGGTCGCAATATTGTACAATGTCCGTGCCGCAATCCGAATTGAGAGGGGCGGAGGAAGGAGGAGAGGAGAGATATCAGTATCGCATAGACGTAAAAACCTTTACAGACATAATTTCGCTGAGGGCACCTCGATTGTAACAGGATTTTCTATGTGATATTTAAATTAATTTATGTTAATTTAAACTATCCTTATTATACCGGACATTATATGGAGCGTAATCACGAATCCACGAGAGAGAGAGAGAGTATCCGTCGCCTCTCCGTGGCCACGAGCAATTTCGTTATATCCGTTCCATTTGGATGTCGTTCGAGCGATCGAATATCGAATTTGAGCGATGATATTTCGTACACGTATCTGCAATTTGTTAAAAACATAGTTTTATAGTAAATAAAGAGGATTACGAGAAAAGCAGATGCATTCTTACATCGAGAAACGTTCTAGCGTTATTGTAACAATTTGTAGAATCGACGATTGTGTGAAACGTACGCGGCGTACGCGGTATCGAGTATAGGTGCAAAAGATTATTGAAAAACTGGATTTTTTAAAATCATTTCAATGTGTCGCAAATATTTTCTACGACGCGATACTTGCAAATGGCTGATAACTTGTAAAATATTCATAGAAAAATGGCCTAGAATTCTATTATTTAACGCATCGGCAACATCTCAATTTTTTTAAATGTTTACAAAATTAACGTGTAGGAACAGAACGTGAAGATGCAATTGAAATATTTCAATGATCAACGATACAAATAATGCGCCTCTAATGAGTGCGTTTCTAATATAAAATATTAGACGTTTGAATAATAAACTATTAATTTTTATTATTTAATTAACTCAAACTACCCGGCGTTGCCCGGACTTCTTGTATCTGGAATGTCAGTATTTATAGAAATGTAAAAATATGAAACAATAACATATTGAAATTAATTAATTAATATTCTTACTTATAAAATAATGCACTAAACATAAATTGTTAAAAACTGTTTAGATGAAATTAGGGCAGGAGGTGAGGTGTCTAGGTTTCATATTTTCCGCAGTGGTCTAGAAAGTAAATATTCAAAATTTCGGCCGGTCAAAGGGTTACAGATATTCAAATTTATATATAGATTCTCATTTACGAAGCGCTATATAGAAAGTTAAGATATCGCGAGGTCAAATTGCAAAACATCAGGAAGATACATAAGAGGGAATTCGATCTCGTCACGGGTTTTTCCCCCGAGGAGAGAGAGAGAGAGAGAGATTTAATTGTTATTCACGTCCGAATAAGGCGAAGCGAAATTTATTGACATCGTTATTGATACCGGACACGGCCGCGGCGGCGATATACGATATATCGGGTTCGACGTTGCGCTGACACTGGCGCGACATATCCTATCAGCGAGGACATACTCTGACACATGCCACGTCATGTTATTAATTGTCGTTGGCGTTTATCGCGTGGCCGCTTTCCTCGGCTTGTCCCTAACGGAGTATAGCGCGGGTCTGCGCGTGGAATGACGACGCGTAGACGACAGACGAGTCGTCGTCGTCGTCGATCATGGGCAGCAAGATCTTGCCGTGCTTCGTGTCCGGAGTCATCGTCAAGGGCTTCGGCAGGGGCTCGAAGGCGCTCGGCATCCCGACAGGTACCCTTCGTCCTGCGAACAATCCACTCCCGCGGATCGAACAGCCGTGGCACGTTCGAACCAGCGGTCTATAACCCCTCGGAACAGCTGAAACGCCGAGTATCGATTGTGACCATTGTGACGTATCAATATCGACAGTAACGTTCGACGAGACAGTTTCTCTCTATTGTTGAAAAGCGAGCGAGAGCGTGTTTTTTTTTTTTTTAACTCTTTCGTTATTTAGGTCACGATTAAAACCTGCGTCATGCGCGTACCGTTCGAAGCACGCCTCGCTAGAGGTTAGGATCCTTTTTTCTTTTTTTCTACTATCTATTTTTACCGGCAGTTTCGAAATGATAAATCCTTTTGTTTTAAATGCGCTTCCCGCACTTGATCGTGCCCCTTCTCTTTCTCTCGCCCTCGAGATCCCCGAGGTGCCGTCACGTGCCGAGATGCGACGTCAGATTTTAAGGAATAAAATAAATAGAGAAACTCTGTCCCTCGCTGATGAAACTTTTATTGAAACTTGAAACGACTGACATACAGATCGGGCGAGAAACGATCGATGCTCAAAGTATTGAGTTGAGGCGCGTTCGCCGCGACAGACAAGAACTTAAAGCCCGTTTAAAGCTCGAGACTATCTTTTTTCACTTCTTGAGGAGGCGGAACTTTGTTAAATAATAATCAATAGCGCGACGTGTCCTAATACTAGACATGGTAACAATTGGCGCGATTACGATAAGGGGTTTTGTTGCATTACCTCCAAGGAAAAATACGAGTTGAATGAAAATCGAAATATGCGAGAAAATGAGTTTTAATTAAGATAGATATTTCCCTTTAAATGAAGGCGTTTCGGGTAAAGATTCGGAAAGTTTTTAAATTATAAAAGATTGTAAACACATCAAATTCTGCCGGTTGAATTAGTCACTGGATTAAGTTAATCCGAGTTGAAGTCATCGTAAGATAAAAAGTTGCGCTCTGTACCTCGTTTAAAATGCCGCATGAGTAGAAAATTTTTCAAATGTGGCATCCTTTGAATATTAAATTCTCTCTCGTTACAGCATTTTTCATCACTTATTTTTCAATTATGATTCAAGAATGTATTATATTAATTATATAATTTGCATTCAATTTGTTGGCAATTAGTTTTATACATATATATAACTTTAATCTTTTCTTTTAAAGATAAAAAATGCAAAAATACTCCGTGTTTATTATGACGCCACATTTGACTGTCAATGAGATTTTATTTTCTTTTTTGATATTGACGCAATCAAAATTTGTATTTGGGATCAATATCGAATAGAATGTCAATATGGAAAAAATGTTGCAGAAAATTTACACGTTTCTCTCTTCTTTTGCAAATATTAGCTAATCTGCCGGAACTCGTGGTCAGTGCTTTGCCGGAGGATTTGAGTACTGGAATTTATTATGGTTGGGCGTCCTTACATGGAGAAGTTTATAAAATGGTCGCAAGCATAGGATGGAACCCGTATTATAAGAATGAGAAAAAGTCAATGGTACGAAACATAATTTCAAAATATAAAAGACTGAATTTTCTGCTAATTCAATTTAACATAGCTCAATTATCCTAAATTATATTATAGCTGCATACAGTAGATATATATCACTATTTAAACAGTTATAAAATATTTTATTAGCTCTAGAAAACTCTTTGTTAAGTAAATGTTACTGTGTTTAAGTAACAAAGTGAAAATTATATTTATTTTGCAGGAAGTTCATCTGCTACATAAATTCCAAGATGATTTCTACGGTCAAGAGCTCAGGGTTATTATTGGCGGATACATAAGACCAGAAAGAGATTTTTCTTCCTTAGGTAATGGGCACTGTCATAATAATGACATAAAATATGTGTAAATAAATTACTATTCTTTCAAAGTAGTTTAAAGTTTAAAATATCTTATTTGAAGATTGTTATTACTAAAGAACGATTTTATGTTACTTATTTTTGCAGATGAACTCATCACAGAGATAAAGAATGATATTGCAATCGCAGAACATCAATTAGAAGAACCTGTTGTAAATAAGCTAAAGAATGACGACTTTTTAATGATTAATAAAGCAAATCACTAATAAGAAAAATGTACATTTTTATCTGACAAAATTATAAAAGAAATATTTTTATTACTTTAGTTGTGCATATTTATTAAAATACCTATATAAATATGTAAGTATTGTTGCAGTGTTGGGAGAAATAAAATCAAGATTAATAATAAATTTAGAAAAATATGTAACAAATAATGTAACAAAAGTCTCCACGTACTTCTAGAAATACATTCCTCATAAGACTCACTGTTCTTGTATACAAATGTAGAAATATCCTTTGCGCCGATTGTGACTTCGGAAACTACTTCAGGATATAAGATAAAATATAAGATAAACCTTGATATAAGATAAATCCTTTGGGATCGAATCTGAGACCCTACCAAAGGTACGAGTCACCGCTTTCACACAGCACCACGTCATCCCAGAAAAAAATGTAGAACGGTACCCTTTACGATTTTTCGTGTCATTCTTACGCAAGGGCTATGCTAATTTTCTTTATCGTCCGAATTTTTTTGTATGCATATACTGTCTTGTAAAACAATGGGGTGGCTTCGTGTAAGAGCGATTGACTCATAGTTGACTCCTAGTTTCAATCTCTGCCATCATCTCATGTATGCTTTGGTTTTGTAAGAGGATGATTGGAAAATTAAATGTTGTGAGTGAAACAATGGTAAGCTATTTTGACAACCTATATTTCATTAAGATAATAAATTTGGAAACAGCGTAGATAATTATTTCATAATTATATTCATAAAATTACATTCTTAATTATATATACATAAGAAAATCAGAAAATACTATATATTTACACACAAATACAAAATTGTTTTACAGTTCTACTAACAGATTATATGATGATGATATTGGAAATAAAAAATGTTTTGACATGAAAATATAAATATAAAAAGCATATATGTAAATATGTCTCCACCAGTTCCTTCATTTTCAGATACGATCGACGAATGCGATGACTATTGATCCAAATTAATCTAAACGATTTCATTCTTTTTTTTATATATTTTTCTTATTCTTATAATACGGGTTGCTATACTTGCAACTATTTTATAAACTTCTCCATGCAAAGATGCAACCATAATAAATTTCAATATTTAAATCCTTCAGCAAAAGACTGACTATAATTCTGGGAGATTGACTGATGATATATTTCATATTTGTTTCATAATTCCATGAAGGCTTCTATACAAAAGAAATGTAAGTTAAAAAACCCCATTTTGAGAAAAACGACTTTTTAACAGTAACTGTCGAATTACTAAAATAAAAAATGGTGCTATAAAAATTCGTTGGTTTTTTCCGAAGCTTTCATGAACTTGTAATAAATAAAAATATTTAACATATCGCTAAAAATATAAGAAAAAAACATTTTGTTTAATAAATATTGTAGTTTACAGTGCAGGAGTAAAATGTAGGATAAAAACTCCTCAACTCTGAAATTATTTTTAAAAAATTGGAAAACGCTTTTGGCGGGCTTTTTGAATGCGCTTTTCATTGTCCATCAAACCTATAAAGGTTGCAAGTTTACTTATCTTCATTTCGCAATAAAAAAAAAAACAATAGGGATGTAAGTCGACTTACATCCCTCTTGCAGAGAGGCCCTTAATTCATCGGCACCTTTTATTACTCGATATTAAATATCAGTTTGTCTGCCTAGGGAGCGTTTAAAGCGCTACTCCAAAGCGGACCGTGGGAGTTCGCCATCTATTCAGCGATATAATCCGTGCGGTTCCTCCCGTTATCGAATCCACCTGAATCCGCCCCGGAACTTGTTATGAACTTGATGATTTAGCAAGAGACATGTCAATTGATCTGACGAAAAACAAAGATGCCTTGGTGGCAGCTTGGCACAGCGTGGTCGACGATAAATTGTCTACTAACTGGTAGGCCGTACACCTAAGTCCCCATTGCCTTTTCTCGCGATCCGGCGTGGTCCGGCGTCTGGCACCGACTCGCGTTTTGGCACACTTTACGTGTACTATGCGTGCGTGCGATCCCGTCAAGTTAGCCGGTTACTTTTCGCCGGTGTCGAGCTCACAATTTCGAGCCGAAGCGATATGCACGATCTTCGCTGTAAATATTGGGATGCACGACAAACACTTTTGTTGCTCACCCAATCCGCCTTGATTTTTTTATTCGCTCTAGATAATTGTTAACGAGTGGAAAGAATATGTAGTAAGCTGTTAGACAAGTTATCCTTTCCATCTGGATGAGATACGTACAGATATCGAACGTTTAACTCCTTTTAATAGAATAGAAAATGATACATAGATCAATGTAAGAGATTACGTGATTGTTTAAAACGGTGCAGATGCAACTGTATGATTGACGGATGATTTTATATAGCTATGGTTTATTAGTTAGCGTAAGACTCGATCATAATTTTGACCCAGAGATTGCGTACAATATGTAAATCTTATGCAGTTTTTATTCAGTTGACTGTACTTCATAATTGAGAGTCTAAATATTTTTCTATTCTTGGCAGGGCTGTGTTTGGCTACGAAGGGTCGACTAATAATTTAAAGGTAGTCGGAACGGGAGATGGCGGGTTGGAAGAGATGATTGATCGATTAAGTAGTAGCCACATCATGTACGCATTTTGCAAAGTTATCGATACTAAAACAAGTCTACCAAAGTGTCTGCTTATTAATTGGGTAAGTATGAAGAAAATTAATACATGAAATGGGATACGATTTACTCAATAAGATAACATATTTTACATTTTTAAGAAATGAAGAAAACATGAACAAAACTTTTATGAATTTTATAATAATTTAGTCTGTAGGCTTTTACTTGACAAAATATTTGCTTACAGCAAGGAGAAGGTGCTCCAATCGTTAGGAAAGGAACGTGCGCTAATCACATTAGAGATATAGAAAAATTGTTGAAGGGAGCACATATAACAATTACTGCGCGTTCTGAAGATGATGTTGAGGTAGATGTGATTATGGAAAAGCTTGCACGAGCAACAGCCTCCGCATATAAGTTTAATGAACCTCGTAGTGAAAATGAAGGAAATACAGGTCCTGTTGGAACAACGTATCGCAGGTTTCTAACATCTCTATCTTGTTTTGTTACGTCTTGAAATGTATTATTACTGTTCACAATGCAATTCTTACCTAATGTGTATTTTGCAGAGTAAACCCAGAACAAGAGATAAATGCATCGGAAAGAGATCAGTTTTGGGAAAAGGAAGAAATGGAGGAGAAAAAAAGATTGGAACAAGAGCGGCTGCGCTGTGAACAAGAGCGACAGAAATTAGAACGAGAAATTAGAGCTCGGGAGGAAAAGGAAACGCAACTGAGGGAACAAAAAGTATGTTCCAATTCTGTGTGTATATTTGATTTTATATATATATATATATATATATATATATACATATATATATACACATATATTGTATTTTACATATATTAGATATTATATATATGTGCACTGTTAACGTAAAATATTGTTTCAGGTAACTGCTAAGGAAAATTCAATCGCTCGTCAAAAACTGGCCGAGCAGCGTGCCGAGGATGTAAACAACTTACGCAATCAGAAAGCTGCTCAAAATTACAGCAATGATGCCGAAGATGATCATAAATCACGAAGCGAAGAACTACGGAAACAAAGGAGCAAAGAAACGCAACAATTGATTGCTCAAAGAACAATAAACGCTCGAGCGATATTCGAACAGAATTCGGCGGCTGGTCAGATGAAAACGAGTTCGGCGCAACAATTTTTACCTAAGAACAATCACGTAGAGTCTATGAGAAAAGCGTTGGAAGAGACTCAAATAAAAGATCAACCCGATGTAAAGTCCCGCGAGGAAGCACTAGCTGAAGCGAAAAAGTCTATAAGTGCGGAAACAGCGACGATTTCTTCGCCCGCAGTACCTCAGTCTCAAAATACCAATCAAGAATTGAAAACGACCACGAATCCGCAACCGGAAGCTGAACAGACGGCAGAGAATAAAGAGCAGGTCGCTGAAAATGAATTGTACAACCAATTAGATGGCCCGTACTTATATTTCGATCCGAATAACGAGGGGATGAAGGCTAGAGCTTTATATGATTATCAAGCCGCCGATGACACAGAAATCACATTTGATCCTGGCGATATAATCACACATATAGACGCGATCGACGAAGGCTGGTGGCAAGGTCTCGGACCTGACGGAACTTACGGACTTTTCCCTGCTAATTACGTTGAAGTTATCGAGTACAACACAACATGATAAGACATGTTTCCAGATAAATTTATCGGATATAATTTTTCATTTTCTTCATAATTACCCACATAGAACCACTTGCATGTGAGACATCGGTATCAGCGTAATCCTATTCCTGATAAATGCTATTACTTTTTAAGGTATAAGTAAAATTGAACTACGTGATAATATAATTCTGAATGACTAGAAAAAACCTTTTGTAATGGAAACGTGTGCTTAGCATGTAACAGTTGAAACGCACGTCTTCGTAACATTTTGCGCCTTCCACGTCATTGTTCAATCTTAAAGCATTTATACAAGGAGTGAGTTTACAGTTAATGTAACAGTTCAATTGGTAAAATCTCAGAAGAGAGACGATTGAAATGGTAATCATAACCGGTAAAATGTATGTCTTCCCAGCAGGTCATACAGGTTTTATCCAATTAACCCATATTATATAAATATATATCTTTTTATAACACCCTGTATCAGATGCTGATATAGCAATAACGAAAATGCATCTTGTAACATGTATGAACGGAACTGTGTTACTGCAAAACTGTAACAGCTACTTATTTAAGTTAGAATCATTTTTAGATTAAATACTTTAATTTGTTACAGTTTAATAACGAAAAACTTAGTATTAAAGAACCCGCTTAAGTGCGAGCTGCTTCTTAATTTTTATATTACTTTTTAAATGTTGATGTTATGTCCAAAAAAAAGCATGAAAATGCTTTCAGTTATCGTTGAAACACCGTAAGAGCGGCAGTTGACACATATGTTAGGTATGATAAATTATTTTATTGTATGATAGAAATTTTTATAGATAATAATGAGATAAAGTAGCATCACAATATTCATGTTACATAAATAAAACGAAAAAAGTCATCTCCGATAATTCTGATTCTGTGCACCACCTCCACTACCTGCATGACTCAAAAATGCTAAGTGACCCTTTGGACATTTATTGGCATAATGACCTTTCTGCCCACACTTGTAACACGTCACTTCTTCGAGTGGCTTTTGCGGCCCTCGCGGCGGCGGTGGTCCATTGTGCATATTCATATGGTGATGCGACGGGTGAGAATTGTTATCGAGCTCCTGTCTGACTTGAGCTTCTCGCACATCGGGCGGCATTTTGTTGCAATAGATTGCTTTATGACCTCCTTCTCCACAAAAGTGACAAGTGATCATCACTTTCTTGCCCTCCTTTGGTTGCATGTCCTGCACCGCCGGTAATTCGAATCTTGGACTAAACACAGATTAAATTTCAAGATGCTGATACTCCAAATATATTTCTATATTATGGACTTGCGTTTTTTTTGTACACGTATATATAACTTACTGCATGAATTTGCAATTTGGCCCCTCTGGACAAAAGCCGGCTAAGTAAGCCATACACAGGACGCGTCTAACATGCCGATGCCGACACAAAGGACCGTGTCTGCAGAAACCACGATCGTACCATGGACAATCTCTGACTTTAGTTTCAGGATCAATGTGTAAGAATGGACATTCCTTGTTGTGACATGCATCTATAATAAATGATTTTGTTTAAGTATAACTAGTTTGTCACACAGTTTAAATACCTAGAATGTTACATATTATTTGAAGGAATCATATTGACTGCTCATATAAAATACTTAGTGAAAAAAAAAATAATTTTTTTCAACAGTATTAATAGATAAATAACTATAATAGTTATATCGGGCTACTTACTGAATCTAGAATAAAAATAACATTCTGGCATCTTTGTCATGTCGTATTCGTGCAAAAATTCGCACTGATCACCCTTTTTACAAAGACCCCTCAACCAATGTTTACATACTATTGTCCGATCGCCACGAACGTGCCTAAATGGACAGGAAGCTCCTTTGCTACAAGTGCCTCTCGGATAAAACTGACATACTGCGGCAATTGATTCTGTAAATTAAAAGGGAGAAACATTATTTACTAAAACTTTTATATTATTAACATAAAGTAGCTCTATTCATTATTTTAATAATATCGTACCGTATTCTCTTTGCAGTAAATATAAGACAGAGCTTACCAAGAAAGTATAATCCATAGAGATCAAAAAGAAAGAAAGGAAGGAAGGAAGAGAAAGAAAATTAACAAGTAACAAGTGAAAAGAGTTTTAAGAGTACAACACAGTTGAAGATGGCTCAAAGCAGAGCGAAAACGTCTGATGTATAATTATCCTATCAGTTCTTAAAGAGTGATGTAACGTTAACTTACGTACTGTCAACTGCATTGTACTCTCTCAAAGCTCTTTTTACTTGTTACTTATTAATTGTCGAGAGTCCCTAGTTATTTATTTATTTATTAGAAACAAAACTGATTAAATTTTTTACAATTATAAAAATTTAACCAAAAAGAACGAAAATAACATACAAAATACTATTATAATTGCATCATTGTTCGACACCATGTTTCTAGAAGAAAATTTGTAGTTGACTTTTTCCTAACAAATATATCAAGTTTCTATCAAATTAGTAAGTAAAGTGTAGTTGAAAGAAATTGTTGGACATTACATATTTTTACATTTTAAAGCTTAGTTCATAAAATCTCGTTTAAAATGCTGGCAAAGTGCTCGAAAGCAACAACGGATATTGCTATTAAAGAAAAATCAATTATTGAAAAGAATTTGGCCAGTCGATATTAATAAAAGTAAGACAGTTTGCATGAATTATTTTTAATTGGAAAACAGAGATTCGGATAAAATATGACATTTCAGTACCGCGAACTTAACCTAACCTAACGTGTGCGGTTGAATAAAAATATAACGCGAAAACTTACTGTCCATGCCAGTAAAAGGTAACGAGAGAGCCCCATATTGTTCATCGAGAGCAACTTCAATATCAAATCGCATGTGTTCCACGTTCGCTACTATACACTCCATTGTTATTGCGAGAATTTGAACAATTAAACACAAAACACTTGTGCTCCGTTCGACCTGAAACTGCCGAGATTGCAGTGCGTGCAGCCAACATAACTCGACCCAATGAAAACGTCACTATACAGCCACGTGAAGTTGGCCCTAGCTGGCTGGCTCTAGTGACGAGATTTAAATTTGATTAAATTCGATTCCTTCTCATTGTCGAACCAGCGTATTGTATTTCGCGGCGATTAAATCATTAGGCCTGTTCTTTTTAGCTGAATTTCTTGCACGGTTTATCTTTTTGAATTCCTCTTTTTCTTTTCACGTTGGAGAGAAAAAGAAAAAAGATGAACTGTGTAAGAATAAGTTCAGCTTACTTAAATAGAACAGACTTGTGGCTGCGTTTCAGCGGAAAAAGCAGCTCAGTATTCATTAATATGATTGGTTTTTACCTTTAATTTTTCACTAGATCTAAATGCAGAAATCAATAGTAATGAATTTTTCCGCTGAACGCAGCCAGTGTCGCTAATTAAAATCAACGATTATATAGAGGAGGAACCGAATTAAATCTCTTTAGAGAACTCTAAATCTCGTCACTGTACCGACTGTACGGAATACATAATTGATATCTTGGCACTTGAATTTGATTTTTTAACCGATTATACACGATAATCGTATTATAGATATCCTACATCAAATTTGTCGCATAGCCAACAACATTATAAATACAAAATTTCTTAAAACTTTTTAAAGAAACTTTTCATGTAAAAAAATTTATTTAAATACATAAATCCATTTTGCAAATAGTTTTATATGCTGCTGATTAATAAGAAAATGTTGATACTTTTTGGAAACACTTATAGAAACTTATTTAACAACTTCATGGAAAAACTGATTTCATATTTAATATAATTTTTTAAAAGTATAGTATTTTTTGTGCAATTAAGTTGTATTAAAATCTCTAGTAATACAATAATACAATTTTTACAATATATAATTTTGTAAAGAAACGTACAATACGAAAATTATCCTTTTAATTATTATAATTGCCAATGCGCTACTGATATTGGCAATTGCATGTCGAACCCTTTTGTATTTCTCGTTATTATTTGTTACCGAAAGAATCTCGCACGCGAAAAATTACTTTTGATGTCATCTCCCGTGAAGTTAATCAAATAATTGTAGTAATCCATTAAATACCGCACGCATAATAATCATCGTGATTTTAGTATAGACAATTAATTTTTTTCGTTCTCGATTGCAATCATTTTTGCGTATTTTATGTTATATTGCTGCCGAAGTGTGTCTAAAGAGCGCACGATCGTGCACTTGGCATAAATCGTCGTTCTACGGTTCTATTTCACAACTAGCTGGCCTTTCGTGTTTTCTGCGATATATTTTGGACAGCGATCGAATGAGATATATGTATGTATAAAGCAATGGCCGCCATTTTCTGATTTCGGAGCATGTGTTCCGCTCCGGAACTTCCGGAGCATGACGACGTGAATCGGTTATCGACGATCGGCCACATCGAGGCTTCTCGATGTTCACATCGATTCCGATATCACAATTAAGTAATGTACATAAAAAAGGACGATATGAACTATCTGAGAGAATAAAGTTTAAGTCAAGATAAGTCAAAATTTAAAATTTATAAACCTTTCTATCAACCTGAAATTGGCATCGTGTCATTTTGCTTTAATATATGTCAATTCTGTGGGTCATATATTCTACGACAATCTGTGTGTATTATATGTGTAGGTACATAATTCTTTTCCAATATTTACTATAACGAAACAAGCGCGAAGTTATTGACAATCTGTGCGCAAGAGGAGAGAAAAATTTTCGATCGCTCCTACGTTCACGCGATATCTCTTTGAAATTCACAATTTCTGATTACGATCCGTCCGCAATGTCAATGGTACGCGAATATCGATCGCGGGGGGGGCCGCGCGTGATTTAGGGCGCCGCGCCGCGCCGCGTCGTTGTCAATGCCACGCGGAAATAAATCGCAATTTAACGACGACTGACGACGACTCCGGCGGACTCGGCCGGAGGTGGCCGGACTCCGGACTACTCCGGAGACTCCGGAGTAGTCCGGAGGAGGAACGGCCGCGAGGTGCCGCCGCCTGTCGGCCGCGCGGCGAATCGGCGCCTCCGTCGCTACGTGACAGCGGGCTCCGTGAGAGCGGGAGGAGTGGGGGAGCGGCGCGAGGAAGAAAATGGCCGACGAGGCTACGGTAAAAGGGCAGGGACGTCGTGCGAGGTGCGCGCTGCGCGACGCGAGTTGGTCAGTTTCGCGATAGACCGTCGCGAAAAAGGGCCGTCGAACCTCCGCCGGGGAAGTCGCCACCCGCCGTTGCTCGCGGTGTCTCGCGTCGCGAATCCCCGTCGCGAACCCTGGACCAGGACTCCCGCGGGTGCCCCGTCCCCGTCGTCGTCGTCCGTCGTCGTCGCTCCGTTGCGCGCCCGCACCAATCCGCACGGGCGCCTCCGATTCGCCGTTTAAAAAGAAAGCGTGCGCGGGCGCCGAGTTTAGTCGGAGAGAAACGGAAGGGCTCGCTCTCGGTGACGGAGAGCGAGTGAGTGTGGTAAACACGACAGCCCCGTTTACTGGCGCCTCCGCCGCCCGTTTCGCTTCTTCCCGTCCCGTCCCCGTGGTTTCAGTTCTCCCGCGTTCTCCTCCTCGTCAATCGTCGTCGCTAAACGCGTGTGTGCGTGTGTTGCTGAGTCGCGCGATCGCGTCGCCGCGCCGCGCCGCGCCGAGCCGAGCCGAGCCGCGCGCGATCGCCGTCCGTGAAGATTCTCTCCGCGTGCGACGATTGAGATCGATCAGCAGGTTGGTGAGTTCTCTCTCTTTCTCTCTGTCTCTCTATCTCTCTCTTTCTCTCTCTCTCGCGTGCGCTCGTCAGGGCCACTTGTGGCCGTCCATCCACGGGCGCTTTTTAAAGGGCGTGCTGCCGCAGCCGCATCCGCAGCCGCAGCCGCAGTCGCGTTTCCTCGGCCCCGCGTCCGGTCCGCCGTGTGTCGCCCGTCGTGCTCCCCGAGGCATCTTTGTTCCGCCGTGCCGTGTCGCGTACAACGTACAAAACGCGTACATACGAGCGCTGGAGCGCACGCTCCGGCGAAAAGCTCCCGGAGCGGAGAAGGACGCCCCGTGTGGCCGTCCGCGCGGGTTGATTATTTTATTATTTATCGCCGCCGAGAGTCTCGCTCTCTCTCTCTATACCTGTCGCGTTGCCCGAATCGGCGAACGGGCGCAGTGCGTGATTTAAAGGGATCGATTTGTCAACAAGTCGATGAGGGGGAGAGTGCGCGCACGGTGGGCCGCGGGCCCCCCTCGACGGCGAAGCGCGGCACGGCGGATTCTCGCTTCGCTTGTGAGGTATCATTTACGATTTCCGTCGTGCGCCTGCATCTCTCGCCCGTAACTACGCTCCGATTCCGGCGTGCGGTTTGTCGTTTTGATTGTGCGCAAATTCGTTTTTATTACACGCTGATAAAAGCGGAGCGCGCTCGTAATACCTTATCTGCGCCGACGGTTTTCCCTCTCCGCGATCCGCGTTTCGTGGAAAATATTTTCTATCGCGATGTAAAAGCCGTAAAACGAGAAAAAAAAGAGGAAGTTGCGATAAAGATAAATTGTTAACGATCGAACGTCGAGGGTGTTTCATTGTTCGAACTGTAATGTAAATATGTATAGTCGCGTTTACCTTTTAACCGTTTTATGTGTGCATTTGGGATTGCTTACAGATAAATCCAGCTTGCGAGCTATATCGCGATTATTAAAAATCTACAATGGCAGTTAGGTAGTCGTGGAAATTAACACTGGACATTCGCGCACTTCGAGCATATTTATATTTATTTTGAAGATGTAAAGAATACAATCATAATGAAGCCACAGAAGAAGGCTGTTGTTGCCAAAAAGGCAACTAAAATGCCAACAGTCGCCAAGAAACGTCGCACACTTACAGAGAAGACAATGCCAGATGTGAGGAAGGAGAAGAAATCAAAGAAAAATGACAAACTGGAAGATCCAAAGAGGAAGATAGATAACGATAAGAAGAAATTGGAAAAGGTGGAAGAGAGGAAAAAGCTGGATGACAAGAAGAAGATAGAGGAGAAAAAGAAGGAGCGATTAGATAAATTAGATGAGAAGAAAAAACAATTGAATAAGGATAATGAGAAGAAATCTGACAAAATTGATGAGAGGAAAGCGGAAAAAAGAGATGACAAAACGAGTAACGAAGAAATGAGCCAAGAGAATACGGATAAGAAAAAATTACAAAAATGTGAGGAGAAAGCTAAATTGGAAAAACAGTCTGTGGATAATAAAAAGAAAATTGAGAAAACTGAGGATAAGAAGAAGAGCGTAAAATTGGACGATAATACAGGTATGGAGGACAATGTAAAATCTTTAAATACACCGGAAGATAAGGACGCGCTTGAAAATAAAATCGATATCCTCCCTCCTCTCAAAAAAAGAAAAGAGAATGAGAAGAAGAAAGATGTCAAGTTAATTAAATCTGATATTAAATCAATATCGAAGAACTCTATCGTGAAAGATAAAAAATCTGAGCGCAAGAAAATTCCTGAGAAGGACGCGGCGAGCAATAAGATTTCTTCTCCTAAAACGAAGAAGGACTCCAAAACAAAGCAAAGTCAGAAGAAGAGCATTACAAGGAAAACAGTTTTAACGAAGAAGCCTCATTTGTCGGTAGTTAAAAGACTGGTGGACAAGAAGGTTAAGTTAGCCAAGCCGGTAAAAGATGAAGAAATGAGCGAAGATGAGGACGCGGTCAAGAAAGCGAAGAAGAAGGGTAACAACTTCGCTAAGAGTAAGACTTTACAAGAGAAAAAACCAAAGCTGGCTAAAAACATGAAAGCGAAATTGCCTCAGAAACATTCAAAGATCAGTGCCGTTCTGAAAAGGGAAGATAAGTTGAAAACTATAACGGAGAAGATTATGGCCAAGAAGAAAATTGAATTGAAAGAGTTTGACGAAGTTTCGACCGAACATAAAAAGCTCGCGAGCAAAGACGAGGCTTGTCAAGGGCCAGAAGTGAGTAGCATTAAAAGCGAGATTGAAGAAGATTCCGACAAGTGCAGGGAGGAGAGTCTTCAACCGAAATTACAGGATAATAAGAAGGCTATCAAAAGTGGTAACAAAATTAGCGGCAAAGCCCCGAAGAAGACTGGGAAAACAATAAGGGTACAAACGGAGAGCAATAATCAAACATCAGTTTTATCTGAGGATGTATCTATCGAGGAATCTAAGCAATTCAAAATTTCCGATGATAGCGCCAAGTCTGTCACGAATTCCAAGCAGGAACAAATCGGCGCTGAGAACACAGTTGAATTAGATCTAAAGGTTGAGGCAATAAATGGTGAGAGTGCCAGTGGCGTTACATCTCAATCTGATTCTGAGGGCGATTCTGACGAGGAATACAGGAAGGGCAGACAAAAGGATAGCAGGAATAAGGAGAGGGCTAGCTCACCATCGGATGAACGTGCGCGACGAATGCGACTTTTTGGCTTTTGGAGCGGACCAAAACGACACAGGGTCGCATCATTGAATGCCTTGGCTAAAGTTCACTGCCTCTACGAAAATGAGACCGGCGGAGTCTACCTTGGTGGTTTTTGCAAACCGAAACCCGAGAAGGAGAAGGAGAAACCGAAGAAAATGAAGGAGGAAAAGGAGGAGCCGCAGCCGCGTAAGGAGAAGGAGAAGAAGGTCGAATGCAAAACGGAGGAGAACGTTTTGAAGAGAAAACTGAGAAATGTGCCGGGACTACGTGGCAAACATTGGGATATGATGGAGAGTTCGTCATCCTCGTCCTCCTCCGAGGAGGATTGCGAGAAGGAAAAGAGTGCTGAACCAAGCAAGAAGAAAATGACCAAGAGGAGGAAACGAAACGAGGAAGTAATGGACCTGAAGGACATGGTTGTTTGCAAAAGGATGGCCAGTCTTAATGCCACTGCCATTTTGGCTGCTTCCTACTCCGATGAGAAAAATCGTTGTGGTAGTAGCAGCAGCAGCAGTGATTCATCCAGCGAATCGGAAGTAGAGATAATTAAAAGACGTAGACAAAATGATTCAGACGTAGATAAGAAGAAGTCGAGACAAGGCTCCGATCCGGACGAGGTTATTAAACCATCCAAGAAAGTTGTCATCGTTAACCAGGACACTGATGTCACTATCACCGGTAATTAATCATGTGTGGATTAAGCGCGAAAACTCTAACGATCTTTTTACTACGATAACAAATTCTTTTCAAGGTGTTTACGTCAATCAAACCCGATCCACCCATCACGAAGGTTTTTGCAGTATCGCCGGTATGCAGTACAGGATCAGCTCTACCAGTCACACTCAAACTGCAGCTACCGCGGTGGCCACTGAGCTTCACGAGCAGGTTTGTGTTTTATTCAAGATCGTTTACTTCTCGCGTGTTATAGAAACATTTATTTTATATGATATACATATCCAAAATAGAAACTAGAATTTAGCGAACATTTAGAGAAACATTTTATAAATGAATAGATAGTGATAAATGGATAATATGTCAAAGGCAGATTTTTATAGAATATTATTTTTAACATTATTAACTGAAAAATATATTGATAATACATTTAATGAAATATCTTTTAATGAATCTTTACGATATATTTCGATAACTTTGAAAGAAATGAAAATGTTTTAAAATTAAGTATTTAAAAATTAGTAAGATTTTGTTTGAAAATTTATATTTTTATTTACAAATTATGTTTTTTAATTGTCTCTTTAATTATTTAATCGAGTACAATTACATATTTTTGATTATACATTTTCTTTATCAGCAAAAACCGGAACAGCCTTGCAAATCCTACACACCGCTCGGCGCATTGTCTTCTATGCAGCCACCAGGTAGCCAGGGTAATCATCCTAACATGTCACCACGCAGGCATTCAGCATTCTCGGCCCCTCATCAGCACGGTGAGTCAAACGCAACTGCATGTTTCTATTTGCTTTATTTGCCAGCTCTATCAAACAGTCGTAATTATCGAAAGCTACTACACCGTAGTTTACAAATCCTCTCTGTTTGTTATTCGACGTGATTTAAATTAAGTTTCAACAGACCACATTTAACGTGAATTTACACCGCTCGTTATATTAATTTACTCGCCTCTCTCATGATATTCATAATACAAACTAAACGAAGAATTACGCATACATTGGATAAACGGTCGGAGCGCTGTATACCTATAACGCAAAATTGAAATCTCGCGTAAATTAGAATAAATTATCTAGCGCGGTGTTTTTTAACTTTAACCGATCGAGACGCGCTGCAAAAATTGTTTTCGCCTTTTTTTTCGACGTACGCCACTGCATACGCTTATGTGCGCGTGTTATTACGCCGCTCGGCGATTTTCTCTTTCAACCCGTGGCGAGCGGTTGGCTTTTCTCTTTGTTCTATTGACGCTTTCTCACCGTTCTCTCACCCTTTATCCCGCTCGATTCATCGCGAGACATACACATTGCACGCAACCGAGATGCCGCGTAGCCCCCGATGACAGCGTGCGAATACACGTGTTGTATGCATATGGAAAGCTGCCGCGTACAATGTTTGCGCCATTTACTGGCGATTCAGAATCGAAAAGACGTCGCTGTCGTTACTACGTACTTATCACGTTTCATATTATTCTATCTAACGACTTGCGTAATTACTGGCCTCTTAATTTTATTCTCCAATTATTCCATGCCTCTCTGATATATAAAGATACATAGATAAAGCGTAAGCGAAATATACGCAACGTAATAACTCTTTCTGTACTTAGTATTTCATTAAATTAAGTATTTATCGCATTAAGATCTTGATTCGATAGTCGCGGTGCGGTGATGTAAAAGAAACCTTAATTAACTCAGATCCGTTAAGATAAATGTCTCCTGTTATTGAAGTCCCTCTGTTATTGAATAGAATAGCTACAAATCGATCATAACTTATCCCGCTTATTTCATTTTATTAGATTTATTCTGCTTTAGATCGAATCAATCATTAAAATCTTTCTTAATCCTATGATTCTTTAATTCCATGGTGAATTTCAACAGCGAAATTCGCATACATTTCGCAGGATTATTTTATTGGAAACGATACTCGATATTGATTTACTGAACGTTTTATCTTATTTTGTATTATACACAATATCTAATTGTACACAAGCTTATCTAATTATACACAAGCAATATAAAGTTCTAGTTATTATTGTAGAACTTTCAGATAACGTTAACAATCGGATTAAGCGAAAGCAGAAGCATTAAGCTTTCGAGTATTGGAGGACGGTGTGATGTCCCTGAAATTGTGTCTTACTTCCGAGAGACAAAGAACATACTAAATTAGAAAACTTCCTTCTAAAATAGAAACTTTCAAGATTCGAGAAAATACACTTTCTCTGACATTCTGGGGATTAATTCAAGAGGGGTTCGGATTTACGTGTAAACCAGAACGAACTGGAGTTAACACAGTCCCGCGTTGTAAGAGATTTCACGCGATATTAAAAAAGACCTTCTTGACATTTAGTAGAGCGTTTTTAGTCATGGCACAGTTTAAGGCCGCAACAAGTTTAATCCTTAGTCGAGCGAGAAGCTTACTCCGGATCCCGAGATATCCTTCTTAACATTAAAATAATATTAAATAATATCCAGCAGTAAAAGAAGAAGAAATATATGTATGTGCGTGTGTTTTAAATCAAATTTAAAAGTATAGAATAGTCAAAAATCGACTTGTTCCACAACATTTTACATGCATGAACGTTACGCGTGAAAATGTTTAAATAGCTGCGGTTTGCGTTCTACGTGCCCGATGACACGATGGTACGAAAATAGAGTGTCCGAATAAGGAAATTAAATGAACTATCCTGAGTTAATTTGCACAAACGCTACATTGCGGAGTCGCGAACGGGGGTGTTTCGTGGAAGGAAGCTTTTCTCGTCGCGTTGTACATCGGTGTAATGTAATCGGTATGTACGATTCCCTTAAGTTCGTTCAGTACGAGCAAATTACATGCGTCTCGTCCGCAAACACGCGCCAACGCGAAAACGATGTTGCATATCCGCCTGCACAATTATCCCGCGCCGGTTTCCGAGAGCAAGGTCAGTGCGTGCTAGAATCTTACTGGCGCAACGTCGTGTGCCAATTCCGAGGTACCTCTTGTAAATCGTATGAAATTAAGGCGAAATAAGCGCGAAGTGTATTATTCTTTAAAACAGCGTTTCTGCATACGCATGTTTTTTTTTTAGTTATCAATCTTAAAGCGGGGAGCACAGACTCCTGCATAGCGCATAATGCGTAACGCATAAGGAAATGATCCAATCATAATCCTTCATTTCTATCTCCACGATAGAAGTGAAGGACTCTGATTGGTTCATTCCTTTATGCGTTATGCAGAAGTCAGTGCTCCCCGCTTAATTCGGAAACACCCTATAGAGGCGCGAACGTTATTTCTCGTCTGCAAAGCATGTGTGTGAAATCGCTTTGAGACGTATGATCTCCTAACAGAAATTTGCAAGAATTCGCGTATTATAATTTCGATAAATTCAAATTAAACGCGATATCTAAAAATACGATCCGAGATTTCCTCGAGCATTATCCGAAAGAGGAGAAATAACGATCGAGAGTATACCGGGAAAGTTCAGGGGGAATGGGGAGGGGGGGGGGAGAAAAAAGAGGACACCCAACACGAGTACAGGTTTTCAAAGATCCGCGTCTTAATACCCGCGCGTTCCAGATTCAATTCAAGTGAGAGAATTCGCGCGGCGTGCCATTTTCCGAGCTCCGTAGGAACACCCGGTAGAGCCCGCGATCGCCCGAAACTCCGCGGAGCGCGAGTTTAATACTCCCCTTCTTATGTAAACCGTGTGTGCCGTCGTTGCTTCCGACTACGCGGTGCTCCAGTGTATATACCATGTCGGAGATCGCGCGCGTGAGAGCGGCCGCCGCCGCCGGCGGCGGCGGCAGCAGCGGCGGCAGCGACGGCGGCGGTGGCGGTGGCGGCGGCGGCGGCGGCGGCGGCGGCGGCAGCGGCAGCGGCAGCGGCAGCGGCGGCGCGCGGCGGCGGTGGGGATAGCGGCAGAGATGGTGGGGGGAAAACGGTGATGGTAGTGGTGCGGAGCGCATATACGCGTCGCGCGGCGCACACCTGACAGTGCTCGAGTGGTAGTCGAGGGAGACGAGTGTGTTCTTTTCGGCCCGGCTTCCCGTTCGCGTTATTCGGTCGCGCACGCCGCGGCAGGCCCGAAACATCACGGTCGCCGCCGCCTCCCTCTCGCAGTGTCGTGCACGTCGCTGGTCGGGGTTGAACGCGAGTGTTGGTGTTTGTCGGCTGCGAGATAGTGTTCCGTACTTGTGGTGCGCGTCGTACCGTGTAGCCGCCGGGGATACGAACGTACGAAATGGAGCCACGGCGCGAAAAGTAGGTAGAGAGCACTTCTCGGAGTCCGATTGCACCGAGAGCCCACGGTCTGGCCTGGGCTGAATTTTCTCGCTCTCCGCGACGTCCGCACGGCGAACGCCTTTCGTTGAAATGCCTTTCGTTTCCACTCGTAACTCGCCGATCTGCGGATGATCCTCGGAAAATTCTCTCCGTTTATTTTTCATCATTCATACTATCCCGGATGTTATCTAGTATTTTCAAAATTTCAGAAAACGTAAAGTTAGTAGTAACGTTGACAAAGCATTATTCCCTGGTTATTTTTACGCGTGTTTTATCCGGAGTACAGGTTTGAAGGTTATAGAGACAAAGATATGTGTTCAACGCGCGCCGCGCATTAGTGGCGGAAAACATGGCGTCGAGACGAATTTTTGCGCTGTCCTGAAAACACGACGACGCCACGCGAATTGATCAAGGAATATTTATGGACGGAAGGGCAAAAAATGAGAGGTAACGCGGCGGGCGAGTCGCGCCGTACATAGCTGACGCGGACTGTCGGTGCAATTCGGCTTCGGCCGCGGTGCGAGAACTCGACAAGTGACACGTGCGGCGCACGACATTTATGCATCCCCCGATTTGATCGACACGGTCGAGCCTCGTCCGCGGTGTCGTATACCTCTCGAATTCGGTGAACGTAGCTCGTTGACGAAGCGACGAACGAACGCTTTCGGTGCCGTCCGATAGGGTATTGACGGCACCGTTTTCGCCTCGCGGCCGGCTTTTGATTGATGTAGATTACTGCGGATATGATCTTCTGCGCCGCGCCGCGCCACGGCTTCTCGCTCACCGACACCCGTTTGATGGTCGCGAAGTGAGCATTTCGCGATCGCGAGACAGAGGAAATTCAAACGTTGAATTTCGTTACGTCCGACGAACGATTCGCGAATAATTTTTACAAACGGAGTAACGGCTTTAACCATTTAACTCTGTTTAATCCTTTTCAGTCTTTCACACAGATGGTACGAACACAGCTGTTGAATTTTTGGAGTTGATCTTTTTTTTAGCAGAAACGAGGGAAGCCGTCCTCTCTAATAGCGAATTCGGTTGCATGCACTCATTGTCAGTGCACATTAAAGTTGTTGTACACTGATTTAATCTCTAATATTTAAAGTAAAATGCAAAATATTTCGACCGATAAAATGCCCAATATATATTTTACCAAATAATACAATAAAGAATATTGAGGATTCCGCGACTTAATCCGTTTATATTAAACATACACTTTACGTTGATTTGTGTACGACGGCTTTAATGTGCACTGAGTGCGCACTGGTGCGTCCAATCGAATTCGCTATAATATTTCGACAAGTTTAGCCAGATAATTTTAATATAATTCTTAAAATTATAATATTTGTTATATATCGTAGTAATTGAAGTTAAATAAAAATTATTTTGTTATTTACATATAATTCTTAAAATTACAATATTTGATGTCGTAATTAAAGTTAAATAAAAATTCCGTTAAAAATTTAAATTTGGAAAACGATATATTTTGTTATTTATTTGCGTTTGTTCTTTTATTGGCTTGTGACGTGTTGGCGTTTTATTTTCGCCAATAAAAATCAACTCCAAATTTACCAGCGATAACATTATGTGTTTATATACTGTCCGTCGATTATAACAATTTTGTATGATATACAAAAACACCGATGATTTATTTAAATTGTCTATTATAACAGCCTCGACCATTTACATAGTGATTACACTTTCCATTACACTACATTATCAATAATAATGGGCTATATGTATAATCTATATGTCTATATACAGCGTATGTTTTAAGCGCGTTATCGGAATTTAGGATTTAGGAGAAATAAAAGATCTTACAGATTATTTTTTTGTATTGCAGAGGATAACTGCAAACTCTTAACACTACGATTTACTTTTTATTTGTTTCTTATTTTTGCGCGAAAAATATCCAAATTTGCCCATAAATAGAATTTAATATGGAAAAAAAAAATACCGAACACAGCAGTGCCAATACATTATTAAACGTGTAATCAAGCGTGATTTATTGCGATTATTTCGAAGATTAAGTTGAGTATGAGACGATACGTATTCGTGAACTTCATTTTCACGACACTCTTAGATCATAAATTCATTCTACAAAGCGTGTACTACGTATTACGGTACACTCTCTACATACTCCTTCTGAGCGCGTTTCCCTGTCATCATTATTTTATTGTATTCGTCCTCGCGCCCGAAAACTCGCGTAACACTAAAAACAGCAATAAAACAAGGTCGCAACGCACACGTCGCAATCTCTCTTCTCCAGTCCGTATAATCCGTCTTCTTTCTCCTCCGGAATTATTTTGGATCGTCCCCATTACAATCCGTTTACTATCTCGGAGCACATCAGGGATATTTCGCGATGTGATGAAACATTGGAACGGTAAACGTGTAACGTGTAACTGCCGTGTCTATAGAGGAAAATATAGAAATATCGATATTGTACATGGAAAAGACGGTTTTGCTGAAGTGTCTAAAAATTTAGCTCGATACAGATGTAAAAATAATTATGTTGGACCATCAAAATAATTATGTCGGACGCTGGTGGCTGAAATGTCAAAACTTTTAACAGCATTATCATAGTTTCGGGCGTCTTACATAATTATTTTGATGATCTAATAAAATTGTTTTTAGATCTATATCAAGCTAAATTTTTCGATACTTCGACAAAACTGTTTTTTCCGTGTAGATATAATATTTCGCATTTTTGGATAAATGCCTTTGAATCCACTTTACAAAAAAGATAAAAAAAATCTATTAACTTTGAAATGCGTTAATATTGGCAATGTGTAAAATCGTATACTATTTGAAGAACGTTATAACACATTTTCAGTAGAAAAGCTTTTTAATAAATTTTATTAGAATATTATTATATAATTTAATTTTCATAGGTTGAAAATTTTACAAACAATAAAATATTGCATTAAACATTAAAATTTATTTGTCTATATTGCTGCTAATTTAACATGTTTTAAGATTAAAATTACAATTGTTTGCACATATTTAATAAAACATTCTACATTATAATAAAATTACATTTCTCTTTATACAATTACGAACACGTGTATACCTGTAAATAATGTGTAAGCAAAATTGCGGATACGAAGTATTAGTTCTACACCATTAATACGCGATAACCATCGCGTGTTCGAGATTCATAAAATTAGGTATTCACTTCCACAGCTTACATATGTTACGCTTGTGCTTCGGGTGTTACATGCATATCAATGATACAAGCGCGATTTATACATAGTGCACCGTCGCATATTCGAAATCCTTACATTGCTCCGAAAATGGAGAAGAGATCGTATAGGACGGCGTTCCAATTTAACCGTCTCGTTTCGCGCTCCGGTCCTCCCCTATACTCGTCGACAAGTATTCGCAGTTACATTGTACGGCGAGTCGCAACACCCGTGTTCGATGTAGCTTCTATCCCGCCGAAATATCGAATGCGACGCGGGGCGTCGCGATGCACGGCCGGCGCTTGGAACGCATCGGCGCCACTTAGACACGCGGTGCGGTTATCACAGGCGGGCGGACATGAGCACGCGATGGTTTAGTTTAATTTGAAAATAGACTTGTGACACACACACACAAACACACACACACACACACACACACACACACACACACACACGTACATGCGCGCGCGCGCGCGCGCGCGAATGGGACCTGGCCTCTCGCCAGCTTCCACAGCGTTATAGCCGAGCGGAAGCCGGCAATTTCCACGGCCGTGACTGATGCACCGCCGAATACGCGGAAGAGATAATAAGGTTCGCGCAGGATCTTCCGCGAATCACGTGTCTCATGAGAAGCACGAGAGAAAGATCCGCTCGTTCGCGTCGGTTTTGCGTGAGTTGCTGGAGCGGAATGCCCCGGATACATCTTTACTTTTTCTTCTCGTCGATGAAAATCCAACGGAGCGGCGGCGAAGTTGTGCCCTTACCTCGTGTATCGAGAACATGAAATTGCAGAAATATAGTCAGAGTATTCCACCTGAATACTCGCGATTGAATGGTTATTGAATCGAGCCAATCCGGAATAAAGTCTTACGGAGAAAAATTGTGACTTTTTCCTAAAATAATCGGCATTAGTACAGATTGGATAGTCTTCGTACTCGCGTGTCCAGCCGTTATTCGAATTCATGGATATTGCTTGGATACCCAATTATTCTAGATATTACACAGATAGTCGATATTACAGAATACTATTTGGGTGCTTATTTCGAAATAACTGGGAATTTACGTGCAAGAATTCCTTGCTCTAATTGAATTTCTCTCGGTTCATGATGTCTCTTTGTTAAGTATGTAATTTACATGAAAAATAAATTAATAATCTCATTTTGAAGAGAAAAGTGAATATTGAAAGAAATATTGCAGTCAAAATTTTTCTTAGCATTTTGCACACGTTATCAAATTTTTTGAGAACAAAGAGGTAGCGTTTACTCGAAAACACTTGATCTCTGTATAAGATCGTCGAATTTTACCCAAAGAGCTTTGCAACGCACAAAAAAAGTATTTTATCCGTGATGCGATCAATTCGAGTAAAATTATTAATCGATGGGTTCGTTCGATGTCCGAGTTCGATGCTCCAATACGCATGCAACTCACTAATCCCGATATACCATTGTGTGACGATTTCCATTCCGATGACGTAAGCACGTGGTATCCATCCGTTATAAATCTGGCACCGCGCTCTAAGCCCCCGATAGAAGCCGCGTGAGTTTCGGCTCGTGTATCGGTCGCGACATCACACGAATCCTCTTATGTCGCGGCGAAACGGCCCTTTGAAGTGCGCTTTAGGGTAACGCCGCGAAGTTTGAAATTTACGTTTGACCTGCCGGTTAAGATAAACTAAACGTACAACTTCCCGATGGGTGGAAAACGACCGGTATGAAATATCGATTAGGTCACTTGGAGCCCGCGATATCGGTTGTGGGTCAGCACTTTAAAGCCGGTAATGACATCACATTGCAGCAGAGAAGTAACAGAGGTCATCGCTATTAGGAAAAATGAGGTTCCGAATACCGAAGAGATCTTTCAGAAGAGCACGTTTCTTTCAAGCTATATTTACGGTGTCTGTTATTTCCAAAGTAATGAAAGAAGATATATGGGGTGTATTAATGAAACGCGAGCAAGAACCCATTTATGAATCTAATCTCGGAAAGAATTGTGTTTATTTTTACAAATACTTTTCAAGGAATTTCAAGAACGGATTAAAAGCTAGCTCCTTAAATGTAACGTTAGCAAATGAATTTTTATTTACACTTGAAACATAGGTCGCTCGCGGGGGTTAATCAATGGGGTAAACAATGGGATAAATGAATCGAGAGCTCTTGCGGAGAGTTTGACGGTGACCTCGTGGGATTTGGTGATAAAGTGTCCCTGATTGAGAACGCCTGCTCGTCGGTTATACGCGGGATATCGAGGGTAATGGAGCTGCGGATCGCCGTTCGCTCGAAGCGATTCGTTGAAGTCGATGGAAGTCGAACATCGGCCAGTTTAATGCCGCGTTTACGATCGAATAGGACGCGGAATCGTGCTCCGGTTTCCTCGTTGGCGGCCACGTCTCGCTTCCGAAAGGTTTTTCAATCATAACTTTTATTTACGTGAACGGGTTTATCGTTCCGCTTTTATTACCATGCGCGTGTCTCTACCGGTCTCTACCGGTTCGCTGCAATGTGTGTTTACTTTGTTCGCTGGATCATTCGTGTAACATTGCAGAAATGCATTCGGAAAGCGTGTAATAAATTTTTCAAACGGATATCACTACAAATAAGACAAGCGGAGTACGGTATGGATTTGCAAATTGATTTTTATTTCTAAAAATATGTGTTCCGGATCCAAACAGAGCGCAGCTAAATAGCATCGTTGGGAAATATGAAATGGTAGCGTCGTCACTTTGAAGTAATCGCTGTTTAAAATTAACAATATATATTTTCACGTTAACGACTCTATTAATATGCCTCTGTTTTTTATTATGCCGAATGGAACATATACTAACGTCGTTGTGAAAGGGCGACTGAATTTCGAGAATAATTTATGACCATCATAACAAGTAGGATGACGTTAGATAGTTTTTTTGCTGCCCAGTTTTTGGCACATACCCGCATTCAGGAGATATTTGTGTCGTTCTCGTTTAGGCGTTGCGTTGTACCCATTACCGCGTTGCAATCGTTATCTTTTTCGCGCGAAACAATTGTGAGTGATTAATACGTTGGTCGCTAAATTTACTATATATAGCAATGCTTTAAAATACGTTGCAAACAAGTGAAAAGTGTGCTAGGTACGTGATGAGACCACGTCGTGTCTTTTTTATCGCTCGCCCCGCGGCACGTGGCGTCATACCGAACGCGTGACTTCCTTATCGCAAATATTTCAGCGAGCCGCGAAGAGAGACGAATAAGGTTCGGTTAAATATTTACGCGGTCGAACTGAACGCCGCGTTGTGGCCTCACGCTCTTACGTGTTCGGCAAACAGATTCGTTCGCCATCGTCGTCGATCTAGATATCGAATCGGGCTGAGATGCGCGGAAATCTTTCGTTGCAACTTACACCCGCTTTTTTGTCTCTTTCAATTGAAAGCGATGCGATGAACATCCCGATGTATAAATGCGTTTATCTGAACTCTAATTAATAGTAGACAGTTCTTATTGCCGAAAATTCGTTTGACATTTAAAAAATTAATATGTGAAATTGCGAATTACGCATATAGTTGGGAACTAAGCCTATATTTTGACATTTTGTATCTGTCAACGTAGGATATGTGTTGCGATTTAATTTTTTAAATGCCAAGCGTATTTTCGCGAACAAAAACTGTCTACTATTATTAGAATTCAGATAAATCCATTTATTTGCTCATTTTTATTAAATCCTGGTGGGAATCCAATATTTGTAATGTACATTGTCCACATTAATGAAAGTCATGTGGGATATCGTTGCGAGTACATTAAATGTATATTTAATTACAAGTGCACTTAAACATTTCGAAAGATAATTTTGCGCTTTCTTTAGTATGTAAAATGTAAAATAATTTATATAAAAAATTTATATTAAATATCAATACGTTCAAAGAGATAATGCGCCTCGATTCGTCATATCGAATTCATTTCGACTGGAATGAAGATTGAACGGGTTAAATGTTTATTGATTGAATGAGGTATGCTTGCGTAATTTATTATACGAGATCCATGAAGTCTGTTATTATTGAGCTCGGCGAGAATATTTCTGGAAATTGAGGGTAAAGTGTGATAGAACTTATCATATGTGCTCGAGCGTTCCAATTGAAGTCACATTTATCATCGCGTTCGTAAGAAGTAAGCATTTTCAATCGTTTTTTAGTACGTGAATTAATTGGTTATTAAAAAGAAATTGCAATTTTAATGGATGGCATCTCCTTACATAAGGCGTACGTGATCTCATTTAATATTTACTGCTCGCCAAAATACCTGAGATATATCTTAAATTCTTAATATCTTAAACTCTTAGTACTTAGTATTGCATAAAATAGTAATCAGAAAGTGACGTTATAAATCTTTATAGACAATACCGTTTTAATTTTATCGCGATAAAGCGGTCGTTTTATGCTACTTTTATGTAATCGATACAAAATAGATACAGCAGTCAATAAACAAGAGACAACTTGAAATATTCGATGGGCACTGTTACGCTTAAATATTGGAAGAAAAGCGGCTGTCGATAAACTCGGTTTGAATGGTAGCATCCATTAGTGTTTACAAACGAATCGATTAATTAATAATGAAATTTGCTACATCTCGGCTGTGACTCGGCAGAATGAATAAATGATCGCTCTTAATTATAACATCGGCGCGATTTCGATGTCATGTATCGCGGGTATTAATTAAAAAGCGTACACCACACCTATCAATTAAAAAGCACATCGTACCGTATCATCTTCGGAGCCGCGGAGACCCACCACCGGCTGGGTCTCAAAATTGAATCTCATGAACACGTTCCGCATGCAAGTGGAAATTAACGTAACTGATATTTAAGTGACCTGTGCGCCCGATACCGTATAGTGTAATTCCGAACTTCGTTAATGCCGCGCTTTCGCGCTTAGCACACACAAGCGGGGTATTACGCATAGAATTAATTTATACCGCGGGGAATTGAAGTACGAAGGGAATTTCCCTTCGGTACAGATACGAGACACGGTCTGAAACAATGTTTTCGGCGGCGGCGCCGCGCGCGCCGCTTCAAACTGGAAAACATTGAGTTTGCAAGCTGCTTTAACCACGTGCGAGGGAAATCACGCGATTGCTCGTTACGCGAAGTTCCCACGGAAGAATTACATAAACGGTCGGGTATCGAGTTCGCGGCACGGACTTTGTCCGGACAGAAATGCTTTGTATCTTTCATTTTTTTATTATATCTCGATTTGATTTTTTGTTTCAATTTCGATAATATATCTGATACGAACATCTATATAGTGATAAGCGTGATAAAATTCCACGGGCGATGCAAAAATTGCATGTATTATAAATGAAATGGTCGAGGCTGGTTATCGTATATATGTAATCAGGAAGGGGATTTATCACGGTCGAGATTTTTTGCGCTTTATTCCGCGATTCTTGTAACGAGAGAAAGGTAGACGATACATGCGACGAATATATATGCATACGCGTGCACGCGAAAGAGATCGAGAAGCATATAATTGCACGATATATAATATCCTGAGTGTCCATTACGTGGGCGATTTATATCTGAATGTGAATACGAATTAGGAAATACGCGTTTATCATCTCTCTATTTATTGGTACATGCAAAAACTCCTCGCGCCAACGAAATCTTGCGGTTTACGTATCGAGGGTTCGGTATCAAGGGCGCAATTAAAAACGGTTAATTTAAACGCTGGTAGATCGTGGGCGGAAAGGGGTCAAATCCATTTTGTCCTGCGATAATCATAATTTATAGGCGTAATACATCTCGCCGAGAGACAACCGGTGGTTTTCCGTTATTCCGGTAATTTATGGTAAATTTGTCTCGCGCCGACGAGAGATCGAGCCGCGCTCTCTATGGCTCTGCTCTCTCGTCACTCCTGCTGATTTATTTTTCTCCATTACGCGCAATTAAGTAGCGTTCGTTCTCTGTCTCGCCGCGCGATCTCACGCCTCCTTTTCTCGCGCGCGCGCGATACCCGTTCGTTCCTCGTCAGCGAGCTGACGGATCTCGTGATCGCGCACGTTAACGACACGCGACGTGTTGGTCAGGAATGCTCGATCGAGGATCACCGATTGGACGGCACCGCATCATCAACGCTTTGAGGAGTCTAGAGGAGCAGCAACTGTGATTAACGTTTCATCCCAATATTAGGAGCTTCTATATATACACGTTGAATATATATACGTTGATATCTATATATATATACAAACACACACATGTTCCATATATTTTTGGATTGCCTGTTGAAGCAAGAGCGCAACCTGATTCTAGCGGGTGAGTACGCATTAGATGATGTCAAAAGTTTTACGATGGGGAGGCTTCTCGCAGATTTTCCAATCACATTATATATGTATCTATAAATTAAATACTATCAAGTAGCAATTATATTCCTGAATGAATTAATCGTGATAATATAGGTACTAGACAGATATTTTTATCAAATATTACTTTCTGTCTGATTCATGTAACGGTAGTTATTTCTGAAATCTATTACTGATAACTTATTAAAAAGTATGAGATATCTATTATAAGCTTGGCTTATAATATCTTTCACACTAAAATATATCTCTGTTCGAATGCTCTATATACTTCTTTCATCAATATGTGATACTTACATATGTAAAAGCGTAACGAACATAATATTAAGTGCAAAAGAGACTTATATTTTTATACTTTTTTTTATTATATACGCGAGTTGTGAAAGAGAGTACTATCATCACTTAACGATCTATTGTAAAAGAACGGTAATTAAAAAAAAAACTAATGATCCTGTGATCACTTATCACCGTCCGTATAATTTTTTTTTAATCGCGAAATAATCAATCTTTCACGATCATTCGTGTCGCCCAGTAGAACGGCGGCTATAGCAGCGATGACGTTTAATTTTCACGAGATGCTCGCATATTGTGCGCGAAATGACGCGGTTTCAACGACGATCATTTTTGCGGGTGGTATATAAATGATTCCATTATGTGTCGTCCTATTTTCCCGGTGAGTTTATCGATCCACTCAACCATGTGTGATACTATCATAAGCAAAGTGCACCTAACCGCGATGCAACGATTCAAAAATCTATACTGTACCGCACTCTTCTATTTCTATTATTAAGGTATCGCTCTTTAAATATCTGGACTCGATTTCAGCAGAAATACAAATGGACATTTTTTCACAAAGATCTGTTTTTTAGTCTTAACGTTATCTATCTTATCTCTTAGTAAATTTAGTAATCTTAGTAAATCAGTTTCAAATTTGTTTATTTACTTAATTTTCCGAATAACTGATGAATTTTTATGTAAAGCACGGCAATACAGTACAGCAAAAAAATTATTTGTATGTGTTTTATACTGAAAAAGAGCTATTACTGTTATTGTCGTTAGCATCAAATTTCATTTTCTAATATTTAAGAATGCTATCAGTATAGATTCGTGAAGTCCAAGAAATTTCCAAAATATAGATATTAATTTGAGATTAGTCAGGATATCGTAATTTAGTTCCAATAAATGTATCAAAAATACGCGGTCGCGCATTATTACGACACATCGTGTATTTATAGTCGCACTACACGTGCCACGCGAGTTTGAGCCGATTGTAATTATAAATAATTGGTGATCGTTGTTGGAGAAGACTGTTAACGCCATCATCACTCAGGGTCGTTTAAATGATACATTACTTTAAATAACGTATTGCCGCATGCGTTACATGCAATTAACGCACGATTTAAATATAAAATATAAATAGAGTGCATGCGTAGCTTTAAAACATTGTCCAATATCGCGTTATATAAATTCACAGAGAGAAACAGAGTGATGAAAATAACTCATTCATAATTAGTATAGTTTGTATAAAGAGTGTTCTATCTTCTTGAATCCAAAGGAAGTCTTGTTTCCCGTTTTAGGAAAAAGTTCTTTATTTTAACGCCTCCTTTGTTTCAAAGTAAGACACAATTTAAGGGAAAATCACAATATCTCAAATAAAAAAATTATTTCTTACTCTATTTACTCTTCAAAGATCGAGTTAAAATATATAAGAAACCGTATGGATATTCGATGTAATATAGAATTAACTTTTCAAGTTAAAATCGTTATCTATGATTTTTTATAGATATGTTTTCGTGTTATTTTTTATTGTTGTCTTTGTACTATCTTTGCTATATTACATACCTTTGTATCGTATTACATACATTTTATTTTGCACAACAAAAGAGATCATTATTAAGGAAGTTACAAGGCTGTAACATCTCGTCCATCGCGGATTAATTTTTGAAATGACAATAGAAGACATGACTCACGTACCTCAGCCATAATACGACGTCATGTTCCTATTAACGGTGGAAATGTGAAAGTACGGTGGAATTTCATTATCTCGGTGTGTTCCGAATAAATTTACAGGAATGTAACGATACGTTTTATGTCGATATTTTATACACGCTCTGTTAAATAATGTACCTACGTCTGAATAATTACGCGTAAATCGTGCATCCGGACTTGAAACAACCGCCGAAGCGACAGCCTGATTTTGCGAGTCTGAAAACCTGAAATGGAAGTTCGCGTTAATTAAATAATAATAATAGACGTCGTCGTATCATGACTATAGCTCGAATTACAGATTCCACAAAATGTGGAAACTCAACGATACTTAATCTTGCACACCTATCCCCGATATTAACCGGTTATTATAATCCAGAAAAACCAGACCAGAGCGGAAAGAATTTTACGTTTAACGGAGATATTTGAAAAGCAAAGATTTACTCAGCGTCTAACTGGTAATAAAAGAACGCGATGTAACAGAGTATGGCGCAAAAAATATAATATGGGATTGGACGTTGAAACTACATTAAGAATTGCTCCTTATGAAAGACATCAGTTCCTCAGTTAAGATCTTAAGTATGTATCTTCGTGATGCAAAACGGCGAATTTATCGATCGATTTTCGAATTCGAGATGATCACGCGCGCTCAACCGTAACTCCTCACGTAAGCTATCTACATGTAGATCCATAATGCGGCCTAGATTTCTATGTACGACGACTCGGGCCGACCGAGCAATGGCGGCCGGACGGTTTTGAACCTCTATCGAGTTTATTCGACGGTATACACGAGTGACTCCAAACAGTGCCGGTGCAATAGACATCAGAATACATCGATATTGGTGTTTTTTTCTGGTTTTTTTTCATTGCGACTACATTTAGCTGAATATCGCGCGCGAATATGGACGCTCGAATTCTTTCTCAGTTTTAAAAAAGCTGAAACTCGCGTAGAAAAGGGTTATTGAAATGAGAAATAAAGGATCACTAGGGAGTTTTAAATTATTAGTAAAAATTAGTTTAGTATTAGTATTATTTTTAAATGAGAGACTATATAAAATATATAAATGAATTAATCATTATTAAATTAAATTTACCGAATTTGCTATTTAACTAATACATTATACCTTTTATTTTTTGACGGTAGACACGCTTTATTTTTTAAATGGTTTAAAGCTCCTCACTTAAAAAAAGTTTTACACAAAACGTTTAATAGGACTTACTATAAAATCGTTCGAAATTATTAAGAGTACCGTTAGTAATTTAATAATGTATCATTGCGCATATTATCAATATATACGTATAATCATCTAATGTATGTGAGAGAATAGAGAGAACTACTGTGAATTCTTGTACGAGTTTAGTCGACGATGCAACTCGACGCAAAGGCGAGGACTCGAGGAGTCGAAATAAGATGACCTGTGACCGTGCTCCATCACGCTCCGCTCGGTTCTTATCGGCGATAGCGATCGATCGCATTTAAATATGACTTCTACTTAAATTTCATGTAATGCCGACGCTACTGGGGCGCCGAGTGAAAATAGAACGCGCCGTACTAGCGTTCGCTTTATTTTCGGCCGTATTCGAAAGAGACGTTAATTTTTCTGGCGAGAAACGACGTTAATTGACGTGACAACACACGACGCGGAAGACTTTCCGCAGGGATCCGGATGCACGCGTACGTTGTTCCGCTTCCGCGCCCGTGTTGCGTCGTCGTGCCGTGTTGTACGACCGCGACGCGTCGGCGACGAATCTTATTAAGGGGCGATATATGCATCCTCCAGCCTTTAAACGTGCACTTTTTTCAAATTATCCGTACGATCTATATTTTTTTCAAACTCAGAATAGGTCTTACGAGAGAACGAGATAAAGAGGAATTTCTACAGATATGTTATAGACGTTATTACGTTATAGGCTCTTTAAATACGTACAATGTTGAATTATAGATCACATATAGATATGAGAAAAAAAATAAAAGATATGTAAATTCTGTAAAAAAATGTTTTATTTAAAGGAAGTTTTGGTAAAATGGAGTGAAAAATATTTTAGCGAGGAAATATCCGATATTTTATCTCGAGTTCGATAATTGCTTTACAAGTACGTATCTAAAAAAACATTCAAGAACGATTGGAAGATATATGCATTATGCATACATTCGTTTAAAGAAAGAGAATCGCATCGAGAATGCAAAACACAATATATCGCCGCAATCTGTCGTCGCTATCGTTTTCAGCGAACATTCTCCGCATTATATCCGCGTCGCTATCGCTTACGACAGCGCGCTCCAAAGTTTTCCATGTGTGGCAATGAAGTTTACGCCGACGGGTTCGCGATCCTTCACACGCGGGTAGGAATAATCTGCATAATTGCGCGGAGTCGCACACGTTGCAATTGCGTTTTCTGCTACGCGGCCTCTTTAGCGAGTGTAGCGAACGGCTGAAAATTTCAGTTCAATCGTTCGTGCAAATCACGTGGATTATAGTCGCGATAATGATACTTCCAACATCTTTGCGATATTATTGATGATTGATAGCTGGTTTTGCCGTGCCCGTGATTATGAAAGTAGCATAAATCATATCCTTCGTTGCGAGATGATTGGACTTTTGTGCTTTTGCGTTACGTTATATTAATCATAAAAATCTTCGATATTTCATATGTTGAAAATTAATGAAAAAAAATGACAGAAAATATTCAATTTTGCTAAAAAAAAAAAAAAAAAAAAATACGTATATGAAAGAGATAATAACAATTTTGAGCTAATTTTTACGCATTTAAAGGATATGGCATTAAAATGGATATTTTTAATTATTATACGAGTAATTTATCAAGTGTGAGCAATTCCACAAGAGAGTGAACAAATATAGGAAAAGTGAGTTTGAGAATGTATTAGGTTGCATCACGCATCGCTGTAAATTACATGACATGATTGTGAACATTAAAAATATTGCATATTGGATTTCGCTTCGAGTTTCCAAGGAAATGAACTACGGTAAAAAATTAATTCCTCAGGCTGTCAATGATAATTTCGTAGATGATGCCATGCGTGATGAACGGAAAGCATGCCGCGATAATATCGTACGTACTCCAGCTACGGGCATTATGAAAAGATCGATTTTTCTCTATTAGACCTCATTGTGGAAATTGCGGAATAACACACTCTCTTGATGAACCACTCAATTATCGAATTATTCGCGCGGCCCTATTTTCTGCTTCTGCAATCGAACGCGACGACAATGCAAACGCCGTGCACGCAACGTAGCGACAGGTCATGCAAAGTAATATACTGCGGGTGGAAAGTTCGGTAAGAAAGATGAGAAAGGGATCGCGCGGGAGAGGATGACGGGGATACGTTAGTTTCGCGGGGCACGTTGCCCGGTATACGACGTCGCCATGTTTTACCCCGGCGAGGACACCGGAAAACGGCGCCGTTCGACCGGCTTCCCCGTGTTTAGCACGTGCTTTCGGAGCACGGGTCAGTCAGCCGGTACTATCGATCGGCGAAGCCACGGCCACTTTTCCCGTTCGTGTAATGCGTAGTAAGCTCGGCGAGACGTCACGAGAAGCAACGGACGCAACGTACGTTGAGCGACGGACGTCTTTCGACGCGGAAACGCGCGGCGCCAAGGCGATCGTATCGGGACGAACAAAAAAGAACTCGGATAAGAATAAATGACTTGAGCGGATTACACCTCGTCGCGACACCTTACGTCATCGTTGTTTTGCATCCGTTCGCGATGACTTAATCGAATTTTCGTTCCGCGTCGCCCCGCACGTGTCTTGCGTCCCGCGGGTCTTTCGCGCAGATAAAAAAAATACAGCGATAGCGCGAATCGTAAAGGAAATCAGTATTGCGTAAGTAATCTCTAGAAGTTATTGATATACGTGTGCGTGTTTGTGTCACCCTTGGTGCTGAAGCGCAGCGTAAAAGAAGCGCACGAAAGGTATCTGATTACTGACTATTAGATTATTCAAGAAACTTCTTGCTCTTTGTTTTCTTTCGGCGGCAGACGCTAATAGATTTTTACGATCTCGCGTGTATTTATGTTGAGCGTACCTCGAGATAGCGTCTCTCCAAGTTATCGGAACTCGTATCGGAACAAACGAAAAATATTTCCTGTTTTCGATATAATGCGTGCAGCGAAAAAGCTCGGCGTCTCTCGGGAGCTGATTCGGGAAGATTAATTACAGGTGTAAATTACGTAATTACGCGTGGTCGACACGGCAACAGTTATGATTCGCGGCAGCACACGCGAAGTAGCAGCTTTCTTTTCGTCGTGCAACGCGAGACCTTTCGATGCCCGCTAATTAATCATACCTATTACGCCTATTAAGCCCACGTTACCGGCGTGCCTACCGAAAATCATGTTCGCGCATTAATCGACGTATGAGTCCGTTAATTGAATGCACGTTTGGCACGTTAAATTAATTGCGATTCGATATGATTACCGTAACATATCGACGGCTGGAGTATCGTGCAACGTCGAGACATAGCGCCGTGTGTACATATAATCCTGTCATTAATCATCAGTTGTAAATAAGACAATTACACGCAAACGATACTCTATCGTCGATAATTCGACAATCGATGTGGAATATTTAATATCGTAGAGCACGCTTTCTTTTTTGTACTACAGAACTACTTTCTTTTTAAACATGCTTTTTCACATGATTTTGCCAAATATTGAATAGAATGTGTTGTTCGCGAATGAAATGTTATTTCATCGTACGGAGCATGCCAAAATTATTGCACGCACGCATATGTCCTTTCAAAATTGCGAGTACTGGGATATTTTAAGGATAAATAAATCATAATATATTCTCTAAAGGAGTAATTGTAAATAAAAATAATTATTATTTATTACAAGTTCAAATTCCACGTGTCTTTTGGCGATTTTAGTTTTTGGACAAATTGTAAATTCAATCGCTCTCCATTGTCATTGCCGTTCATGAGAACGAGGAGATGGGAGATACTTGGGGAAACTTGCAGCGTAATTACCGTCGAAACGGCGACGATCGTCGTTGATACTCCGCGTTCGTAGAGCACAATCGTGGAATAGCCGATTTACAAACGTCGTTTCTTTTCTCTGACCTGGCATAATCACGTACTCGGGATTGTGTATGTGGCGGATCCGCCGCGCGCGTCTGCGCGAGCGCGCGACGCAACAGCGGGCCGTACAGCGGTTCTCAACCGGCCGGCCTGCGTGAAAGTGCGCGCGTCCGATCCGGGTTTCGGGCGCGCGACGCTTCTCAATCTTACTTCCCAAAGCTAAACTGAAACTAGACTTCGTCACTTGTGTCATTATCTTAAAGACTTATTTTATGTCAAGTTTTTCGCTTCTATGCACCTGGGAGTGATAGCCGGATCCGACTTTAAGAATCGATTTTAAGTTACAACGCAAGCTGTGAATTAATAATCAGCCCGAAAATGTTTATAGATACTTACCTCTATTTTCTGTTGAAGTAAATATATCCGTATTTAACGATATAATGATAGCGCGCGAAATCTCGAAATCTCTCACGATTGCAAATTAGCTCATTTACGTATTTAAATTTAAGTGGCACTCTCCATTTCAAAGGAATATTAGTTTGGGACAATCAATGTGCATGTATCATCGAGTTACTCAATTGTCTTGAATTTCATCATCACCATATATCTGCGGTTTCTAACTTTCATTCCAAATCGCGAAGCGCGTCGCTCATCAACATAGCATCAGAGGAGAGAAAGTAAAGATGGATATATGTCTAATGCAAATTACTTAGAGAAACGTCCTGCGTGATTTAATGATAGTGTTCGAAGTCGATGAAGTGGAGCACAGTGCAGAGAGAGACGTATTATTAATTCATCGGATGAAGATCGTACGCGAGTAGTATTCTCGTATATCAAATGTAACGGAGCGTGTAATGAATAATAACGAATATCCCATTGTTCGATAAGTGAATCAAAATTAATGATCGCACGATTATTTTATCAATTCAGTAAAATCTTATTCTTTTTGTAAAACGTGCTCTTGCAATTATTTGGAACTTTGGAGGACATTGGGTAAAAGGAAAATTTAGATATAAATAAAATCCGTAGAATATAATGATTGAGAAAGAAATCAAATATGATCCGAACTCAAATATTACATTATCATATTTTGTTATTTTCTGCGAAGTTACAATCTAGATCGGAGAAAATTCGAGTTTCTTTTTTCTGTTCCAATTTTATATGTGAAACGTGCAAATCTCGTGGCATCACAATCTCCTATTTACATGTTTATTAGAAAGCAATTTTGTGACCGTTTTATTACTTGATTCCACTATTCAAGTTAATGACATTTACTAGGTTTCGTGTAGCGTACTTTTGTGGAAAGGTAAAGAGTAATGGAGGTAGGTGGGCGTTTAGGGTACCCTACGCAAGGAAGACATCGTGGGCGGATGAGTAATTCAACACATTGTATTTGATCTCACGAAAGCAGCGACGCGCGCGTTCTCTTGAAAAAAATTTAAAATATAAACAATTTCCATAATTATGCAGGAAAAGTTACATATTAATAATATGATTATTCTTGATCTATGCGCAGCTGAATTGAACTGTACACGTTGTTTAACTCTTACATCAATTTCCTTTTCTATTTTTGTGTCTTCTCACACATATTGTATCTTTTGCAGATTGTATTACCTAACTGTAATATAACTTGATTTTTAATTTTATTATTTCTCTTAACTTAGGTGACAAAGGGTTATGAACGATTATATCGTAACAAATATATCGTAACATTACAATTTCGTTTCGGCTTCCACTATCCAATCTCGAATGTCCTAACTAAATGTAATGTCCTAATCGTATTTTTAGCATCGTTCCTGGCGCTAACCGAATTTCGCACTAAGAAGATCGAGGGTGTAAATATTCGCGAGCTCATTGGCGAAACCGCGCTCGTACTTGCATGTGTAGCAGAATGCTGATCTATACGAAATTACGAGGTTTACGTCGGCACGAATGACGCAGTTTCGCGAGAAGAGGGCGAGGTGGGCGTTTAGGAGTCTCCGTCGCGTCGCATGTGCATGATTACAGATGTGTATCTCCTCTCTCTCTGGGTCGCATGTGCTACTCGTAAAATCCCCTCCTCTTTCGCACGCATATACGTCATCAACGAAATAGCGTAACTTTCGCTCGGGCGTATGTGCAACCACGTGATGTCCATCGCGAATACGCAGTGTGCACGCGCGTCGCGTCGTGGATCATATCGCGTCCGAATGAAATTGTCGCTTGACATTCGGGCGTAATTGGATTTCGTAATGAAAAACTTATTACCTAGAATCGTTCTGTTCTGTTGTTATATTTAATTGTCATTATTTCTGGGAAAAGATAAACAATAAATTCAAGATCTTGAAGAAGGTATATTGACGTCGTGATTTCAATATCTTTGTAAAAATAAGATAAAACTTAATGAAAGATTTGTAGGAAAAAGACATTAAGAATGTGGAGCAATTAGTATTATTTTATATATAACCTTGTTCTTTTTTCTCATGTTCAAAAACAATCGCGATTTGACACCTTTTTGGATGATACCTATCTTTTTAGTTTGCGATCTTTTTAGTTTGCGAACACTTTCGAATCATTTTTCACGTGTTTGCAGATACTACATGCTTGAGAATTAATTAGTCGAAATGTAGATGTAAATTATGCACAAGGCAAAATAGATAAATAATTCATATGTGTTAATGAGTCGGCATTAATTAAGAGCCCAACGTTGTAGAATTCACAGGTAATTACGAGCGCAATAATCCTAGAAACTGCTGCTTGTTTAGTGATTCAAAATCACAACCATTTAATTCGAAATTAATTTGATAATTAGCCCTAAACAGATAATTTTCTTATTTTATTCGTTAGTTTTATCAATAAACGTGTTGTTCGTATATAACATATAGGTCATAAAAGAAATCATTTCTCAACATTTAACTTCTTTAAATAGCAATTATTTTTGCAATTATATTAATTTTGTTCTGCATCATAACATGCCATATCATTTATTGCTTATTGTTTGAAAATCACGAAGCAATTTAGATCGGGTTAGCTTTTTGAGCAATTTCTCGAAAAATTCTTATACAATTTTATAAATGAATAAGTTATTATTAATTATAAATATATATATAACTTATATATTTATACATTTTTATTTATTTATATGCTTTAACAGACTAAAAAATAAAATTCTGATTTCCTTAACTAACTTAAAATTTACACTCGAAACGAATGCGAATAGGTTTACATAAATAAGTTTACATAAATACTGGTGAAGTTAGTTGAACTCAACGTGCGGCTAATGAACAGTGTTGAAAAATTTAACGACAGGAAGTTTCACTTTAGAATATAATATATTCACTTTTAAGAGACAATTCGCAACGCTTCGGGAACTTGACAGTTCTTCGATTTCCAGTCTCGTAGACTCAATCACTGCACTGTTTGATGTTCGGACCGCTAGAATTCCACTTCTTTGTCTTCGCGTTCCTGGATTTTCATTTCGGAGTGGATTGCCTGTAGGAATTAGACGCGGTTCACGCTGCACGTGCGGCGAAGAAACCAGCAGCATGCTGCGAGGAAAGAAAAGAAAGAAATAAGCGAAGCAGCTGTCTACCTTTGTGACGGCGGAGGTACGGAACCCGAACGCGCGCAACGTACCCTCGTCTCCCTGGTCCCCCCCTTCTTCCTTCCGCTTTTCCTTATACCTATCGTCCTGGCCAGGCTTGCATCATGGACGAGGGGGTGGAGGACGAGAGACCGACCGAGCCAGTCGCGCACTCCTCAGCAGATATGCTTTTACTTCTGCAGGCAGGACGTTCCTAATTTTCTGGAGCGTTAAGCATTCCGCCTACTCACGGTATCCGCGATTCGACGACGTCTTTCCCCTTTCACGGGGACGTCTGCCGTTTCCCTCCGAGACATGCTCCGTTGACCATCGACTTTTTTTTTCTAAAGCCAATGATGGTTACGAGGTCTCACCTGAGCACGCGACGGGGAAGTTTTCCGAGAAATATTCTCTGTATCGCGTCTTTCCTCTTTTATTAGCTTCTTCCGTCATCCTTTGATTCTTTACCGACAAGTATGGAAGACGAGTATAAAGACAGATGAGAACGGACACCTAAGTTAAAAAGAATATTTTTTATTGAAAATTACGTGGAATGGATTTAACAACTAATTAATTGCGATAGATTAATTATAAATTCTTAATTGGGAATTTTAATTACTTTTCATTCTTTAGTTATCAAATTGACCGTACCATTCTTGTTAAAAGTATCTGGAGCTTACTTTCTTCACTTATTTTATCATTTTTATATTATAAGCATTCAGATTTGTAAAGGTGTTACCTAAAGGTGTTATTCTTAACTTTCAGTTACTCCCTTAACTCTGAAAATTATCGTAATCTTATCATACCGTATAATTTTACCGATAAATTCTTGGAAAATAATCGTAAATCCCGTCTTTATTCTGCTCAAATATAAGAATTCATTGCGCAGCTATGCGAGATAGTCGTGAAAATTTCGTGAGTCATTCGAAGCGTGAATATTATTCGCAGAGCAAACGTTTTGGTTGCGGTGCAAACATTTCAGAGCGTACTCCACGTTATAGCGTATTTTAATCTTCACCTGCTCACCTCCTCCTCTTAATGAGCGCGAACCTCCTCCTCTTAATGATCGCGATTTCGTCTCTGCTATTCACATGACATCTTTATAGCGCGACGTGTTACATCTCGCCACTTCATTATTTTCCGGTAGGCAACCGGTTCGCGTCCCATACTGCACTTGTGGCGCGTTTAGTTATCTACTTTCTATATGAAATTGATCCTCGGGCAAAACGCGTCCATATCTCTGCGTTATCGCGCCTTGATGAGAGCTTTATTAGAAGGAGAGAAAGAATCGCTGATGCGCGATACGTTCCGCGCGTTTAACCGACCAATCGACATTAGATAATTGAAAGAGATGCTACATCGCGCGTATAAAGCATTACTTTCGTACATCATAATTTAGTGTCTGCAAATTGACAAAGATTAAATTTTATAGCACGCGCATATACAACGTGCGATTCAGATTCAAAAAATTATTTTATTCTTTGTGGAAGAATCGAGTTGCGAATAATTCGTCGTACATGGGAAAATTATTGTATATTAAAGAAGTATTACGTTTTTAATCTCCGTAAGTCAGATCGTAACGTGACGTGATCGCAATTATGATTGCCTTAAATTAAAAAGCGTTGCGTTAATCAAAAAGTTCCCAATATATATAGTTTAGCGGTATAACGTCTATCATAAGAATACTTAATGACGACATGAAATACCTAGCCGGCGTTATCGATTCGCCCAATGAAAATGTGTATAATGTTGGCGTAATATCGGGGCTCGCGGCAAACGGGGAAGTATCAATTTTACCGCGAAGTGGTTTAAATTAGAAATCTTCGTAGAGGCGAGACTCGCGAGACGAGAGCCTCAAGAATAGTGAAACGTGCGACTGCATGCGGCGTGTGTGTGTGTGTGTGCGCAGCTGTCGACTAATCAGTTGACAATGCATGCAGCGGATATCGCAGTCTCCGCAGAGGGCAGAGAATCGGGAATACATCAGAATGCACGAGTGCACGCGAGACAGCACTGCAGGCGTACGCGACGTCGCCAAATTGACCGTCTGCCTTTCCTATCTGTGACGAGAATGTAATCGACATCATTCCGATCGCACGCGAGATATCCCATCGCAACTGCACAATCTAGCTGCGCCGAGATTCATCTTATTTATTCTTTTATATATATATAAATATATATATGTATAAAAGAATATGTATATATATATACATATATATGTATATACATGTATATATATATATATATATATATATATTTAGAAAAAAAACTTGTACATAATTTTATACAAAAGAGATTTATTCTTAAATTGAATTTTCATTATAGTGCGATAGTAAATTCTACGGAAATAGTCGCGACGGCCTCTCTCTGAAAAGATTTTCTTCCCGGGATAGAAATGTCGTCCGCAGTTGGATCATTCCGACAATGCAGCCGCATTGATTTCGATATATATGTGCATGACTCGAGTCTCGCGGTCGTATCGGCATTATTAATTCGCGTCCCTCATCGATTTCGCATTCGAGGAGTCTCGGACACGCAGCTCCCGGAGTTAGTACCACGCGGCGGCTCGGATGACAGTCGCGTGTTGGAAAAATATAATGCGTGCGTAGCAAAGTGCAACATATGCGCGAATCGTCGGCGGTGAAAGTCTTATCGTCGAGAGATAATGCAACGAATGCGAGCTTCTGCGCAACAATGGCGCCAGCTAAGAGTGTTGGCATAACGTTGAGAGTGTCGGCGCCTTTCTAGCCGTTGCATAATCCGTTTTTGCGCCTTCATAATTTGGAGTTCAGGACAACGAACTTTTATATCGTGTTTAGGCCGTTCAACATTGTGGCCGTGCTCCGATATTCACTGCCAGTACTGAAAATCTATAGTTTACGTCACGTACACTATAGATTTTTAGTACTATGAACTTCAGGGAATATCGGGACGCAGCCCAGTATAGTAAAATTTTCTATTTGTTTTTTTTTTAAGGATATATTCTTTATATGTCTACAATTTATGGAATTGTTATTTAAAATGTACGTAGAAGGTTTGAGATTTATTAGTCATAAATTTTAAGTTTTACTTAACCAAAAGACAAATTTTGTCATACAGCAATTAGACAAATAATTCTGAAACTAAAAATTAAAGTTTATAAAAATCTCTAAATTTCCATTCGCTGATATCATAAAAATGATCAACGCGTTTATGAATAAAATAAATGGTGTTCTTCTCGGTTTGGGTTTTCAGTGATGTAAACAAAACGAGAATTCCACGTACGTTCATATGGGAATGTTCCATGCCAAAATTTTCCTGCGGTTTGCGGTAAAATTCCTCTCGTAACTGCGTCAAAGACGGAAAGCGTATCCGCGGTTCCACTCGGCTTTATGCGGATACAAGTATCTCTCGTAAAGCAACGTACTCTAATTAATTCAAGGGGAACAGGCGATTGAAAAAAGATAAAGAGGAGCCGAGAGGAACGGAAGTTCCTCGAAACCAGTGAAGGATAGTAGGGCCGATCTCTACATTCTATGAACACGGAATAAGAATTCACGCATACATTTCTACGCGTGGGACATAACACACACATACGCACAAGGGACGCGCGCCGACCGATAGTCTGGCATAGTCTTTTGTACTTTGGGACACGAGCCCACGAGCCCCGGGCATGTCCGGGCATGTCCTCGTACTAGTCACAGATATAACCTGACACTCACACACCGTTATGTCGCCCTTTTTCTCTCTTTCGTCCTCCTTTTTCTTCCTCTTTCATCCTCCGTGCGGCAGCTTGTCGATTCGAATACAAAGCGGGAATCGGGCCTTGGGCGCATAAAGGAGAGATCTGCGTCGCCGTAGAAATAATGAAGACAGACCGAGAAGAAAGAAGAGTGCGAGAAAGAGAGAGAAAGCGAAGAAGAGAAAAAGAGAAGAAGAAACAGGCCGTGCGGAGGAAGTGAAACATATAGCGAACGAGAGAGAAGAGATAGGAAGAAGCGAGATGAGAAGTGAGAAGGTCAGGAAGGGATCGGCCGTGTTATTTGGCAGCTGTGTGGCAGAAGCACCAACTGGCAGATGCTACGGTGGAAACGTCCTCTTTGGGCCCAGCCGGCCCACCCCGCGGCCGGTTCCTCCGCCGAGGGAAAGTTCTGGGTTTCGAACAGAAAGAGAGAGAGAGAGTAAGAGAGCGAGTTCTTTCCTGATGACGCGCGCATCCCTCTTTATTCCCCGTGGGACCGTGTGATTAGGCCGCGTCTTCCGGAAGAAAGGGCTCTTCTTCGAGAGCGTTCATGCGGCGACGCGGATTTTCTCGACGAATCTCGCGGGTTCGATTGTGCGATTGTGGCCCTCAGAGCGAAAGGGCTCGCGACGGGGGTCATGGTTTTGCATGCAGAAAATTAGTGCGGTCGCAGTATCGTAAAGTGGAAGTAAATGGAATACTAAGTACTATATAAGAGAAAGAAATCGACGAGCCACCTATGCATTTTTCTTAAAGCCATAAAATAACTTCGTTTTATATTATACACGTTAGAATCATGTATAGCAGACGAGATAAATGATGTGAGACAATATAGCGACAAGTATACGGCTGCATGATATTATTTAATAGGATTATGCTCTGTTTAATATATAAAATCACAAGCTAATGCTTTGTCCAGATCCACACGATTCATTTTGCCGTCAAATCATTTTCATTACTCAATTAAAATTAATTATTTATTACATTAATTTATTATATAATAGATGTATTATTTATTTATATTATTAGTTATTATTTAATTATAATATATTCTTTTCGATGCTGACAAGAGTGATAAATCATAAATGTCGTAGTTAAGACTACGTAGTTAAGAAACCTAGACCTGCTTTCTATGCAAGCACTCTGTCTATACTGAAATCCGGAACTTTAAAGGTTTTTAAAAGGCCATACAAAAAGCTATTACAGCACTGGAATACACGTTTCCTATCTGCAGACATTTAAGTTTAATGAGCATTGTAAACGAGAAAGCCATTGGTTCAGTAGTCATTAGCTGCTTAGCTCGAACGTAAAAGAAAGTTTGAAGTCTTCGGTGATCGAAGCAAGCGACAAACCAAATTCGCTTATATTGCGTACGGATGTCTCTTCTCTGACAACAATTCAAATTATTTTGATTTCAAATATAATCTTTTAACGCTGTTGATGCATAGTTTAACGAAAGATACAAAATTCAACGCGGAACACAGATAATTATTGTGGGACGCTGATAATTTTTAATTTATAAACACACACGTTAATTATTTCCGTTTTCCTCTTTGGGAATATCGATGCCATAATTCGTGAATCAGCGACACAGCTGGCTGCGTAAACGTGCAGCGCGTTAGTCAGTAATACGCGCATATTGGAAGTATGTCCATGGGAAGTCCTGAGAGTCGCCCGGGCAGAATCATCCGGTTTCTCTTTTCATGGGGTTAGGGGTAGGGTGTAATAGTCAACCCCTCCGCATGACGTCATGGTCCTGACGGCGCCCGGAGTGCCGTGCGTGTGTGCGTACGTACATAAACGCTTGCACACAATTGCACTTCACGTCAACCGGCAGGTCCTCCGATGAAACACCTGTTTAAATTCTCATGAAATTAGAACATTTGCTAGAACGGAAGAAGGACCAACTGTCGGAAGGTCTATTGTATCTCTAGTCGACTTACTGAATTCACAGTAAAAACAGAATTTTTAATAGCGCGTGATTCGACGAGCGACAGTCGAAGTAGCATCGAAAGATTCGAGAATAGGCGAGAAAAGTAGTTTAGATAAGAAAACAAAGCTTCTTTTTCGTCAGTGTTATATGTTTTTTTAGAAATTGAGTGAAAAGAAACTATTTTTAGAGTAAATTCTCTCTCGCAAGAGCTATTGAACTCTAAGTGGACGTTGTTACAGAAACTCGTGTTGTTATCGAAAGAGGCAGTTTGATGTTATAGTCATAAGAATCTTTTGTCCAAAAAGAAAATTTGTAGAACTTGGACGAGAACTCATCTATTTTACTTCTTTAAATTTTGATGATTCGCAGCACAAAAGGAGTGGAGCCGAAAAGAACAGTTCTTTTATGAGTGAACTCGTGATTAACTTTAACTATTCGATTCATTTTATCCTTAAATCCACATGTACGCTCAATTTCATTTCTGTAAACGCACCGTAGACTCAACGTCCAAAAGAACGCACGCTCGGTTAGTCAAGAATTCGATTTTCAGCACTTGAACGGAGTTCCCGAAGTTTGCTCACGCGAGGAAGGCTCCACCGCACTTCCGGTTATCACGAGATTATCCCCGCTGTGATCTTCCGAGTCATGCTAACGTGCTCGCGTCGGTTTCGGTTCGATTATCAAAACTACATGATAAATCGGCCCTCGTTGCGAGCGACCTGGAAAACCGGATGCACTCGGGGATGGAAGACTGTCGTCGATAAGGACGCCGCTATAAAAACGCGCACCGTCACGTTGATAGAACGCTTTTCGATGTCGGATATAACCAGAATAGATAAGGATTGCTTTGCTGCGGGCGATGCGCGCGCGCGCGCGCGCGCGCGCTTTCTTCCTCCGTGTTTGAGAAGAATCAAAAAATACTTGCACCCACGGGAATAAAACATTATTTTTTAGTATCGCGTGCCCAGAGTTCATCGATTTTCCCGCATTTTCTTTTTTCAGAACTCTGAATAATAATTGAACATCACCGCGGATGCAACAATACGAAATACATTTTTCCGTAGAAACGTGCACATCATTATTTCCAAGATATCCTACGTAAAATGATCTTAACGATAAAATTATTTTAACTGTCCTAGAAGTTATTTTGAGAAAAAATATCACGGAATTACATATTAAAAAATATCTGTGATTGAAACAAGAAATTTTTGTGTAATATTACTTTAACCGAAATTCTATTCAATCGTATCGTATAGGTATTGTCGTGGACCGTAAATATTTCTTTCAAAGACACCGGGAAATCCCGGAGGAGGAAGCAGCCACGCCGCGCGTTCCAGTTGCCTCACCGCGCGAGACAACCGTACCTGCAAGTAGATTTCAATTGTTAACTGTAAACGAGAACGAGAGCGATCGCAGCCTCCGCTGACATCTTGCAATTTGTGCGCTCCATGCATCGCATCCGCGCGACGAGCATGCGCCTCTGTTCGTCGCGCGGAACCGCATCGTCGCGTCGCGCCGGTCGGGTTCGGAATCGAGTGCATGTAAACGGGCCGCTTATATAAACGGGGAAGTCGATCTGGTAGATACACAGTAGATACATAGGCTTGGCCCACGTAGAACTGGGACGGTGGTTGGCCCGATTAGTCATGGACTCGCTCCTCGCGTATTCTGCGATCCTAATTCCTGGCGCGTCGCGAACGGCATCGATTCCACAGACGAACCGGTTACTGATACCCAGATACGCGTAGAATGTCTCGGTAGCAGCAACGGTATTTTTCGATCAATTGTGAGTTGACTTCTTTTCGACAAGAATATTTAGACATTAATAATTTCTAAGCATATGGAAACCTAGATCTTGCCCTTTAATTAATTTTCTCCATGTCGACGGAGAAATTTAAAGTTTATTTTGTATCGACACATTTGATGTGGGACATCGAAAACATATGCGGCAAATATTTTTTCACCTCGTAAGTATTGTTACTTTAAGAAAAACTGATTCCAAATTTGGAAATATCGAAACTTGCTGAACTACATTAAAATACTTCGTATAGAAATAGATATCATCTGGCTTTACATTTCTAACGAATATTTGGACTCTTGTATTTCATAAACTGCGATAATTGGTTTGTTTGTAACTATGTATATTGTCATATATTTACGGCGATGTATTATGCGCAATGTTACACACATGATACATGTTACACACATGATAAAAATAATTTAGTGGTATAAGAGTAACAAACATAAATTCAGTCTGCACAGCGTATCATGACATATAAATGAATATCCTGCGATCGCATGTTCCATAATGACCCATTATTGGTTTCAATGAAATTCGATAACAGTTATTACCAGAATAAACCGTGTGAACAGGAAGCACACGTTAATGAGCGTGAAAAGCTATTCAAACGACCGAGATAATTATTCGACTAGATAAAACTAATATCGATGAATATTAATCAAGAGAATTACTTATCAGACGGCATAAAGTGAATCAATTAAATCGTCATTATCGATGCAAAAATGGAAAGTTAAATTCGTACAGACAAATCAAATATATATCTACATTGTTTTATTTAGACAGTTTATAATTTTGCGCGTGCTGTACGCGTAAAATTGATGTTTTTTTTATTGGTCTACAATCGAAATCTATTTATAGAATATTATTTAGTATTAAAAAATACAAATCAAAAAAAAATTATCGGAAGAATGTTTCATTAAATTAAATTGAACAAATCTATATTCACGTATAACACACGCGTAGAATTACATTAGATATAGATGCGTATCTACTAGATATGCGTTCGATAAAATTGAATGACAGATAGGAAATCGATATTAATCGGCTTTCACCTCGATTTATGAAAACCGGAAAAGCTTATCCGAGAAAGGAAGGATAAACGAGATGTTTCCTTTTCGCGTAACTGGCAAAACGCTGCAACAAAGGGTAATCGTTCTGCGACTGTAATGTTTGTTACGAGCGTAATTTCGCAGGGAGACTCTTATAATTCGCGTGTCATTCATATCGAGGCATTCCTCTCGCGTTAAACGCGATTCTACCGTGGCTGGTAACGCGCAGGCTAGGGCATTTGCAATTCAATGATCAGTAATAGTTTCGAATGGTTCACCGTTGACAGCGCTGGGCGCCACGTTGTCGAGGGAACAAGCGAACCGATGTTTCCCGTGGCGGCTGTCGCTCTTATTACTTTATTATCACGCCTGGACGATGCGTCCGTAAGTGAAATCGTCCGTCCGACGATAAATGAAATTTGCAACCGATTATTTCCCGCGCGCGCGCGCGCGCGCGCGCGCGCGCGCGCGCGTATCCACGTGAAAAAAAAGCGATTGTACAGGAGCAATCGTTATTTTTTACGGGCTATTTCAAATGATTACATCGAGAAATTCAACGCCTTAACTTCACGCTCGCAAATTTCTACTTTTATGTACCTATAATCTATGCCCTTTATTTCGTTCTTTGCACGCAACTAATAGAGTTTTGAAAGCGCAGATCTAACTTTCAACATTTTACGGTCATCGCTGCCGTTTTTGTTAATGACTATTCGACGAACTCCTGGGTTGATTCTTTCTTGCGGAAAATTTAACGAGGAAGTTATCATCTGTCATGGCTCTTTTCGTTCTCACCGTGAAATATTAATTCAACTGGGAAATTAATTTCTGTCCGGATAATGGTATATTCCGTGTAATATCCAGACCAACATACATACCGTACAAATCTATGTTATTTCTCAATGACGGCGTGTCTACTACTTACATCAAAACGTACGTTTTGCGAGACTCTCGTCATTCCTTAGTAGTCGGGCATTCCTGGCGTCTGCAGAGACGACGGCGGTGTTTGCGAAGTCATAGTTATAGTTTGCTACAAAACGAAGTGTGCGCGATGTGTTACACGTTTTGCTGCAACTCCTCGGCACTCCGCGGCAATTTGCATTCTGCGAAACCGGTTGTGGACGCAAATAAAATTGTTAAACGGGAACGAAGCGTATTGTCGTGCGTAAGAGGACATGTGCAGCTGTACTACGTTTCCGCTTTGAAATTGCGTTAATTTCCCGAATGTGAATCCTCCAACCTCCATACGAACGCGTTGCGCCGCTAATAACTGATCGATGAGGAGTGAAAAGTAAAATTTGTTCCGCGCGATACAATTCTACCGTTAATTCCTCCTGAACGGGAAAAGATTAACATGCGTTATCAAAAATGCGCATGTAAAATCAAAATAGATTAAAATGTTAACTTCAACACGATCATAATCGTGACAATATTTTCTTTTTGTTTTAAGCTAGTTCATATAATTACAGAGAAAATTCTATCGCGAGAGATAAGCTGGGCTTAAAATCTAACTGAATGACGACGAAATCTCTCTCGATCGAGGTATCGCCGACGTGTCAGAAAGCTCCATCGGACTCAATAACGCGTTTGAAATTCAAAATTGTCTGTCTGGAATCCTTGTCGCCGCGTTTTCTCTCTCTCTCTCTCTCTCTCTCTCTCTCTCTCTCTCTCTCTCTCTCTCTCTCTCTCTCTCTCTCTCTCTCTCTCTCTCTCTCTCCCTCCCCCCCCCCCCCTCCCTCTCTCTCTCTCAATGTCTCTCTCTCTCTTTGTCCCGCTCTCTCTCTCTCTCTCTCTCTCTCTCTCTCTCTCTCTCTCTCTCTCTCTCTCTCTCTCTCTCTCTCTCTCTCTTTCTCTCTCTCTCTGCGCGAAGTCACGCCGAGCGACTCCACAAAGCGCCGTAAAACAACGCCGTAAACCGAAAATCAACGTTTCGTCGCTCCTGACGTCGCCTTCGTTCGCCTGCTCTTTATGCATCCGCGGGCACAAAGAGTACAAAGTGCAGGCTGGATCACTCACCGGAGTGTTTCGCTTCTCGCGCGTTTCGATATTTCCTTGTGCCTCCGAGTGTAAAAAGCCCTATCCGCGAAACACGATGCGCGTCTTTTTATCTATCACGATAGTTTCAACCACAGACGTTTGACCACAGTTGGGCGCAAAATTACGACACAAATAATGTATCCGCGGGATTGACTTTGCAATTAGGCAAATTATTATAATCCGACCATTTGAGATTTCCTCGTAATTGAATGACACCGTGACTCAGTGATTTCGGCCCGGAATCGAGAAGCGCACGGATGACTAAGCGAGTTTTAATTGCTGGTCGCACTTAATTTCTTTTTCTTTTCTTTTTGTAACCGGTAAACGTACTGACGCGAACATTTTAAGGCGCAATCTCGCTCTCGTCATAAAAGCTATTATCGCGCCGATCATGAGAAGGAAGATACCGGTGGACACTAAAATGGTAAACGATGCGCGACCCTGATTCTCCGTCAGCAGAACTGCGTAGTAACGACTTTATCTCGAGGTTAAGTAAGATCATTCAGTTGTTCCAGTTATTCTTTATGGAATAATTACAAGTGCAAGGGGATAAACAAAAACAATATTTTTTATATTTTTTGACAATGAAATCACAATGATCCAAAAATCTATTTTTTTTTTCATAAAAAATTGAACTCATAAAACTCATAATTTCAATGAGAAAGGGAGCAATGTACATTAATCATTTAAAATCCTACATCAAAATGAGCTTAACGTAGCAAATTTTTGTGCTAATCCTCTGTATTTTTTTAAACAGAGACTGATGCTCGAAAGAGAGAGAGAGCTGTTAAATAATACGTCAAAGTTCCGTAATCACAGATACAAATAGATATTATTTTTGCTATCCTGAAATCTTGTTCTATCAAGTTCGTACTGGTTTCGAACCGTGTCTCGGAACGGATTTCCTATCTAACACTTCCGATTTCCGTTCGCGGAAATTTCTCGCGACCATCGGCTGTAATCGAGGGTTGTGGCCAGGCTAGTACGAATGTCCATTAACCGGTCATTATCCTCCATTGCGTCACGCACATCGAGAGGTTCGCGTACCCCGACTGACCGAGCGCACCCTTTCACGCTGCTGATTTCTCTCTTTCTCCCTCTCTTTCTCTCCTTCGTCGCCGCTCTCCATTGCGAATATTAAAAGCGGCTGGTGTTTCGTTTCGTAAGGCTTGCGCAATCGCTCGTTCGCGCGCGCGATCTCTCTCTCTCTCTCTCTCTCTCTCTCTCTTCACGAAACGATACCTCACATTGTTAGCAGCCGCTGGCCTTCGCTCTCGTGGGCTCCGAGGGGCGATCGATCCGCTCGTGCGTGTCCGGAGACGAGCCTAATCGGTCGAGATCCACGCGCCCGTTGCTGTTAGCTACGCTGGATCCTATACTACGTAGTATATCGCCGTGCGACGCGTCATACCCGACGTTCGACTCGACCTTGTTTGCGCACAGTCGATCACACAGGGACGTGCCGTGGGAACGAGCTTAGGACACTTTACGCACGTAAAGTCCACGAATGTTCGCTTCGGGGATGAAGTCGAGAGCTGAGATAGCACGAACACGCTCTAATGAAGCTGATTTAACCCTCGCGCTACGACATCAAGGTGGATATAGTGGTGGTTTGATGACAATCCTGTGAGGTCAAGTGGAGTAATTGAAGACATTGAGTAGATGGAACAGTACATTTGATTGTCTAGCAATAAAATTGATTTGTATTAGGAAATCACAGAAAATTACGAGCATTGTGTCGTGGAAATCATTAAGAAAATCATTAAGAAATTGTCACTATTTATTTTGTTGTTGAAAACAATAAGTAAGTGAAAATACGACATGATACACAATCAAATTACAAGGGATAAACGCCGTAATCGGTCAGGACTGGATCTTGGTTACCTATAATATTATTTGAGTGAATTGTACGTAAAACTTCACTCAAATAATATTATAGGCAGCCAAGATCCAGTCCTGGCCGATTACGGCGTTTCCCTTGTAATTTGATTGTCGTTGAAAAATTACCCTTTGCTCTCCACTTGAAAAAGGATTATCTTGATTCACCTCATATTTTTCAAATATTTGGTAAAGTTTTAAAATATAATTTGTAAAACATTTTTCCAATATTTATAAAACAAAGAAAAACGTTATGTTATTTTATATGTGGATTTTATTTTTAGCGTGTTTATAATATATTCACGCGCAATTAGTAGAATTTTTATAAACGTTCTAAAGTTGTTAATTTTTATGGATAATATATGTATAGACTAACAGTTTCAAATCTGCTCTCTAAATTTTCTTCATATGCAATATTGCCTTCTATTCTTCAAGAGGTATAGTTTTCTTCTATTAACTCTGATATTTCGTTCAATTTTATTTCGACCCATTTTTATTTTTAAAATACGTTGATTCCACCATAATAGATATCGTCGCAAGTATTTTTTAAATTGAGCGAACATTTGTCAGATTTTTATTTTTATTTATGTATCTCTGTAAAATACAAGAAAATCGATATGTTGGATTAAAGCCACAATCAAACATGATAGATGTTTGTTTTAACTAGAATATACATATATACAGGAAATTAATATACTGCACCGCGCTATTCACTAATTTGTCACTTTTATCCGTTTTGTATAAATCCGTTTTGTATTGCAGCATGATAATTAGTACATGACCGCGATAGGTGGAAAATTATGTGAATTTCTTCGCTCAAAGATCCTCTTTCTCGCTAACTCCGCTGAAAGTTCACGAACCGAAATGACTGTTCTGGTTTGCAAATCGCAGTGTCTCCGGCCCACAATCCGTCGTCACGCACCGAGCCGACGCCGACCTATTTGCGAAAACTGTCTCGCATTTCTATTAACAAGTTTCGCGCGCGGACGGACGAGTATGCTCCCGTTATCGCGGAACTTGCATTTTCGAGTCGACGCCCACCCTTTAACCCTTTTAATTGCAGCAACACCGCGCATGGTTGTGCTCGCCGTTTTCCGACTAAAATTGGTCCATTTAACTCTAACTGTAATTTGATGGTCCCTCTTTTTTTTTCGAGAAAGTGTCTCTACGCTGTTTTAGTTCAATATCACTCGTTGCTGACAATAACGAAGGTAGATTCATTCCTGATGCTTGATCGTTAATAATGCATGCTTCTTGCATTCATTCATCACGTGACGTTTGTATTATAAATATTTTCTGCCCCAAATCGTCCGTGATAGCTAAAATAAATTGTCAATTTGGACGAGAGAGATTTATCGATATTCCTCTTTCCGCATGACAAATAGGGTTCGAAACGCGAAAAATCATAATATTTTGGCGCGAATAAATGAATAAAGAGATTAATTATAATTGATTGGTTTACATAATAGTTTTTAATATGCAACACATAAAAATTATGCTTATTGGCTCACATGATAAACAGAGAATAATGCAAAATGTTACTTTGTAAATTGGTACCTTTAAAAAAAAAAAGGATTCTGTTAATTAAGATATTAAGAAAATTATTATGATTGTAATATTAATTTCGATTACATACTTTCTTCGTCAGCCATTTTTAATCCTAAAATTTGTATTCTATTGTTTTTCATTTAATTTGAAACACTGATATCAATTTATTTATTTCATGTCATTTCTTTTGTATACACGTAAAAAAAAATAAATCGAAAATCAATTTCAATCGTTTTTTGTTAGCGCTTTACATCATTGTGCTTCGATGTTTTGCAACGAAACGGCCTTAAAACAAGTCGAGGGTTAAAAAATGGTCTGTCTGACGTGAGTTGTAGCGTAACCGTAACTGAGTGTTTATTATCGGGTTGGAATATTGCGGGTGTTCGAGAGACGGCGAGAGAAAGAGAAAGAGACGGCGGATACGACACGTGAAAGCGTGTTAAATCGCGCGATTGACTGTCGCACGCGAGAAACGATCCTCCCGTCGTTACCTCGCCCGACGAGAAGGAATTCTGTGCCTCGTGTACACGCACGCGAAGGTGCGACGGTTGCGAGACGCATACAAGATCTGGCGGGCTACTTTACAACAACGATTATGACCGCGGGACGATATATTGTGTTTTCGGAGCTGGACTTTGATAGCAGGATCAGCGTCCTTATACCGCTCCGCGCTCTTGCCACGCTCAGCAATACGTTAACTCCCTGAATGGCTCGACGAATTTCAGGGAAATACGACGCTGTCTTTTTGCATGGATACAATATATTTACTTATCTATATATATCTCATTATACATATTTTATCTATATCTATTTTAGTTTTTTATATCCATATACAGATACGAGAAATGCTTTATTTTTATCGAGCATAATTATGCTAGGCGAGAAAGTAAGTTTTATCGAGCATAATTATATATGCTATATAGGCGAGAAAGTAAGTTTTCACGTACAAATATAAATTATTAAAACATTTTTATGTTTTAAAGATTTAAATGAATATGTACACACATTTTTTGCAAGAAATATAATTTTATTTACAAAATTTAGTTTTACAATTTGATGCATAAACATATCACGTAAGAAATATAAATATCTTAATGGATTCATAACAATTATACTGCATAGAGTTTGCTATATTAAATAAATCTTTACTAGATGCATAAAATTATCAAAAAGACAAAACTAGCGTGAGACATCCTCGTTTAACAATCTTCGCAGATGCATTTTATATTCGATATTACGAGCAATCGTGAAAATATCACGTAAATTATTACCTGAAAGCACAATATTTCTGCACACCTCTGACGCAATAATGAAAAAGTATTATTCGCTGCGGACGCAAACGACGATGCTCGGTTTTGTTAAGTAACGCGCGATAATAACTCCCTTCGGCCAGGTTTTAATTGCCACCCTATGGGATCTCGCATTCGTCTATCGTACGCAGCAGGCAACGTAAAGGCTAGTTACGCCGATTTAAATAGATCGTGATCGCACCGGCCCCGTCATCGGACGAGATCGAAGGTGGAGATTCGTCCCGGCTTCGTAGCCGGTTAATTATAATGAATTATTCATAGTATCGTTAGACGTCATGGCATCGTCAGGTCGACTAGGCTGTCTCTCTCTCTCTCTCTCTCTCTCTCTCTCTCTCTCTCTCTCTCTCTCTCTCTCTCTCTCTCTCTCACACACACACACACACTCTTTCCTTCTCTGTCCCCAACTCCGGCCCGGCTCCGTGAGACGTTAAATCGTGGTGAAGCTGAGCGAAAGAACAAGAGGGAGAAGGGACCCCGTAGGGTAGGTAGAGTAGGTAGGTGTACTCGCGCGAGCATAAATTACACCTTCGGGAATCATATTAAGTTGAGGACGCGCACGGATATACTATTTACGAGCGAAGCCGGTTGCGAGCGACACGATAATTAGCGTCGATTAGAAGCCTTTTCGACGCTGTCCGATGAAACGCTTTAATTATCGATTATGGGGGCTGCGCCACCGATACCGCGCGTCCGCCCGATCCTTGAGAACGTCGCTCGAAGGACCGTCGCTCTCTCCTTCCACGTGCATACACACCTTTGTGAATATCTCTTTCTCTCCTCTCTCTCTCTCTCTCTCTCTCTCTCTCTCTCTCTCTCTCTCTCTCGTTATAAAACGCCGCGCGGCGTCTCGGTTGCTGCACGCTCATTATTAAGTAGCGCATGGAGCGCAAGGCGCGTGCTAGTTTGTAGGTATGAAAGTTACCGATGAGGGAACACGGCCGAGCCCCGAACTCATCAATTCGGGCAAAACTTTGTCAGTACTATATCCGGTGACTCGACACTCGGGGAATAACGGTAATGCTTCGTTCGCGCCCAATTGCCTTTTAAAGCTATACGCCGAACTTCTCAAAGTCGAAAGACTACTTCTCTCTCTCTCTCTCTCTCTCTCTCTCTCTCTCTCTCTCTCTCTCTCTCTCTCTCTCTCTCTCTCCTCTCTCTCAATTTCGTAACACACCTAACTTACAAAATTATGATGGGTGGAAAGGAATGTTTATAATGGAAGGTGACGATAAATTAAACGCTACAATGGTGCGGAAATTTTGGGAGGGTCTCGGAAGATTAATCGAAAACATTTTATTTTACGAAGAAAATCTCTTTTGTAATTTCGTTTCTATAATTCTGTGTACCTAAATTTAATTAAAAAGTAACTTAATCGACATCAAAGCTTCTACAAAGAGATGGTCTGTAAATAATTAAATTAACAGAAGCTTAATTTTCTGTAGACTCTAATCGAACTTTTGCCGTAACAGAAATTTGATTTGCGGCCTGATTGCGCAGGTTTGTTTTTAAAAGCTGAAAAAGCTACGACAAAAGTGATTGCCTTTATCGAGTTTTCGCTAAGTGAGAATTGACACACACGAGATCGCAAAATTCGAAAACGCTCTGTTTAGTGGAAGATATCGTTACGTACCTATACTCGTATTAAATTCTACGCTTGAAGTTGATGCGTTGCTATCGCTACGTAGAGCGTCTAACAAGGGTTGGCACGAAGCTAAAGCAAACACTAAATAATTCATTAACCTTTCGATAGCCCTAGTGGCAAACACACATGCGGATTGCACGCATGGCTGTCTTCGAAAAGTTGAAAATCAAAAGCAGACTGCTGGAAAACGCGATATCGATATCAAACACACGTAATCGCGGCTCCGTCGTTGGCCTCAATAAATCGCTACCTGTATGGCATAAGCTGTCACGTCGATAAAAATTCGGTGTTTTATTTGGTACAACGGTTTTGACGCTTCTGCATTTGATTTCTCTCGTTTTCTCTTCAGTTCTCTGGATGTGCAATCAGGGTGATGCTCCTACAATTTGAATTACTATAAATTAGATTTGGTTAATTACGCATTTTAATTCTTATCTCAGTTTGTGCCGCGATATATTACGTTACGCTTAATATCAAGTTAACTCCAGATACATTTTCATTAAGCGAAAATCAACTTCGGATTTACTAAGAAATCTCTAACTGCAGAGAAAGCGCGATAGCTCCGGAACTCTCGTGTAAACAGGATAACAGGAAGGACAACAGGAAAGTACAAGAAGTGTTACAAGAAAACGGAGGAAACGAGGGAGGGATGCTATTTACTCTCGGTTTTCGGGGACGTTACTGTACACGGAATTTTCCAACGGGCGAGAGATCGGAAGAGGATGGGTTACGTGGCAAGTTCGTGTAAAAGAGTACGGGAGCGCGTCATCTCCTCCACCCTAAAATCGAAATCGTTCCGCGGTCGACGTTACGTGCCCGACGCAACGACGCCAGACACCGTAATCTGCTTCCTACACGCGCGTACAGCCAGCGGTCACTTCGTCTCGCCGCCGCGCCGTTCTCTTTAGCGCGTTACGCCGTTGGCGGCCTCAAGCAACGTAAACGTACACATAAAAGACGTACATGCACGGTCGCCAGAACGATGAACGAACGGCGCTGTCGTGCTGGCACCGTACGCGTGAGATTAAGTAGTGGTATAGCGGCGCGTTGCGTTGCGTCGTGTCGCGTCGTGTCGCGTCGCGACGACGACGTGGATCGTCGTCGTCGTCGTCGTCGCCGTTTGTCGCGGGTAGCAGTGGTGGTGGTGCGACGTGGTGGGATGCGGCAGCAGATTCGTACGTGACTCGGTGCGGCAGGCAGGATTCCAACCGGCGCTACTCTCGACTTTACGAACCAACAGATCAGTCGAGTCGCGAACCTCGCGGAACGAGCTGCCGCGTGCGCGTGCCTCTATCTCTTTTCATCTTGTGTTTCTCCTCCCTTCTCTTCCGTTCTCCTCGAGTACCGGAGTACTCCGTCTGTCCCTCTCTCTTTCTTTCTCTCTCGCGCTTTCGCTCTCCGTCCCGTCCTGCCTCTCGCGGATTCGCTTTTACGTTGTCATTTGTTCCTCTCCTTGTCGCTCCTGTCCGTCTCGCGCTCCGCTCCGTGATTTCTCTCCTCTTCGTTCGCTCCTCGTCTCCCTACCCGCCGTGGGATAGACCGTCTCTCCGTCTCCGTTTCGTCCGAGCGCTTCGCGTATTCCCTTCTGCGTCTCACCTGCCACCTAGCCCCGTCTCGGTCACGCACACCACTGACTTCATGCTCGTCTTCCTCTCGCCCGCGGCCGCGAAGCACGTCGTATACGACGTACGACGCGGCGGCTGACAGGCCGCCGTCGCCGACGAGGAACACCGAGCGGGTACGAGTCCGGTCGAGAGCAGCGCGGCACTCGCGGCAACTCGCGCGCTCACAGGACCCGCCGCTGCGCCGCCGCGAATATCAGCTGCCAAACGCAGTGGACGCGCGCACTGAACCGTCGATCGCCCGCGTGAGAGACACTGCGAGACGACGTGACGTTCCACCCTCGCCGACGATAACGAGGCTCGCGATATCGTTATCGCGGCCGCAGATTAACGAGGGGAAATCCCGGCCGGCCTCGCGTCTTCCTCCTTCGGCCGCGCGTTCTTTCGTTCGAGCGCGCCGATCGCAGGCTGCGACTCTCTCCGCTGATGATCCACATCGTTTCGCGTTAGGATCGGCTTCTCTCTTCGAGCGCGCATCTTCCAGGAAGCCAGGAAAGCCGATCGATCTTCGTCGCGTAAACGATCCGCACAGTTGGCGGAGTGCGTCGTAGCGACTTTTGCGCGTCACCCTGTGATGCAAGGTGTGTTTACATCGCGAAACTTTCATGTTAATTTTCCCCGACTGTCATTAATATCTTTCGCCTCGGCGTATTACGCGTGAACGTGATAATTCTGGGTAGTTAATGCTCATCTTACGGTACGTTTTGCTCAAACAATTGACAACTCCGTGTCATAAACTCCCGTTTAAACGTCAAAGTTAGCCGTGCACGACGTCGAATGGTTGTTTATCAAAACTTATTTTACACGCAAATCCGGGAATTACCGCGAGAACGAAAACCACACAACGTTCTCGAGACTGCACCTGAGACTCCGCGCCGCATTCGTCGCGCCGCATAACAGGAAGCTCGCGCGTAAAACCCACTTGCTCCTTTTCTTTTTTCAGCCTACCGTCTACGTCAGTGTGATTAGCCGCACCGGTTATCTGAAATTCAAATCGCGCTATTTCCATCGTACGTGGCCGAGCGCGGAGAGCATTTTTTCACGTATCTTTTGACATTTAGGCGCATACGAGAGGTGTCTCATTTTACGCGTCTCTTCTGCAATCGTCCGATCGGTATGCTTCTTTGTTGAGGAAATCCTCAGTTTGTTTTAGCGAGTCAATCAGGTTTGGCGTTCGCAGGCCGCTCGATTAGTCGAGTCGCATCGTCGTCGTTCTCGGGATCATTCCCTGAAGAGGATAAACCGCGCTCGCACGCTATCATCGCACGTCGAGTGGGGGGGGGTATACATTGTAAATTACCGTTCTTGCCGGCAGCCGTACTTAGGCGCACCTGGGCACGGCGGAAGGTGCAAATGGTCTCGAATTGCTCGGCAAGAAGGAGGTAATAATAGCGCCTACCATTTGATACCTCCGCCGTTTACCGCTAGTGGTTGAGAATTATAGGCGCGCGCGTCGATTTGTCCGATAGATAATTTCAACGTGTAATCCGCTTTTCTCCGCGCCGCTTTTACTTATCCGTTCGGTTTTCGAAACGACACGAGGCGGAGCGGTGAGGCGCTTTTCGCTCGCGTGGATTTCGCGCACGGCGTCGCGCGAGAAAAATCCGTGCATTGCACGGCGGATGATTCCTGTATCCGTTATAAAATAAGCCGAAGGCGATCGCGCGTTTCTGAAATCGATTGGATCTATCGCCGATATACGGAATCGGAGCCGCGATCGGATATGACCGACGCTTAGATCTGCACCGCGTCGCAGATCTGATAAATCTGATCATAATTTTGACTTTGTCTTCCTGCAGGCAGGCATCGGTTAACGTGTAACGTGTAACGGCAGTTTTGCAATTAGAGTATTTTTTGGAAACGTTAGATGCATTTTTGCATAAATTGAATTTATTTAATCGTGTCAGTTAGTCCCGGTCTATAATAGGTGTTTTAAGCTTTAAGCCTTAAGAAATTGTTCAATCACAGTTGAATTTGAGGAGAATAATTGACTGTGATTGGTCAATTTCTTAAGGCTTAGGGCTTAAAACACCTATTGTAGACGGGCACTTACATATCAATTTACATCGATCCAATTACGCCATTTACTTTTCTACGTTCTGAGATAACTGAAAAATTCGTGGTTGTTTTGTTATCAGTTTCATTAACTTAACTGTCGTTAATTCACCTGAGCATCTTATGATTATTCGTTTGTCGATAATTTAGACATTAACAGAGCATATGGCTCCATAAAGTCTTGATATCTATGTTGTGCGTTTGTATAGTATATAACTTGTTACGTAACAAATTACTGAAATTTCATTGCCTATGTAGGGGAAGTGTTACGAAACACGTAGAGAATTTCGCATCGGAACAATTAGCGTAGGGTTGGGTTCTACGTTAGAATACCCGTAGGGTGTTACATTAAGAGGCCGCCAATTAGGAACACGTTTGATTGCTATTTAACTTGTTAGAAGACACGCCATTCCTGAACTAAGCTTAACCGAGTCATTTCGTGATCGAATACTCCCTTCAAAGTGTCCGTACACTTAAAATCTAGTACAGTTCTCTGATATAAATGATATAATGATACGACTGAAGAAAGGGATTGTTGGACAAATAAAACAATCAACAAATAAATGCACAAAATAATTATTATAAACTACGAAGCAAAGCTGTAGGAGAGAAGAAAGTCATTAAGAAAATTAAATCTCTTATCGCCCTGAGAATATTTTTGTGAGCAATTATTCGCATGCATTGTACAGCCTGTATTTAGCAACGACAAGTAAAACGTCTTAAGTTGTGCTTTATTCTCGATGCACAAAGAAATCTGTTTGCACATTTCATGAACGCTTTGTACAGCTTCAGCTCTTATCTGTAAACGCGTCGTTTCGCGCGAGGCGTCGTTTGACGCGTGCGCGCGCGACGATCGGCGAGTTCTTCGTGTCGGGAAAATGATGCAACTTGTTGACGCCGGCCTGTCTTTATATAAGTTCCGAGTGACGGCGCATTTATCTTTCACTCTAAACGCTCCGCGATATCGTCGGGATACGGATCCGCCGGGAGAAACTGATTTTCGCGATAGAAAGTCGAGAAGACTCGAAAAAGGTTGCGGTCAACGCGAGCAAAATTTTGCAACGCAACCAGACAGATTCGCACGCGTATCGAAACAGCCGACGTTTTCTCCTCTTGGTATCTTATTCCAGAATCTCTTCTTGTAAGTGCTATTTAAGGCTTTTGCGTCTGAATCACGAAGGATCCGCGCCTCGTCGATCCGGATGAGATCACGCCGCGCCGCGATTGCTTTCTTTCGCGCTGACGATTTCGCGAGCAGTGTCTCGCCGTCTCCCAAGGACGGCGAACCATTAGGTGTCGTTTTCTTAATAAGGGGCGAAAAGACGCATACGCACGAGGGAAGCATGATTTACCAACGTTATCTCTCTTGTAATGCTGCCACTCGCAGATCAACTTTACCTGCTCATTGTCAGATATATTTAGGCAAATTTATATTTTTTAAATGTAAAACTATACGATCAAATTTTGTTAGATTGATTGCTCTTAATGTCAAATCGAAGCTCTAATCGGTGGAACCTAATTACGCTTACAATTAGCGAAAGAGTTAAATAATGTGCGTCGAGCACACGCTGTCAGTGATCAAAGATTTTTGCCACTTATCGAGAAAGTACTCGGGGAGTATCCTTTTCATCTTCCATTAGAAACATTACTATAATGTACCAGGGGGAAACGCGCCGAGGGAGGCGTATCGCGCACGGGCCGCATTGTAATCGCGCGCAGTCGCTCCGATAATCGTTTTATGACGAATGTGAAAGAAACACTTTGTCCAAAGGGTTCACCTCATGCGCGGAACGGAAGCGTGACTCACGAGTGGCTCAGGCTTATCGGCTCCTCGGCACGATAAAAAGTCCCTGGCGCCGCCGCCGCCGCCGCTGCCGCCGCGCCGCCGCGTTTGTATAAACCGTGGGGTAACATGGGGTGGCAAAGTGCCATGGCATAAAGAGGAAGTGCTTCCGCGAGCGACGCGAGCGAGCGAGCGAGCGTATTTTTATCTCTCGTCCTTCGTAAAGGCATGCCCCGGTGTCTAATGTATTAATGTCGGAAAGTAAAACCTCGACGCGCGCGCACGCCGTAGCCGGGGTATCGCGTTGACATTTCATTTGCGTGACTATTCGAGAAGACATGATTTATGATCAAGACGCGTGGTTGATTTGCGATGCGTTAGTGAAACGTGCACGGAAATATCAGAAAAGTTTATTTTGGTTTGAATGATGGCTATAACAATGAGACGTCTAATATTTAGACATTTAATTTGTTTAAGGTACCAATTAACATAGAAAACTCTGCCTCATGCAATTTTAATAGTAATAATTATTTTATCAAATCTTATCAAAACGTTTATCTCAACTTACCTATGCTATATTATGCTAAAATTATTGATTTTTATTGTTATATCGCTTTCTATGACTACTAGCAACATTCATGACTAAACATAAATCACTTTTGATTTATAAAAAATGTCGAAAATAAATAAATGGATATTGAAAGACGTCGACAGCGCTCTTGTTAATTAGATATACAGTCTCTCTTCTATTCATTCCATTTAAAAATGAAATGACTTATGGCACGGAACTTAATTCGATAACGGTATTAACTCACTTTAAAATTACATGCTTGCATATCATGTACATATGCAAAGAAAAAGTACGTCCGCGGTTCAGTCGCGGTAGAACGAAAGGGGTTAATGCACACGCGCGTACGTGCGCACGCAAGCGACAGTTCACCTTTTGCGAGAGCTTTTGCGGCGGGCGGCGCGCGAGGACCATTGTCCTTATCGTCGTTAATAATTCATTTGATTTTATTTGGTCGACGCGTCCCGACGCGCTTTATTTGGGATTAGATTCGCATGGCGATGCATTCAAACGGATTTCTCGCGAGACCACTGCTCCCCGTCACTTCGCGTGCGCATGCACCGAAAGAGAAAATATCCCCTCTCGTCTCTTGCCTTCCTTATACTTTATTGCATAAATAAAGCACGAGCTGCTGAGTCCAGGCGATCCTTTACGGTGTCCGTGGCGATGGGACGAAGGAGGAGGACGGTCGGTAAACGCAGTTTTGCGGATTAGCAATGCTAACGTAATCAAAGAGAAGCGAGATGTTTTCCTGTCGCACAATTAAACAATGTCTTGAGAGGTCGAAAAACATTGCGGCTTCGTTCTCGAAAAACCGTTCCGCGCGCGCGGTAATTAACCGCCGAAGGAAATCCCCAAGAAGAGAGATTTTACGAAGTAATCTCATAATGCCGTAATACAGTGCACTCTGCTACACTTCGCTACACTTTCAACCTCGGTTTATCTAACTTTACTCGCCCATCTTTAAAATCGTAATGGACGTTATCTTGCTATTGCAACAAAATGAGCAACAGCGGTTTTATCAACTACATTTGTGCAGATATTTAACCAATAGCATATCGAGATTCGTTATTGTCCGTTTTAAGCGTGCGCTAGTCTTTATGCCTTGATCTATTCTATAATGAGTGCACCGTAATGGAGTAATATAATGAAATGAAAGGGTGAGATATAGAAAACATAGATCTTTTATTCTGTTCTAGCTACGACAAATTAACAAAATTGCTAACATATTAATTGAGACATCTTAATATTTATTAATTTATTCGAATCGTATTACTGATAAACATATACTTTGCTCATGTTTTGGAAATGATAGGATGCATAAAGAACGACTAAAGATCTTTTAATTTTCTATATTTTTCTATATATGTAACGTAGATATATTTCTATATCTATACTCACTGATGTAACAAAAATCAGAACGCGCACGTTCGTAGAACAAAAAGGATGATTCATCGATCAAGCATGACTGAAACAAAGAGACTGGATGCAAAGTGACATTATCTTTAAACATCGTCAATTTTGCTTTACACCTGCTTCAATTTTGTCTGCGGAACAGCAAGGGAAGGAGTGAGAAGGGAAGAGAAGGTTTTTCATGAGAAAAAAAGACGCGGAGTGAAGTAGACGATACCGCAGAAAGGTGGAATATAAAAGACCGCACAAGGTTTTATCGCACTTGCTGAGCTAACCATTTCACACGCTTCGCGCGGCACTTACTTCTTTCTTGTTTTTTTCTTCAAAATTGACAAAAGTCACACGATAAGCGCAGATCTAATCTTGACGCATGAAGTCTGTTCGAAACACTTTTCACTAAGTTGCAAATGTGATACTCGTATAAAAATGATCTTCCCCCTTACGTAATTATTATACATATATATTGTCTATTATAAACTTCTCGATAAAATAATAAATTTGATATATTATATATCTGTGCATTAATCGTAACAATAATTAAGATTTCGTATTACTCATAAAATTACTTTAAAAGTTGTATAGAGATTTTCTATTTAGAACTTTAAAAATATAAACGCGATATTTGTTTACTAATTACATCAACTTGCAAAATGCAGCATGCAATTAAAATGCGTTTTTAGATATCTGAAATATTTCCATTTCAGTATCTTCCATTTTGTTTTTAAATCATCATCTTGGTGTAATGAATGACGTGATATCGTATAGGTATGACTTTGAATAATTCGACCGAAAAACGTAACTGCTATATATAAGTTCAGTAAGAGTAGTAACAGATAGGGAAAATACATTGTCAAGGACTTCAGTAGGCACATATCAGTTTTCGCTATAGTCGCTTTGTGATATCTACATCGAGAAGTACAATGGCTGGTTGTGTCACTAATTTGTTGAGTTACGTCCGGAATGTGCAGGTGTGTAGCAGTGCTGTTTACCTTCTTTTCTAAGTTTATTCAATTAAGTTATTTAATATATTTGTTGCTTATATGATAGTTTTTGTTTACGCGCCCTACTGTTTAAAACAGTAATCTGACGTCATTACAAAGATCCCTTAACTTGCTCTTTAAATAATTTGACGATTTTAAATGCTATTTAATTATAGCGATAGGACTACTAGCAATTTATCGTATGATCGGAGAAATATAGACGTATGGTGTTAAATTTGCCAGGATAACTGTCCCAATACAAAACTATTCGTTAACTATTTATCTTTGAAACGTTAAAACTCGATACGCGTAACCAATCATAGTTACTTTCACATATGGAAGATTTATACGATTTGTTACTTTTATTGACAAACTGCGGAAATATATTCGATCACGATTTCATGTTACCATTCACCACGATATTGTACTCCATTCTGTTTTAGTTATTTACCGATGAAAACGAATATGTTTCATACCGTTCCCGGATAATTATAACTGACTGTATACGCAATAAACTTTTATTTATACAAATAATCGAAAAAATAGAAATATATATCCAAATAAAATTTGTTTTCACGAATCGATTGTAGGGAGGACGATTATCTGTTCTCCAATATTATAATTATTATTAATATAAATTAGATAAATCGTCATATTAGAATTAATAAACGTAAATTAGGTATTTTACTTAGGTCAACAAATCGTTGTTCACGAGAGATAGACGAAGTAATTTGAAGCCAAAACATATTGCATCGCATAGCTTCGCGAAACGGAATTTCCAATATTCCGTTACGGAACTTGGCCAAGGTTGTTCCTCCCGAGTATGTTTTGCCGCAGAGGAGCGTAGACAAAGAATAAAAGTCTCGTCGCGGTGTTTCGCTCTGTCGAGGCTTCCAGCTGCGATTTGTCCTAATTCATTTCTCTGTCAATGGTCACTTCTTTTTCCGAGAAGAATAAGAATGGCCATATCGCTTTACGGAGAAAATCGATATAGCAATTAATTACACGATAATAAGTATATATAGTTTGTCGGTTTTGTTTAATCGACATTTTTATATATAAATCCAATTTTTTACACGCTAGTGAACGAAAGAGATTTGCTTCGCGAAAACGATACTAGTGGGTTGCACCTCTATATAGATTGAACAAAAGCGCGTTCATGAATACTTTCATAAGCCACTATGCATTATAAAACTTCGTTGGTAAATCAAATTGCGTTCAAATAATGAGCTGGAAGTTTTGCGGAGTTTGATAACTCCGAAACTCTTGACAAATACACTGCCGCGCGCACCGTTCCTCATTTAACGTGGCTTTTTTTACGCTTTGCCGTATGTTTCGGCATTTATTCTTCAAGCACTGTGGGCGTCCTCTTTGTCGTGAAACGTCGCTGAGATCAATTTCAAACCGCGAAGCGAGATGCGGTAACTTTTTCTTGGAGTTAAAAGGTCGGAACGCCTTTTGCTCGGCTTTTACATGAAAGAAACCGGAAAGCTCGTCGGTTTCAACTACTCCGACTTGAAGATACTTTTGGTTATCTACTTCAGAGAGATTTATATATAAAATTAACTGAGCGCGCGCTCTCAGTTTTCGTAATAATTTCAAATTCAGTTTATTAAGCAACTCTTAAGATTTACACTAACAAATAAACTGTTCTTACAATAGTAAATTGTTTTTTCTCTAATGCGTTTTGGAAATCTATTCTTGAATTTTGATATAAAACAGACTTTTTGGTACCTTTTATATATAGAATATCTAAAACTTTTCGCACTTTTCTTTAATTTGGAATTGATTTCTTTTATAGAAAACATGATCATCAAAACCATATCGTTTTAACATTTTTTGATATTAAAATTTATAATAAATAGCTTTGCAATTAAATACAATTTGAAATTAAAATTGATTTGAATCCAAATAAAAATACTTAAAAGAAAATCTTTCAGCCGTCTATATATTTTAAAATTTTGAACGTAACAATTCTCGTGCTCAAAAGATTTGTCATGATGTTGACAGGTAAAAAAATCCATAGAAAGTACGAAAAATATAGAAATATGGAACATCAAAGTAAACACACAAAAAGCTCCCATTTTCAGTTAAAACATAAACTCGTTTTTTTTTGCAAGAAATCCGAAATAGTTTAGTCGAAATGGCTCTGTCGTTGACAATCCGACGCGTTATGTTATGTCGATACACTAAACGAGCAACAGGTACGAGGGCAGTATAAATCGAGAGCTAACAATTGAAGCGCATTAATTCTCGCATCACGGCCGTCGTGTTCGAAGAAACAGCCGATAGCCGAAGGTCGTCAATTCCGCGCCTCGATTGGTTCGGTATGAAATGCGAGGCTCGGGGCTTAGAGACCTCGTGTAGCGCTCGGTCAGTAGACAGATATTCCGCTGATAAGTCGTAACGTGATAACGCGCGCCGCAGTTTCTGCCGACGCGACGCGACAAAACGCCTCGCTGCGTGAATTTCCGCCGCGATCGCTGCGAACGTAAGGCAATTTGTCGTCGCTGGGTTGGCCGCCGGTTGCTGGAGTAAGTCATTTCGTTGTTATCGTCGTGCTTTTGAAAATCGTTTTACTTAGATCCGCATGATATCAATTATCAGATACGATTTGCGCAAATACAAAGCGCAATTTCTCATTAGAATTCATTAAGTGTTGATACGACACGATATTATACATAAAGACGTGAGAGGAAGTAAAATGTGCGTTGATAGATGTCAATAAGGCTATCTTTGGAGGAATATCGCAATTTTTATTTGCTACTTGTTTAATCATTTAATCGTCAAACCTTTTCAGTATTAAACTTTGTGTCTACAATGTATTTAATATTGATTAATGTTGACATTTAATAATTAACATATGTTTGCAATATATGATTACGATATTACAGACACGCGAATCTAGCAATTAAACACAACTCGAAAGTTATATCGATTTCAACGTCTGACTAACATGGAGAGAAAGTCTCAATGTGTCGATAGGTATCAATATAGATGATATTATTAGAGGAATATCGCGATTTTTACTTGCTACTTTGATCTTTTAAGCACCAAACTTTTTCAATATTAGTTATGTTACAGATAAAAGCTCTTTTGCATCTATGATATATCTATATATATAATATTGATTAATGTTGACATTCAATAATTAACATATGTTTGCAATATATGATTACGACATTACAGACACGCGAGTCTAGCAATTAAATACAACTTGAAAGATAATTATATCGATTTTAAGGTCTCTGATTAACATCGAGAGAAAGTTCAGAAGTCTCCCCATCGTGCGAAGTCTTATAACTTTCTGTATCGTATAACGTGTGATGTCTTCGTTTCGATTTATCAGAGGATCGAGGGGGAAGAGCCGAGTGAAGTGCCGTGGCAGAGCGCGCGCAGTCGCCGCGCACAGTGATATAGTCGTGTACAAAATATATTTTTGTAATACCTGGAGAAAAGAACTTTCGCTCGAGTCTTACGATCTGCCGGGCGTGAGCCGGTCGTTCGAATTGGCGGCGCCGATTCGGGACAAGCTCGGCAAGTGCGTGGTGGACGACGACGACGACGAGGGAATCGGTAGCATGACCAAGATCCGGTGCAGAATCTGCGAGCTGCTCGGCGAGGATCAAGGCCTGAGTCATGGACTGAGCCACCCCTGCCACCTGACGAACCTGAATCACCTCAGGCCGGGGCTGAACAGTCCGCTGCCTAATATGAACTACTTGAACCATGGCTTGCTCAATGGCCTCTATCTTCCGCAGCTCAAGGACATGATGCTCGCCGCCTACTTGCTCAGAGGTAACGATCAACGTCGAGATATGTGTCGACGAGAGAGACACGCGTTTTTTAGGCTATGAGCAGTTCTAATTTATTTAGCACGATGATTTTATCTACTAACGAAAAATATATAACAGCCGATTATTTATATTATAATCTGCAGAATTTGCTCAAAGAAGCCTCGATGAGACATTAAAATTTTAATATTCGAGATGTTAAACCTTTAAAAATTAAAGATTTCTAAATTAAAACAAGCTTACGGAAATAATTATGTTATGTTTTATTTTACTTTTTGTATTATACTTTATTGTATTAAAGATATTTCAGTGTTAAATTGAGGTAACAGAATATTGAGCACAGAACGCACGGTTTAATTGATGAGAAATTAGTAAAGCAGCACATATCGGTAATTTATTTAATTTACTCGGTGAACGATGATTCTGTTCAGTCGATAAATATCAAAATAGCTGATATTCCAATTTTTGCGGTAATTAAAACTGCTCGAAAGCAAAAACTGTATCACGACAAATAAGTCCGACTAGATACGCGATTTAATTGACTGCCACCGGCAGTTCGAACTGGGGAGTGTGTCAAGCATGTAACTCAGTTAAATGTGCAACGATTTTATTCATTAAGGATAAACGTGAAAATCGGTAATATAATTATAATCTTTTACATTGTTTGCATTTGCCTCGGGAAATCGCGTTGAGACGATCGAAGCGATTAAAGCGATTGAAAAAATTCATTGGGAATTATCTTAATATGAAAACGTATGTCAAACGTGTCAACGATCGATTTATTTTATGCGTGATTATTTTCTTCATTGATGATAAATATTCAAATCGATATCTTATCATTATTAAACCGATATTATTAAATCTGTAATTGATCAAAGAAATCGGAATGCGTCGATGATATGAGCGCTTTAACTAGTGGAAAGAATTCCAGTAAACAGTGTATCGATCGCATTTTATTTGCCTTGTTTGATTATGGTTTCATAACTCAAATATAGATTGTTTTTTCGCGATAATTATACTTTGGCATAAAAATCGCGTCGGGACGTATCGAACGCGATGTGACACGTGCAATCTTAAACGACGGGAAACTATAATTTTCATTCCGCAACGATCGCGTTTAATTGTTTCGATAATTTTACCTGCCGATTTTTCCTTTTTGTTATATTGTCTTATTATTGTCACAACGCTTCTTTTTAACAGAGTTATTTATTATATACATTATCGTAAAGGATAATCACGCGACTTAATTAGCTTTTATTGAAAGCGAGTAAGATTATTATTGTTATCGTAGCCGTCTGCGTATTATCAGAAGGAACCTAATTGCTTATTATTGACATATCAATACGTTACTCCCTTTGTATTTTCATTAATATTACATCGGATTTATTACCGCACGATGTGTAATTGGCACGAGTCTCAATGTACCTATCGATAACCGCGAATATGCGCTCTCCTCCTTTCTTCGCCATTGCAAAATGCGTATCGTTATCGTGTTTCCAACAAGCTGAATTCACGTAAAACGAGCACGTATCAATCGGTAACCCCTAAGATGTCTTACCGCTCAGACGTTTCGCTTTATTCTCGCGTGGCTGCCCTTCGAGATCGGTTTTATTCGTAACGTTACAACCGCGCTCGCAGGACAAAAGTGATATCTCACCGTGCTCCGCTTCAGCGTAAAAGCGCGGCGACAAGAACTCTAAGTCACCGAACGAACGGCTGAATAATAAATGCGCGCCATCCCCGGTTCGATTTTGGACCCGCAATGATATATTTTTCACATCGCTCGCGGTAAGATAGAATCGTATTTCAGTGGCATTTTGTAACGTTCGGCGATATTAATATATCTGACACGATTAGTTGAAATGTTTTCCAACGATGATATTAATATAGCCCTATTAATATACACATATCGTCTGAATTTGCGCTATTTGGCGTAACCGAGTTTACCGTATTCCGAATTAGTATTAATTATTGACATAAATGTTCTGTTACTCAGCGACACGGGATGAAATCTTAACGCTAGAAGCCTAGACAATTATAGATTATCACTAAAAGAAAGTGGAAACATTATTACATTAACAAGAATTTTCCATGCAATATTAGACGAATCAAACATGATAGAACATTCCAAGCTTGCGTACAATGTCTAAATATATTGTTTAACTTTCTTTTTTTTTCACATGTATTAGTCACGCAATTAAAAGAGAAACTTTATTTTAGCTTTTATAATCTTTAGACGTTTTGCTCTCACGTCATGCAACATACAACACTCGAAATATTGTATGAGCAATCATTTGCACTCAAGAGTCCGTCGTTATCCGCTAGAATAATTGATGCAGTTTATAAATTAATTATTGGATCGTACGATCGAAGGACAGCGCAATCCGAAACGTGATCTCGCACCACGAACCGCATTGAATCCGCACGAGCACGCTATCGACCAGCGGCCGCGTAACCGTATCATTCAAATATTGACAGCTGCATTCTACGGGTCGCCACCGGTATTCCTCGTATCGCCGATTTTTATCGCGAACCGCCGATCGATACCTCGACCGTGTCGGCTGAGACGGCGGCGGCGGCGGCGGCGGCAGCGGCTCCATCGCCGAGGATGTGCAGCTCTTTCACTCGTCCGAGAAGTGGTTCATTTCTGCGCAAACGTACTCGCATATGTCGGTCTGATTTTATGATAACGTTGGTCGGCTACCAAATCGCCGCGCAAATATGACATGCACGATACTTTATTCGCCGTTCCCGCCTGCCCCCCGCAGCCCCATTTCCCGATTTTCCGCTCCCTCGACCGCATATTTTGTGTGCTTGCTCGTTGATCTTCGCGAATTTGTATGTACGCTTTCCGCGCGCTGTCGGGGAAAAATGTATCGCGAGCACGCCGCGAAATATGGCGGGCTTGCGCGCACTAAAGCAAGGTCAAAATTTGCATCCATCTCCATTTATGGTCAATTCATCGCTCGGCGTCAACGTTTTAATAGTTAACAACCCTTTTACATCCGTATTTTCAACGATGTTGAAGGAGATACAACGAAGATACAAACTACTCTCTTTATTTATTTATGTCATATATAAATTAGTGAGAAGGAAATTGCAGTTGACATATCATATATAATTATCGTCATTCAAATCAATTTGCTGCAATGGTTCGTCAAATATTTGACATTAATGTATAGTTGTCCAAGTATATCCAATATCTGGATACGATATTGTATCGCATTTTATCACCTCCAGCTTTTTCGCGTGTAAATGATGGAATAAATATCATAAATAGATTTACAACAAAGAATATTAAAGAGAATATTACCTCTCAGGCAACGAATCAACAAAGGAAAATAATAGAGTTTATTTCGCTCAAACAATAGAGTTTATTTGTGAACTGTATATGGACTCGCAATGGTCATCCAATAATATCGCGCTTCGAATATATTTGCGTAACTGTTTGTTATTCCATATTGGTTTTGTTATTAGACGCGTTAATGTTTCTTGCTCGCAACAGCATGAACGTGATGGACAATCTCGCACGTAATAGCCTGGAAGTAGATTAAATGTATACAACTTTTATTTTCTCTGCTTTTTTAAGTCGGTTTAGCTCTACCTTGATTTGAAAAAATATATTTACATTTTGCAGATTGATTAAATATGTGCTGTTAGCCTGATTTTTTTATATAAAAAATGCATCGATCCTTTATTATCACGCGATTTTATTTAGCTGTGCATCGGCTGTCTCTGATCGAAAAACGCGTAAGTTTCGTGCAATAATTAAATTCAACGAAGTGTGTAACGGACAATTGTGATTAAATTCTTTGCATTCGCTATAGTGGAAAAAACATTGGGGCTTTATGTGGAATAGCTTAACAAAGCCGGTAAGAATTTTGCACGAAGAAAGGCGAATTACATGTCGAGTGGAAGGAAATTTCAATTTCTGAAGGAAGAGTAAAAAACATGCGACTTGTCATATGTAGAGAGCTTTCTAGACAAGAGAGATTTCAGCAATCAGAATATTTTTCTTTTGATAAAGGGATATTTCTAGCAGTATCTTTTTTTATCTTCAATATAAATTACTGTTTTTTTTAAACGCATTAAATCTTTTTTTTTTCCAATAATTTTGGTTATATTAATTTACATTAATCTTTGCATTAAACTTGCATTAATCTTTTCCTATCAGTTTTTATTATTACTATTCTAAAGTTTCAAGTAATATACATAGCGTTTATCGAATACCGTGAAAATATTGTGATTGCCCCATACTCAAGATTCAATTAGTAAGATTTCAGATCTTTAAGCCGAACAATAATCTTTGTTAATTGGCGCGCCGAGCTGAAATAGCCGCTAATGAAAACGCGGGGGCAATTAATAAGGTTTCGAAAGTCAACTCGATTGTCCTCACCGGGGAATGGCTCGCGTTAAATCAGCAGGCTGGATTTCCGCGCGTTTCACAACTTTCGCGAGTTTACGTTAATCGCAAATTACGAGTCGCCGCGCGCCGGCGATGAGGATGGCGTTCGGGTTTATCGATAATCGGCGTCCCCGTTTACCGCGCGTCGCCGCCGCTCGAGAGAGAGAGAGAGACGCAATTTGCCAGGACGGAGAGACGGTAGAAAATGTCTGCCTCGTGGTCTGCCTCGCGACTATGACCTTGATTTACGATCTTTCGCTGACCCTAACGTCAACCGAGCACGGCCGGCCCGCTCTCACGTACCACCATCAAAATGATCACGTTTACATCGGACGGCGGGCAGCGCGAGAATTCCACGTGTCCCGCATTTAAGCCCGACGACGATTTCCGTCATATTCTCGCATAATTTACGAACGCACACCGTTCGTTGGCGACGCGACGACACACGGCACACAGATCAGTTGAGTACGCGTGTGTACTGATTGTAACGAATTAATTCGCATGTTATGCCGAATTACACGCGACGTTAAGCGAATGCACTGTGCGAAAATTTAATTGTAGAAACTTCTCGTATCGCCAATTACGAACATAACGTTGAAATTTTGTGCCTAAAATATCGCGGCTTCGTATCGCGGCTCTACATTTGAGACGATTAATTTCAAATAAGACAACGTCAAATTTTAATTGCTTATTAACTTATTGGCACACCGATGTAGAAAATTGAAATCTTATCTCACACTTTCTCTCTATAACGTATTTGATAAGTATTGAATAGAATCGAATGTATGTCTTACGACATCTGAATCTAATTTTAATTGGAAAATTAAGAAATTTTCTCGATCGAGAATTGAAAAATTATCGGGATATCTCTTTTGGCTCGAGATTTAATTTGTAGACTATAATTTAGGAAATTCTCGTTTCTCTCTTTCCCCATCTCTCCCTCCTCTCTCTTTCGAAGTTTCTCCGATTTGAAGTATCGCTTCGATACGTCAAAGTATCGTTAATTAAACATCGCGGGTATATATATCGCTGGAGATATAATAATTGCCATAAATATTTAGTATCAATTAATTACAGGGATTAGTCCACGCGAGCCTCGTCTCCCGATCACGCGTCGGCCGCGCGAGGAAAGTCGACATGCCCGTTCTTAACCAGCGCGCGATCGTAATCAGTGATTACTCGATTCAGTGCTACGTGGCAAGAATCGCGAACGGCGAGCCAACGAAGCCAAATAGACTCGCGGACGATCGCGCGATCGTTGCGAAACGTGCGCACGCATATATCCCATATATACATATATCCGGCCGGCCGGGATGTATAACGTCGGGACGAGTTGCGTGCCGAGCGAATTTTACTTCGCTTGTCACCAGAGACTACGACATTATACGCGAGAGCGCTAGTTGTGCTTCACTTTCTCACGATTGTAGATTGAGATGTACACGAGATCTCCGTGGTAGGAATGTCACTGTCCGGCATAATGTCATTCGTAGCATGAGAATTTTCAAGTATTGTGTAAAAACGCAGCCGGAATTTTTAGATTCGGAAATAAATCATGGACTGTTACAAGGACGATTATACGAAAAGAATTGCCTTATCCTTGTACAAAAATGTATATACTTAAGGATAATACCGTGTTATTTCACAGTCAATATAAGAGACGAAGAAGTTGACGTTAAGAAATAAATTTAATCGAGAGAAAAAAATACCTATGTATAAATATTTGTTCTGAAATCTCCGTTTCCCGTATTGCAGTCTTCAATATTTTACTAACTTGACGGCAAACGTGTATTATAAGTCTGTTACCTTGTGCAAGGGATATGGCGGTAAGCCAGATTCCGTTATACCGAATCTACACTCGTAATATCAAAATTGAAACTCGTGTGCGGAAACCCGACTGCGATTCTATACGGCCATGAAATTCTCCGTCGTCTTACAAATCAAAATTAGAATACGAATCTACACACATATTCGTTGGCATAAGCTCGAAACAGGGGCAGATAAAGAGTATAGACAAAGAAGAGGCAAGTTGTCTGAAAGAAGCATCTTGTCCTTTGGTATATGGAATGTTTATCATAAATAATTCATGTGTAAAGAATGGACGCAAAGGAGGAAAACGCTTTATTTAAAAGGATAATTTCGAAACAATATAAGCCTTGATAAATAAATAAAATTAAATCAATCTGTGCTTTATCATAAAAAGGGGCAATGGATAGAAAAAAACAAAATGTTTAGCAGATAATGTAAAAAATTTGCAAAATTCCGAAATGGAAATATTGATATTATTATTGCGCTGCCAATGCGTTTCGTGCAATTGTATATCGAAGCGCTAGGAATTGCCGCATGAAAGAAAGTCAGTCGTTCTCAAGACTTTCACAAGTGGAGTGATTGTAACGAGAAAGAGTTCATCCACGTCATCGATGCTCATGCGATCGTTTTACAGCGGTTTTTTAATCCCGTCATTTTGGTAAATAAAAGCGCCCGCATATACTAATTGAAAGATGCGCGAGTGTGGAAGATATTTGATAACAAATGATACAAATGGAATAGCATCGGTGTGTCACAAAGTAACTCGATTTGCAGAAACAATCTTTTTCGAAAATAACCGAGTCCCCGCGAATTATTTACGGTCGAAGTACGCGCGATCTATCACGGTAAACTTTCAAACGTATAAAACTTTCATGCAACTTGTTACTTGTATCAGTAAACAATGGAGGCACGGTCGACCGCAATACGCTGTTAATCATAGCGCGGTCTGTTTTCACACCGTTATTCCTCCGTTAAAACAATGTAGCCCAAAACTGATTATACGTGGTTCTGCCTACACATTTTATAGACTTGAAAGGTAAACAATTTGGAAGATAATGCTGTTTGTACACGAAATAATTATTCTACCAAATTGATTTCTTGTGTGACCAAAAGCAATCTGTCTTCCGGTTAATACTAGCGTTATTGCACATCGCGCAGTTTGCATTTAAGTTTTGCTTATCACATAGAAATCTATTTATATTTCTATGCGCTCGAATACGTGGAATTTCTTTTATTTTCTCTGGCGTCGACATCCGTTAACATGAGAGAGAAGCGAATTGATAATTCGCCGCTTCTGGGAAAAGGAGGAAAAATCATGACGCACACACGTGATCGAGATAGGAACAATAATGAGAGGAAGAAAAAAGTGTTTGGTCTATTATGCTATGCAAACGTAATTAGAACAATGTTATATGCGGTAAAATATCGTGAAATTGCAAAGGCAGTACGTACGTTGCAAAATGTTATGATTAAAAAATATATATTGTATAATAAATTTATAGAAATTAATTATCGTTACTATTATTATAGTATTACTTATTACACGAATTATTCTATATTTATATTCCATAATTCTGAGAACTTCGGAGAGAAAAAAGTATATCTTTTCTTAGGAATATTCCTCATTAGATGATAATTCGAAATAAACGTAAGCATTATTAATCATTATATTCCATTTGATTTTAAGATTTTAATGAGACAACGTTAAACATACTGCAATGACCTAGCTTTTAAATCAGGCATTAAAAGTAAGAAACAAGATTAGGACAATTGGTTATATGATACCTGTGACATATAATCTAGTACATTATCGTTTCATTATTCTATATAACCAAGTTTTTTAAATTGCAAATTTTTATTTCACCATTTGTCATAAAATTCAAAAAAATGAAGATACGTGCGAAGAAAATCTCAGGAATCGATATAAATTTTTGGTAAAAATGTCAGCGTACTAAGAATTGGACTCAGTATCGAGGCAGTTCACAAATTCGACGATTCAGAGTTCATGACGATTGTAAATTCAACGATTGCGAAGAAGGCGACGAAGAAAAGGAGCGACAAAACGTCCGAAGGCTTCTCGCCTAACGTACGAACAACCGATCGGAATCCAGTAGTCGTTTTGCAAGAAGCACCTAACAAATTCCATGCGATTTCGCGGCCAAGTCGCTGTAATTAGTCCTTCTTCGTCAATTAGCCGAGATACGAGTTGACACTTAATAGCGATTTAATGCCGCGGCGAACGCTAATCGGGTATAGTCGCGCATGGAATCGAGCGGTTCTTCCTTTTCTTTTAATCCGATAATAGCTTTTTCAAACTGTCGCGAGACCAGGTATGCTCAACTTTAACAGGACATAAAATATTTTTGTTCATTTTATATACAATATTTCTGTCCCTTTCCTCTTTATAAAGTTTCTGTAAGTACACACTACTTTAATTTAACTGAGAAACGACATTTTGTCGTTTATATTCTTGAATTTCAAGTGTTTAAATACATTAACTTATTAATTAAACGTTGGCTTAAAATTTTACAAAACATCAAAATTGAGACAGAAAATCTATCCTTTATATGGTAAAAAGAATTATTTAATGTGAAATATTCTGAGTAAGAGAAAAATATAAAACAGTTTGACATTTTGAAGTTTATTTTAAGTAATTTTCGTAGAGTTACTTAATATATCTAGTTAAATAGACAAAAATATCTTGTTGAAAATCAATTCTGCATGCTAATTACGTGACATAGATTTATATCAGTATGCAATGTAGGTTGATCAAATTATGTTTTTTAACATAGATTTTTATTGTGCGCTTTTTATATCTCATCCATTTTTAATATTGTTTTTATCTCGCAAGCAAATTGATTTTTGATGAGTTCCTCCGTTAATTTCGTCGCATAACTTTGAAAATCCTTAAATTTGCAAATGTCAGTTTTGACTAAAGCTTACATTCAAACGTACAGCTAAATAACAATTTTTAATTTATATGATTTTATTTGTAAAATAAATTGTAAAATAGCACTGTAATTTTTCATAAATGTCAGAGGTTATATTCATGTAACATTATCGAAGAATCAAACTAGTGTTTTCAAAAGAATATTTAAAATATCGAACACCGCTAACTATAACAACGATAATGAATTAAAATAAAATTTTCGTGAAGCTGAATGCATTTTTCATCGAAAGCTATTGTGTACACTGTACATTGAAGAACGATAGGCGATTATATAACCTCTTAATCGTACCTCTAATTTCTGTTTCTCATTTAATACATCGCAAATTAATAGTTGACAACAATGTTCATGTTGACATGGTTGACAATTGGACATCGCGATCCTCGTGGTTCGCCAAGAAACTCCGCGATCCGATGTCGCGGTCTATTTCGAGAGTGGCGAGAAGCCTGTATTACTGGCCGTTGGATTCATAAGCGAGAGAGCAAGGCTCTCGGAGCACATGCTGCTCGGTTAATCTCTCACGTAGTGCCTAACTCGTTGGTATTTCGCTGGAGAAAGTAGCGATCCCCGCAGTGGTGCAGCGCACCATCGAGGCTCTCGCGCGTCACAGCTGCGGATAAATTTCGACCATTCCTGTGCTCCGAAATTGCCGCGCGGATTCTGACAAGTGCAATCGTGTTTGGTCGCAGTGTCGTGTAATTCAATTAGCGTCGACAACCATGAAAAGAATCAACCGCTCGCCCATAGCTTAATTAAGTTTGATTCGGCGATCGACCGATCTTGCAATTATCGGGACATTTGAGACGATCGTGATCCTTTTCCGCGACATAGTAAATTTTTTTAATGCGGTAAAATCAAATTATTCGCTTGGAAACACTGTAGAACGATGAATGGAATATCTATCGGGGTGTACGGCAGATTTCCTTGTCTTTTCAGTGGCTGTTCGGGTTTTCCGCTTTAGGAAAGGAGAAATTTCCGTCCTGGAAAGTTAACGCTTTTATGAAACACTTGGCGACTTCAAACCAGGCTGTTCCACGAGCGTTGTAGTAACTTCGTAATGTTGCTTTCTTACCGCTCAATGCTTTGTAGGACACTCTGCAGAGCAAGTGGCGAAATGCGAAGTGCATTCTCTCGCGAAGTATATATTTAGGGAGAAGGTCGTTTAACATTACACCTACAAAGGATGTTTCGCCTTTTCTAAAGAAATTAGCATTACATTTAATATAAACGTCAACATTTTCGCAACGCGATTCTTCATAACGTTTTGACAATTGTGCGCAAAGTTTGCTAGCAAAAATCTCCTTTAGAACGCTATATAATAGAATATAGTTTTACGTTACGACAAACTTAGAGATATCAATTTTGTTTTTCGAATAAATTTAGCCAGTTAGTTATATTCGCGTAATCAGGGATAATCTGTCTACGTTTTTACGTAACGACACTCCTCTCGGGTATAAAGGTCAGTACTTTCAGAGCTAATGATTTACGATAATACCGCATCTCACACAGATCTCGCGCGCGGTTAAATTCGAAGCGGAATTGATGGTCTCGCGTCAGATTAGATTGTAAAAGCGAGTTACACGCGGAATCACGCAACTGGATTACGATGTCGAATCATGCGCTTGGAATGAGTTACATATGCAACGTGTATCGAGTTTGCATACAAGCGGGCTGCAGATATTCCGATGACAGCATGCCGCATGCTCCAAGGACGCGGTATTCGCGGAGTGAAACTTAACCGCGCGTGTGTGCGCGCGGTGGAGTGCGCGGGCGAGGGCCGGGTCTCTCTCTCTCTCTGTCTCTCTCGACTTAAGGACATTAATTTGAGGCATAAACGGGGCATACGCGTTCGCAAAGGAAACGCGAAAATTGATTGCGGCCCTCGGTACGTGCGACGGTCGCCGGTTCTTGCGCCGTGCACGTAAAATCGGCCGCGTCGCGCGCTATAACGTTCCTCGTAATCTACGTCGTCTTATCGATATGCGCGATTTCACGCGATCGTTCGCTGGAAGAGAAAAAAAAACAGAAGGGGGGAGATAATTATTGCAGCATCGTGCTGCTGCGTGACGATCGCGACGAGAAATATGCGCGTCGCTTACGCCTCTATTGCGGCCGACCGGCGATGTATAAATGTATTGCAATATTTTTAAGCAAATTAAAATGCAATCGCGGTCATTTGTTTATCGTTGGTAACATGAGAAGTACAGTGTAATTTTTAAGTACTTAGTATATTATGTTTGTATTCTTGATATACTTTTAATGTTTCACGGAGATGTATTGATATGCCGTCATGCGTTACGTAGGCTCGTAGGCAAATATTAGATGTACATATTTCTTTTAAAAAAATATGTAATATTAGATATATTTTTCCGTTGTTTTTTTCATATTTGTAAAGATTTTTTTCGTATTTACAAATATTTTTTTTTATTTGCATATTCCACCTGATTATTTTTGTAAATATGTTTCTTTCACATTCAAAAATATCTTTTACATATTCGCGAATACGGCGTTTATTTGTCAGACTTGCGTATAATTTTATTTTTGTAATACAAAGTTATATATATGTTTTTAAGTATTTTGTTTTCGCCACGATAGAGTTTAATTTATAGTTTTTAGTCGCATAATGATATTTTCGGAAGATAAAGAATCGACATTTGTCGATATTAACGATTTTTGCGATTTTTCTTTAACGTCCAAGGCGATATGCGACAGCGATAAAATTATTTCCATTCCTTTGAACATGAAAACAGTGTAATGAACCGTAATCGTCGATCGGTTTCGCGATGTTTACAAGCGTGCTTCAGCATGCTGTGATACTTTTCATTGGATTGCAATACGGACTCAATGCCGCTTTCAGAAACGCTCGAGCACACTGTTAAATATGCAAAATGGACCGCAATAAAAAATAGATTTACTCGAGCGACATTGCGTGTTTTTCAGATTGGCGCGCTCCAGCGATCGATTATCTCTCGCGAGAACGCGCACGACAAAATGCTATAATCGGCGCTATCGATGATATCGACGCACGTACGCGAGTCTCTTAGATGTCGAAATGGTCTTTATTTTATCCCGCCACGTCCGAAAAATCGACCTAATGGAACGTAATATTCGCGCGAGCTTTATATATTCTCGCGAGACGTCTGCGCTGCAAATCGTGCGATAAGCGAAGCTCGTAACACGAAATTGCGAGGTGATCCAGTCATTCTCGAATCGGCCGCGCGAAACGAGAGCTTGAAAAAGAGAAAGAGAGAGAGAGAGAGAGAGAGAGAGAGAGATTTACCTGCTCCTCGTAATCCATAACACCTTATCGACGCACTATTTCATGCGAAAGGAAGGATCATTATCGCTGTTAGCGGCACTCGCATCGGCGCGTATGCTTGTTTCTCGCGCCTCCGGAAAGCCCGTATTACCGCCGTTTACCCCGTCCGTTGCGAGCGTTGACGAAATGCGGAGTATTTCGAGCTGTTGCCGATAGTGTTGGAGCATAATATCGGTGTAAAATGAAAGATATGTTTCTCAGCCGAGTTTCTCAGAAATCGCGCACCCAAGTCGTGGGAGCAAGTGTCTACGGAACTTCGGGTTATTGAATTCAAAATCTGCCCGCGGAAAGTACAATTTCGTAGGATTTACGACTTACACTTTTTGAAAAAGTGATTTTTAGATTTCCTAGGATTTGTGAAAATCAAGATCTATTCTTCAAAGCTCTTTAATTACGTGGGAAAAGTTTATATAATTTGTGAACTGCATTTTCCGAACGAATAATTTTTTGATATTTAAAATGTATTATTTTAAATTAGAATTTACGAATGCACGTACGCGGAAATTCGCAAAATTCGGAACGTTGGACCCGCAAGAGAGAGAAAGAGAAAGAGAGACTCGACGAGGAATGCACAAACACGGGGAACGAGGTACTCACTGCTCATCGGATATTACATCTATTGCCCCGAAGCAGTTCGCATGAACGATGTTTTGATTAACGTATAGTCGAGCGTGATACCGATTCGCCGGTGCACCTGCAATCGGGCGGTGATGCAGAGAGCCGGTAGCCGCGCATCTGGCGAGCCGCGTGTAAAAGGAGCAACGCGTGGTCCGCTCCTTCCGACATCGCCGCGGCTCCTCGTCGTAATCTACGACGTCTTATCGATAGCAGCCGACAGATAGCTCCGACGCGGCTCGATCGATGGCTACACACGGCTGCACCGGGAAAGAAGAACTTACTGACGACCGCGATACGTTATGCTCGAATTACGCCGCGAATATTACGGTATGCATCCCATATTGAATCGCGCGCGCGCGCGCTGGATGTTTGAGTTTCTTTCACTTTTTACACTTCGACGTTCGACGTATTGTACGTTGCTGTCCATTGTTCGAGAGTTCCCGCCGTGAACCATTATGCATTTTTCTGGAATGGAAAACCGGCGAGGCGTGTCACGTTCGTCGAATAATTCTGTTTTCATCAAATTTCAGCGGGCGAGCTTCGCGTGTCGGCGAAGGCGCGCGTGTCGCGAGATGAATAAGCTTTCGGTATGTGAACTGAGAATGATTAAGAGCTTACTTAATTATTAGGGCAGGCAAGTTTATCGCGTGTCTGATGTGAAAAATGCGAATTCTTCTGATCGCAGTCATCAAACTTTCAGTCTGAAAAAGTCAAAAACGTTTTAATGAAGAACTTTAATAAAAGTTTAGTAATAGTAACATAATAATAAAATCTCACTGTGCTTTGTCTCGTGCTAAAATTAAAAAGATAAACGCAATTTTATGTGCGATAAAAGGGAAAGATAGCGCATGAGATTTAAAAAAAAAACTCTGAGAATTGTTAAAAAAAAATTGCGGAGAGACGAACTTGAAGAAAAGATGTGATACGTAAAGAGAAAGCAAGGCGTGGAAGCTCAGGAGGTATAAAGTTACATGGGTGGAACAATTCAGACAATTATAATAACGATAAATGCGGTCGTGGAGAGAGAGTTGTTATTGTCTTAGCACGGAGATAGTCGGAGACGACGACGACGACGACGATGACGATGGACCACGAAGAAGACATTTCCTCGAGCAAACGAGCTGTTTCTAGCACGCCTTGACCTTCCGCCTATGGCCCGAAATAGCATTTGTATTTTTAGTCGCGGCTTTTGAACACACCACTCTCCTCCTTCGAAATACCAAATCTCCTCCAGGACCCGCCGTGCTTTTGACGCAGCTTCCTTCCGCTTTCTCGCCATCTTCCATTAATTAGTACGCGTCTTTTCTTTTTGCACGTTTCGCCGAGCTTGCGAACTCCCGGAAGGGGGTACTTTGCTCGCCGTCTCTGCCTCTCGCATCGCAAGTTACGACGTTTTATTCCACAAGTTTATGATTAAATATTCATTTAAATATTTACTAATTCAATCTGTTAAAGATAACATTATATTCCGTAATATCCGGAACATTAAAGCAATTTCTGATTTATGATGTTTTTTTATGGGATTTTATATTAGTTTTTATATCTATCGGAAATTTCGCGTTTATATATTTTCAACTATGCTTGTTAGAAGGTAAATTGAGCGTATAAGTATAAACTCTTTGCGCGTCTCAGCTCTTTTACCTAGCTAAAATATTTCAATTCTCTTGATTTTATAAAAGTGTGGGTTTTATAAAATAATGATTATTAAATCAATTGTAATAAATAATTGTGACTTTTTCACAACACTCTAAAAATAGATATGAACTGCATTTGAAAAAGATTTAATACGAATTTTCAACTCATCTTTTTAATACCTTTAGAAAATTTAATTTTAAATTGAGATCTGTATTCTTAAAGTAGTGATCACAAAAAACTCTTCAGTCTTTTCTGCTATCAGAAATATCACGATCCGCGTTACATGCGAAGTGCACGGCGTTGAAGTTGCGACGCAGTAACGCCGAACGACGACGTATGTGCGCATAATCGTCCGTAAACTTCGCTCGGTCATGATTCAAGCTGTACGGACGGACTCGCGTCTCGCGGGTGCCCGAGCCGCTCGTCCGCGAAATAGCTTCGCGCTAGTGCGCAAACATCGCGCTTTCATTATTTTCGGAATTTCCGCGGCGCGGCGACGAGAGTAGCTTCAGTCGTAGCTTTGATCTCTGACTCGCCGTGTCCGCGCGCCGACATTCTGGCGCGAACACGGCGAAAACACTGTGTTTTACAGTAACGAATTATCGATTAACTCAAGGCTCGCTCTTTTTTAAACTCGAAGAATTCATAGTCACTCTCTCGTCGACCTGTTTCCGCGGCCGAATTTTTATTCATCCTCCGATGTGATTCACATCGCGCATCGGTGTGAAAAACCAAACAGACAGGCAAAAATTTTTAGGAGACCTTGAATATCTTGCACGCGGAATTTCATCTGTGACATTCCGTATTGCGTCACTCTCTTCTTTCGTAAAGCGTTTTTTGTTTGTTTTACATTTCTCTAACAATAGTTTGTAGCGAAAGATAGAAGAGATAAAACTGGTAAACCTAGCGCACGTGGTTTTATTTTAAATTCACTTTACCAATGAGTATTAAGACGTGAGTTTATTTACGGAAGAATTTTAAGAGCACAATGTCGTACATTTTCTTATGAATCACTCGTTTGACTATTGGAAATTCACCGAAATAAACTAAAGATATTAATAAGCGTACATATAAATACGTGCGAGCTTTATTGTATAAATTTAGATGCGTAGTCCATGCAGTCACTACTCGTTTTATGTAGGTAGTTACAAGAAATGTTCTACGTTCATTCCGTAAAAATATACGTATAAATATACTCGACGTTAATTAATGTTTACGTAAAAATCCGCACGTTTTTTACATTTTTACGTAAGCCACGTGCGGGAACGCGCGCACATTGTTCTCCATTTAAACATAATCAATAACGCATTTAACTCTTTCTTGTCGCTATAATTTTTAATTTAGCTCGCAAATTCCGCTACAAGCTTCCATGCATCAATTCACATTAAGCTCGACTGCGACCGTTGTTTCTGGGTTTTACGCATTTTTCTGAACCGATTCTCCACATGCCTTCTCTCTTCGCTCGTCTCATTCATTCTCTCATTTCCTTTATCATCGCTCATCGCCACCTTCTTTGCTTATCATCCCCTTTCACTTGGGGATTTCCTATGCGTAATATCCTGTTTCACTGATGTAAATTCGCGGAATACGTATAATCAGCGCGTGCCGAAGCGCTTACATTGCAGTTGTTTACGCTGCAAGTGTTTAACGAACCAATTATATTATCCCACTCGTGTTCGACGATTCAGTAGAAATGCATATTGATCAAGTTGCACCTTGTGAATGTTATATGTCATCTCTGTATCGAATCGTTCATTGATGTTAATCCGTTTCATTGCCTTTGCGTCAACTGCTATTGTTGTACGACTTTAGATGTATATAATTCAGTAAAAGTAAAATTATTTATGTACGACGAAATATATCGCGACTCGTCCGAGCCTCTTTTGTTGGCTACTTTGTCGCAATGCTCTTGATTACGATCGATCCTTTGTGTTATTCTTCGTTACATTTGTTCTACATCTTTCGTGGCCTGGTATTATTAAACATATTTGATATACTGAAAACAAGATATTCAACTTTTGATGTAGTCGTGCATGAGAGAAATAGACTCTTTAGTTAATAACTTTCAAATATATTCTAATTTCTTGTCTTCTCTCTGACACTCTCTAAATCTGAATAAGTGAAAAGTCACTGAAGTGGCATACTTTAGACTGATATCAGTGAATAGTCACTGCGTCTCCACTCCAATAACTTTTCACTGATTCAGATTTAGAGAGTAAATTTTCGCGAGCACTTAATAGTCAATTAATCGATTTTTCGCTTATATTGCATCCACGTATTGGACTTTCGCTTACTTTCGCGTTCTTATTCTACGCATGGTTATGTAACATGAATTAATAGACAATTATAGATAACAGCGCAGAGGAGAGATAAAGAATAGGAAAGGATAGGAAAGATTAAAGAATACGAAAGCTTGTGTGACTATATTTGATACTCATATCCCGTCATAGTTTATTAATATCGATATTTGTCATGGTATTGACATTTTTATCTTCGATCTTTCTCAACCATATTGCATAATTCGATGCAATTGGACCTGCTTCTTTTCACGTGGCACTGGAAACTTCTCTGGTATCGCGCGTGCTGAATATTCGAATTACGCTGCGCGGCAAAGTTAATTATATGTTAAAGCCGTTTGACGACAAGCGCGGTCGAGGACAAAGTGCAGGCCAGCACAGGAGCGCGGATGCGACGTGACGCGACGCGAATCACGAATGCAGCGGGCGAGCGCAGCCTGTGGCGTTTTCCCCGCCGCCGCGCCGGTGAGCGGTCACAGGACATGCGAGCATCGGAATTTGTCGGAGGGCATACAAAACCGAAACACTCGGGCGAAGTTAATTATACGTTGATTTCGCGTAATCGAAAGTACGCGCGCCGCCGTCACCCGCCCGCAACAAAGCGTCGCGTCGTATCGCGCGCTACCCGGACATATAATGTAATTCGGCGCAACGAAATGCGCAGCTCGTACGCGAAGCGCGACCCCGACACCGTACTTAATTACTTAAGCTCACGTTTAAACTCCACCATGAATCCAATTACTTAAAACGGGTGCGCGCGCGCGCGCGAACCTTGCCGCCTGCCTCCCCGAAGATAACTCGGATCTCGCGTTATCATCCCGTTTTCTCCCCCTCAAATGAGTTCTCCTGGTAAAAAGCATGAAGAAGTTGAATCTAATCAATTACGTGTAATCCGATAATATTTGAATTAGACGGAATGATAAATATGGTGTATCGGGTAGAAAATATTTATTTGTTGCATGCAATTATGAAACTGATTTGAAGCACATACAGCTGAAGCACCGGCTTTCTTCACTTTAGCGGTTGAATTCTTCATACATTATGTGAATTATTCTTAATTTCTTCCTTGATCAAAATGCAAGGAAGAAATATATGGACCGATAGAGTTTCACTTATTAATTAGCAAAGATTTATAGATAACAGGAAGTTCAATATTGTTGTCCAAGGATGTGGCAAAAAGAAGATAACTCTTCTAGATTTAACAAATTATTTTTACTTTTTGAGATCTTTCAGAATGGAAATCTCTGCTTTTCGCTGTTGATCTATTGGTTACGATTTCGTTAAAAAATGCATCGTTGGGAAAGAATGCATCAAAGAGGCGTATCGGATTTCGCGGAACGGCTCTGGCTCCGTTGCGATTAACACTTTCACTACTGTTTGGCGTTTGCACAACGACCGTTTGTATCATCGGCGATACGTTGATGGTGAAAGTGTTAACATCGCCGCGTTTCCATTGCCAGACAATATTATTCGAAACGATCGACAGATAAAACGTGACAGCGAGCTATGCGTTGCGAGCGCGTGCATGACGTAATCGCCGTTTTATGTACAATAGATAAACAGTCTGTACATATCAATCGTAAGAATACGAAGCTGGAGGAAGGAATCCTGGAATTTTTCGTTAATTTAAGTTAGAAAATGAAAAATTTTAAAAAAAGCTTCAAACAACAAGTTTAAACCATAAATATTGCGCTTTCCCGAAAATTATTTCCCTTCTATGCATTCATTAATGCATGTACGTTGTATCATAATTTGAACATGTTAAATTCTGTACAACCTAAATATGCATATTTAAAGATGCGGCCGTTTATGTTGTGTATGGATCCGCAATTTTAATATGAATCATTGCCTATCATTAAAAATATACATGGGTTAATTATAATAGATGGTATATAATTCATTCATGTTTTATTTTAACCTTATATTAATAGTCGACTTTATTTCTACGTATAATTGTGGAACATTATTATTCATAAATGAATAATAATATTAAAGCGTGAGGATTATAAATTATATGTACTTTTTAAATATCATTCGCAAATTTCATTTCTAAAGATATTCAAAAAAGTTAGGATAAAAAATCTTTGTGATACATAATGTATCTACAAAAATAATATAATTTAAATATCTGCTTCGCTTTTGACATTTAACTTTAAAAAATTTTGTTTTTCTACAGATAATTTCTATTCATACGTAAATTCAAACGTAGAAAAGAAAACAATTAAAAGTTACTTTCTTCCATAATCTCGATAAATAAAGTCTACATTTAGAAAAAAAATAGTAATTTTAACTGCGTAAAAAGAATTTTAGTACTGTTTAATTTTATTGAAAACTATATCGAGATAAAGCCGCGAACTTTCGTGCAATGCGACCTTTTCTAGATACGGCACAAACTGCCATATCGACGACCTAATCGAAGTTAATTACATATTGATTTTACATGGGCGGGAGCGCACGTATATATGCCACGATAGATCGCGTAACATATCTCTTTGAAATTGCACACGTATCGTAGCGACACGTTATATTCGGTTTATTTGAAATGAATTCATACGAGAGACCGATGTAATGTTTCACATTTTATTAAAACTCGGGATACATAAGCGGCAACAATCCTGCGAATAACTGCGTACAATGATTTCGCCGTTTATTAACATTTTCGTAAAACCCGAACATAGATGAATGGTGAATTTAATGAGCTATATCGGTAATAAAATATTTATAAAAGATCTTTATATAATTGAACTTATATAATGAACTTCGCAAAATTTTGTCGAATATTAGAGAAAGTTTACATTCACTTTTAATAGGATGCATGATTTTTGGCAACGCTTGAAATTATTTTTTTTTAAGCTAATGATCAGCAAAAACTGACAATTCCGCATAGTTAATTTAAAATTATATTTCTTACCAACGTTTAGCAAAGTCATGAATCTATTACTCATTTCGCATAAAGCAAATTACAATTAGTTGCTTGAGTTAAAAGTTATCTTAGCGCTGATTCAGATGTATCTTCCATTTGAAAATTACTTGTAAATTACTTCAAACAATCATATTTCATATCTTTCGACGTTTACGAGCAATGAAATGATTTATGTTCACGCGCAAAAGAAATGCCAAGTCTTTTTACGAACATACAGTTCTCTGCCACTATCCCCTGTTAAGCCTAAAGTTACATCGATAATCAGAGTCAACTGATTCTGGGTCAGCTGCAACCCCGTTTTTCTGTCAACTTATAGCACCATCTGTGATCTAGATAGAGGAGCAAAATCGAATTAACCAGAGTTAACGCTAATCGATCTTGGTGTTTCAAAGGGGCTTAAGAGCCGAACTCAATCCAGATCGTCGTGTAACGTGCCATAAGTATACTCACACATCGTCGATTGCTGTGACCCGCGATTCAACATTGTAAGCGCATCGCGGAATTTTCAATCTCGAGAAACGGCACGCGACATTTATGAAAGCTCACAGAAATTACGAGCCATTTGGCAGCCTGGCGAAACACCGCGGCAGAGCGTTCCTGTTTGAGCTCCATAATGAGAGAGACGCGGCTTCTCTCTCCGGCAAACACAAAGATGATCTCCGTGGTAGACCGGGATAAACGTGGCTTCGGCTAAGCCAATTAGCAGAGCGAGAACACATAGGCGAATCACTCGGCTTTCACGGTAGAGGCATACGACGCCGTGATGGATACGCGTAGGAATGCTCGGGTGGTTTTTATAATGTCGCGGCGTTTCAACTTTACTTCCAATCTTGAATGTCTACGGCATCGATATATTACCTTCGATTCTCTCTCCTAACTGGATACGGTAGAGTTTCCACGGTTCAATCTGGATGGGATCGGGACTTGCATGAACGACAATTTAAACTGTATTCAATATCGTAGGAGGAAGAAAGAGGAATAAATAATGCAGTAAATTATTGGAAAGCATTATTGAGTATGGAACCATCTTGTATCCAAATAGAAATCTCTCCCAAAAGATTATTTTTGCGTTTTAAAATTATCTTATTATAGTGTGTCTCAAAAATTTCGAAGAAACATTTTCACGCGCTGGCTAAAGAGGTGGTAGAATAGAGTTAAGGATTAAGGGATATCGCGGGATCGCTATGCGCCGTCAAGATACTAGTCCGATTAAGGATTACTCGGTTGCTAGCTGACGCCGATGGCGCGAAGTAGACCGGTGCATTATTCTTACTGCTCATTCCTACCGTGTTGCGGCTTCCTAACGGCCGCTATACGGTACCTCCGTCGTTTCCCGGCGCACCGAGTACACGTACATACATCTCCCGGCCTCCTCCCTCCTCCTCCTCTTCCTCCTCCTCCCGCCACCACTTTCCACCTTCCGTTACAGCCGACGCTACCATTTTGCTCCGCGACATTTGGCTCGACCGTAGGGACGCAACCACCGGTGTTTTGACGGTATCGATGCTTTACGCGTGACATTATCATTTTAGTCGAACAGAAATGCTCACGTTGAGAACAGCGATACTTCCATTCATTCGATACTGGATATAAATAGTATCGGAGCAGTCGACACATCCTTCGGGGTATTTTATCGGTATTTTGCGGTGCCAGAGTAGTGATAACCGTCAAGAAATGTTTCTGTGATGATTAATGGAAGCGTATCAATATCTTCTGTTCGAAAAATACCGATGTTTTAGCTAACGTCGCCGAGATGAAATATTAATATAGTCAAAATATTCAAGAATTCGCGATTAATTTGCAACACGGTGAGCATACATATGTCTAACTTGACAGAGAAAACGATACGGCGAATATTTGTTGATGTTTGCTTATTCAAGTAATGTGCAAAGTGGGCAGTTAGGTGCCATATGATAATTTTTCACGCATACGAGACCGACACGTGCCGACTTCTCCTCTTTCATATTTTTCAGAGGAACTATCAGCGTAATTTATAACGTCATTTCGTTAATTCTTCATTGCCCGCACAATATAACTGCTGGTTATATAAGATGATACGCTTGATACTCGTAAAATATTCTTCATTCCATCTCTTCACGCGAATCAAATTTGGCATCGAGAATACAATATCTATACGCGAAGTCAAATATACATGGATTTATTATCAATTATCCCGATCGTTCTGCTGCCTTCCGTCGATCGAGGCAATGCCTCTCAATGACGCCGATCAATAACATCCGACGGTTATCATTCACTAGGTCGAAACGCCACTGGCAGTATTCTCGACGCGTGTTATGTTAAAGCTCTCGATATCTCGCCGCCGATTAGACTCGAGGCCGTCATTTAAATGTCACCTGGCGAATTGGGAATTTACACGTGTCGTTGCTCCACGGCGATCATCGCGCGTCCGTCGCGCGGTGGCCTTCAGATTCACTGGTGAAAGCTCGCAACTCGACACGTGTCGGTGTTAACCCCTGGTAACCTGGGAAGGCTCGCGTTATGCGCGCTACGCGTCGCGGTGAAAATTATTTCCTTCCTAGCTGACGCGGAATTTTGCGCGGAATGCTGTCTTATAACTCTATCCGCTTCCCATGTCAAATTCAATTGCACGAATGCTCAGAGACACGAAGATTTATCATGCAGAGGATTTGATAGTTACATGAAAAAGTTATTTGATATTCGCATCAATAGGGAAGTCTCTTAATTCTTGTTTTCATAAATATAACATTTAACATCTCTTTTGAACGATAATAATTTTAAAATATTCTTTTTTATCCATGATATTATAGAAATCCTTATATTATTTCAGCGAAAATATCCAAAAACGCATGGAAGTGGCATTAGTATAGTGGCATTCTCAGATTTATTTGTTAGAGAAGCATTATCTTCACTTTAATACATCCTTTCTTCTGATTTCATTTCGAATCTCTTATAATAACTGTCTCGAAATTTGCATAAGGTAAAAATTGTTTCGAGAGCGAACAAAGATCAGCCGTCAGTTTGTCAATTTGTATATAGCTTGCTCGTCAGATTTTATTAAGGGAGAAGATAGATGGACGGACGTGCTTTAATGGGTTAAAACGATCCACATACTTGGTGACGCACGTTCCAGAGCTTCGTCCTCTCGTCGCGCGCAAAAGTTGTCTTCGGCCGCGCTCCAGTTTCGCGAGACGAACGCTGATACGACGCGCCTTCGCGCCCCATGATTCATGGTCGCCCACGTTCGCTCGTTCGCGACTTAACACCCATTTCGAATGCACCTTTCATCCGCGGTTTTACCTCCGCCGCAAGTGGCGAGGCTTTCGCGATACGTTAATTAACTCCACGATAACCGGGTTAAGAATATCTCATGCTCGAACTTTTTCTTCCTTAAACTATTTTCTTTCCCCAGAAACGCAGGTAGAGCAATAACTCCGTGGCGTACTATTAATCTCTCTCTTTTTCTCATACTTTTTCAAACTTTTATCTCGCACGCGGCACAATACGTAATGCTTAACATTAGAAAACTAACTTTGAGATAGATTTAATAAAATAAAAGTAAGTTTAATGCGCCTGAATTTTTTCATTTATGTTTAAAAGATTTTAATTTCGAAAATATAGATACATATAACAATTTAAAAGTTACTTATTAAATCACAATTAGTCTTTCTTTGTACAAGCTTTAGAAATCTTTAACATATCGTGTCATTAATTGTTAGAAATTCTTATGAATGTACAAAGTTACTTGATATTAAACTTAGAAAGTGCAAAATTTAGTCCTATTATCTAACTAGTGACGCAATGTCAGTTTTATCGTAATTATCTCCAAGTGTTACGCTTTATCACATTGCAGACAAGAAAGTGTTAATGCTATAGATACTTCTCCTCCGAGTTACGATGTTCATTTTACAGTACATCTCATTTTACTCTATTCAACACGACCTTATTTACGTAACTATACAGGGTCACATGAAAAATGGAGCATCGCGGTGATGAAAAATGACCGAGCGATTTACTGAACTCAAGAACGTATCTTAGGAAAACTCAAGGTTCTAAATGTGGCTTTTTAGACACGATAGAAGAGCGCGAGTTGTCGCTGACCAAACTCGCAATTTGATTTCGTACCTAGTACCGATTAGCAAAAATGATGAGAAAATGATGACTTATTATTTCTGTGTGTGTCGGAAAAATAGATGTTAAGAATTGTTTCTGGAATAACTGACAAAATTAATGAAATATTTTAAATACAAAGAAAGAGAGGATATTTCATTATCAATTTGCATGTTGTACATACAATTAAATGCATCTTGTTTAGCGAATATAGACCAATTTTTATTACAAATATGCGTGGAGGTTCATTATTTTGATAACATCTCGACTTTACAATTGTAGTGAGATATGTATAGGTAATTCTAAAGACTACGGTAATATTCGCTTTGGGGACTGCTTGCAATTACGAACTTGGAATAAGCGCAGCCCGTAAAAGTGCGCCGTTCTTTAATTGAGGAGAGGCTCCTGCAGGAAGGGCGACCGCAGCTATACCATCTCGACCTGATATCCGAATGGCGCGGCGCGGTCACACCACCATGCCGATGCCGTTCGTCGAAATCACGCGCGCGACCTGCATTTCGCGCGCAGATTTATCGCGTCGCGGGAGTAATCTGTAAGCGGGCCATTGTATCGCGCGTGTATATTTTGCAACTATATCCGTCACTCCGCGGAAAGCCACGTCGACGCTCATCCGTTAAGCCAGGTTTAGACTTGACACTTACGGCCTGATATTGCTATCGTACGTCGCGTGTTGCCGGAACGCGACAAAAGAATATCCGTTGCGCGCGCGGGGAGCGTGGAGGGGGGGGGGAGTGGGGGCAGAAGGGGAACGGACGTCAGCGCTGCTGTGCTATGCACCGCTGCATGCGGAGAACAGAACTTCCGGCGGCGGTGCGGCACAGTAAGTGACGAATTCGCGCCCGACGTTGCCTATCGCCCGCGCGAAACGCTTTCGCGCATCCGATCGTGGAAAGTTCCAGTCTTGCTTCCAGCAAACATTTTTGCGAGAGGCAATTTGTCGAGAGTGGTTTCCCGGACGACAGTTACGATTGATCATTATTTGTCGAGCGATTACAATTTCACGAATCTATGATTGTCCGCGATTTCGCGATTGTTTCTTTAGAATTTATAAGTCTGCGAATAATTCCTCATTTGGGGAAGTTACTTCGCTGATAAAAGATTGAAACTAATTTATAGTTATTTTCGATCGACGTCTTTAATTTTGTGCTCAATGAAAAATTTTCGCAGTGAAAATAAAATTTCTCGACTGAATATACAAATTAAGACTCGATGCTTGAAATTTACTCTTCGAGAGCGAATTGAGGATTTAAATCCGGTTGAGTATTGGGTTTTTTTAATCTTCTCTTCGATAATAAAACTACGTAAAGCAGAAAAGAGGATAATCCTCTAGAATAGAAATCAATCTACGGAGTTTTACTATTTTTAAAAGCGACTTTTTTTGTTAGTCAAATTTCCAAATGTGCATCGTGGATCTTTCACACGCACATTTGACATCTGCACACAATTTATCTGGAAATCCTCAGTATATCGTAAAATGTGCGAAATCTGTCTTAATATTATATCCTATACCTTGTTCGATTATATGCACTTATTATCCGAGTTTAAACTAAATTTTTCAGTTTGAAATTAATTTGGATGTAATTATTGGTTCAAAATGTTTCAAAGTTTAGCATCAAATATTTCAATTAATTTTGTTACGTAGATATCGTGTAACCTTAATTTGCCGGAACTGCTTAGATTTCAACGTTTCAAGTAGATTTTTTAATTAGGCCTTCATTATGATACACGGCTTAAATTGAAAAATATTTGTGTTTAAAATATTCTTAAACATAACAATGAAAGAGATTTTATTTTACACAATGAACGAAATGTAAGGGAGATATCTAATACGAAACGCATCGTGATAAATGCACATTAAAATATTTCTATACCGAAGCGTATATGAACAGCAGCTGAGAGCTCCGTGTAAAAGAGACTTCACTGAGGATTGGTACGTCCGAAGAGCGACGTCGACGGTCTCGAGAGCATCTTGTCTCGCGGAAGAGGATACGCGAGATGGCACGCTTTACTTGATCTAAACGATTTGTACTATCGAACGGCGGCGCCGAGAGCGAGGCGACGAGAGGAGCGTCTCGAAAGCGACGGCGCGTCTTGAAATTGATGAACGAGCGAGGCGCTTCTGCACCAAGGCGCGTCACGACGTGCAGTTTGCTCCTCCGGCATCAATACATGTATTCGCGACGGTCGCACGATCAACCAAGTGGGTGGGTATTAAACGCGCCGAACGGTGAAAATAGAGCGCGAACGCGCGTGAACAGGCTGGCCTAGTAACGGTAGATGCAAATCCTATGGCGGTGTCAAAGGTATCTTTTGACCGCGCATTTAGCACCGCACACAATCTCTTGATCCTTCGGTATCAAAGGTATCTTTGCCATATTAATTTTTTTAGAAAATAGATTATTTTGTGCACATTCTGAGCTATCTATATATAAAATGTCTAAATATAAAAAAAACATTGACCATATAATCCTCATGCGATCTGAATGGTTGATGATTAAGAAATGACTAAAAATGTTTTTAATTTTTATTTGATTTGTAACAATTTGTGTTCTTTACTTGTAATCTTTATTTGAAATAGACAGAGAAGAAAAGGATAAATTATTATGAGCGATATGACGTTGCGATGCCAAATAGCATCGAAACTTTTGAAGTACTCTCCTGTAGAATAACTTTTTTTACCATTATCTTCTACCTTTTCTTTGAGAAGGTATTGAACTGATTTTTAAAGATTTTTTTTCAATCTCGTCAGGAATGAATGGATTACGATTTAATCGTCTTGTTTTCAAAAGTTATGAGTAGTTGAAGTTGAAACTAACTTTTTTCAAATTATATTTAAAATTTAGGAAGAATTTATTTTGAAGAAAAGTATCAATCAAAATATAGCCAATTAAATGAGAAAAAAAATAGAAAGATAAGGATTTAAATATGTAAACTCAGTGTTGAGAGAAAGGAATATAAAGAGTTAAGTAATTTCGCCTTACGATAATTGCACACTTCCTCTAAATCTTTTTATAACGCATTTACAAAATGCAGAGAAATGATATGACTAAACAAATCCATTTATTTAATATGTTAATATACAATTGTATCAACATCAGTAGAGATCGATTTTTTGTGGAAATCACAATTACAGATTCTCTTCTTCCAACACGTTGTGTTTAAGAAGACCTAGATTGATTTATATAACTAAAAAAGAAAAGAAACTCGGAATTGTGATGTATACAGGACATCCCGAGCATTTCCAGTACAGTCGATCTTAATCTTAACGACGAATTGTCTGCGGAAATTGGTGAGCTTTCACGGTGAGCGTTCCTCCCAGACCGATAGTTGAGGTGATCTTCGAGCAATTGTCTTTGTTTCTACGTAAACAAAATTTCCCGTTTATTCTACTGTCCGCGTTGTCGAGAAAAGAACTGCGTTTCTTGCCTAAATCAATCCTCGGGCCATCCTAATTCATCTTGACGATGAAACCGTCGCTAATTTCCGCGCTCTACTGATTACCTATTCAGACTTGGACTGTGATGTCTGTGATAATTAATAGGTCACAATCAAGAATTGATGGCGAGTAGGAATCTATAACTGGATTTCCTTCCGTTTCGCAAAAATAACATGTTTTCCAGTTTCGTTACGTGAAACGTCGACATCTCTCTTACGAGAAACTGTAAATCGCGCGCGATTTTTAGCTTTATCGTCGGCATGGCCGGTCGAGTGTTTTTACGAGCGCGAGAGCTTTTATTTCCCAAATGAAAACTCACGGAAGTGACAACAAGTATTCAATGGATATTTCTCTCTGCTGAATCGTAATCGTTGCATTTCGCGCAAACACATATATGTATCGCACGTACCGTGAAAGAGCTCGAGGAAAGATCGATGGGGAATCTTGATAGTCGGAGCTTTTTTGATCACGCGTTACACAGAGGGTTGCGCGAGATTTACCGTATAAATTTCTCCGATATGAACTGAATTATTTTACGACGAGAACGTTTACTTTCCGAATGCGATCGCGCGACTTGACACAAATCTGTCTTTTTCATCGGCGTAAATGTTCGTCTTAAATACGTCCGCAGTTGTGCATGAATATCGATAAAAACACGTTGAGATTGCAACAGTTATAGCTAGTATAAAACGATATCTTTCCACATTTCTATCAGAAACGTATGATTCTATCAGAAATGACATAGATTCAATAAAAAAAATAACGGAAAAGGGTCAGAAATATTTATAAAGACAATATCAAACTGAAGAATCATATCGCATTTGCTTTGAAGACTAAATAATACAGTAAATAGTGTATATAATTACGATATAGTAGATGACAAAATATTATGATATATATTTATATATTAGTTCTTAAAAAATGTTAATATATTTTATTTAAATTAACTAAAGCTTATAGGTCTTTATTTTTCTTTCGATCCGCCTTTCGCTACTTTTTTAACGTTTTTAAAAATAATTTCAACAACGTTTTTTATGAAAATAAAAGACATAACACTCGGCATGTCATTTTAAAGTCACTTTAAGTTATCACTAGCTCCTCGATTTTACATTTATTATATATGCGCTATTTTCCATCGCTTTCCTTATCGATCCATGTTCGTGAGTGAAAAACATGGAATTCTAGAAAATATTGCGCCCGATCGCGAGAAGATGCAGGGTGAAAGTATCATAACAGCGAGTACCTTCGGGAATACTCCCGCAGCGATCGGTTATTCTCTCTTTTCGATAACACTTATCGAACAGCAAATAGAGATTAACCGCGGGTTAATTATGATCGATCGAACTCGGCGCGGCCCGGCCGTTAGTTTCTTTTCGGCTCTTAAACGCGCTCGAACGAGCTGACCCAATAACGGCATAAACCGTACGGTAGTGTCCCGGCTTGCAATTCTCCGTGGGTCGATAGTTACTTCTCGACGGCTCCTCTCTCGTTAACTGCTTGAACTTACCGGTGGTAATCACGATGATTGCAAGGTAGAGAGTCCCTTTTGAAACACGAAAAGACCATATCGGGGCGCGGATTGTTGTTTCGAAGTGTCCCTTTATCCAACGATCATCCCTTAACGTAACGGAGAGGCGAGGAGAGAAAAAAAGTCGCCATTGCCCTCCTCGCCGAAACTCGGTGACGGAAACTTCGCGATTAATCTTTTAATAACAAAGTCGCCCCCGAGTGAATCCGGGGCGAGCTACTTTCCGCACTTTGTTCGCTCGTCTCTTAGACACTCGGAAGTGATGTAATAATTAAAGAGGGTAGATGGACGGGATCATTCCGTCCGAAACTAAGAAATGGTAAAAATATGTCATGTACACTTGCAGTTTTATTAAGTATTTTATTTGTATGTGAAGAAGTAGTAGTGTATACACAATATATTGTACTTAATTTAAATGTGTTATTTATTTTCAAAGATCTAATTACGAATAGTGTTTAGCTTATTAATTCTTTGAGTTTACATTCTTATCGTGACATCTGACATAATACGTTTATCATACGTATCTGACATAATACGTATAATTTTAAATTAAATTGATTAAAAACTTAACTTTAAACTAAAAGATTTAATAGTATGCACACAATTTTGTTTAACGTTTTATTCACAATTAATAAAATTTTATTATTTATGAGATTATACAATATTTCTTATATTATATCGCAGCATAGGAAACAATTGACCATACACACAATTGTTGAAAATTCATAATTTTATATTATTTATTTATATTTTATATATAATATATATAAACATATTATGTTTGTTATTTAAATTTGCTACGATACGTTTCTATAATGTGTTATATTAAAAAATTGCTTGGAAATCGTTATAAATATTTTACACAATAATTCTCCACATATGAAATATTCAGAGAACGATTTATCTCTCGTCGTTTTTAATTAAAACGGGGTGTAACGATTAAGTAGATGCCAAATGGATGTATTTAATTACGTCGAACGATATACCTATCCAGGAATGAAGAATCCCTTCATCGCTTTTATTTATCGTGCAGTTCGATGTGGAAATCCATCGAGAAATAGAATTTCTCTCCGTCATACCTTACCCACTGTACGATAACATATATACGTCCGCCGAATACCGCGGGTACGCGGATGACATACGTACGAGACAGGCGATTCTTTCCCGTGCGAAATGAACGGATCGCGTCTCATTGCGAGTAGACTTAACCCTAGCTCGCCAAACTCCGGTCCAAGTGGACCGCCGAACGTTTTTCGGTTTTCTAGTTTTCACATAATAAACATAATTTTCTAGTTTTCTTATAATAAGTTCAGTTTAAATTCAAATCATTTTCTTGACTTGATATTATCATAAACATCTTATTCAGAGAGTCTGTATTATCATTTCCTACAGTACAAGCTTAAAAATACTCATTAGAATGAAAATGACAAATCCGGTCTCACGGACCGGAGTGTGGCGAATTAAGGACTCGAAAATAAGTGTGGCCTAGCTATTAGGATTAAGCGAAAACGAAATATGTCCGCGTGAAAACGTGGCGTGGCATAGCGTGGCTTGGCCTGGCCTACTAACGGCACAAATCCCTCGCGATGACGGCAGCGTGTGTCCTCCTGCCATGCTGTTCATTATACTTATTCGTACGACCCGCTAAGCCCAACCTCTGCTCTCGTTTTATTATTAATATTTTAAATTGTCATTCCATCTTTCGCGATACGATCTCGTACGCTAAATATTCCAGGATAACTACGGGGTTCGTGGATCGACTAATAGTATACAACGGCGCGCTAAAGACTCACGCACTCCCTAATCGATAATATAATTCTTACTTGGCAAATACGGAATTCATTTTTTTTCCTCTTTGCAAAAATCTGTATATTAATCTAACTTATATTAAATATTGATCTTGTCAAAGAAGATTAAACGTCAAATTTGCGCCAGACAATGCATGTAAGTGTCTTTGTTCGATAATATTTAACTTGTTTAACGTATATATTTTTTCGATGACATTTGAGAGCTTGCTGCTTAAAAAAGAACTTGATTTCTGTAAATAACCAATTCTAATGAAACTATACAAAAGTTTGCGATCAGTGAACTAGAAAGTTCATCAGTCTACATTTAAATGTAAAATGCTTTTAAAAAAACACACAACTTTTATAATAGGTTTTTATCTGTTTGAGTGCTCTTAATAGTTTCATGCCATTTTATTATTTTATTTAGAAGCTGAAAATATTTATGGGCAAATTAACACCTCTGCGACGTTAATGAATTAAACATTGCGCTTTTTTTCATAGTAAATGAGTAATCCGTCATTTATGAGTAACATATGTTATTGAGTAACTAAAATAAATGTTTTTGTCTCTTGATCCGATATTAATGAAAAAAGACAATCGTGTCCATGGATTTTCATGCATAACACACCGAAACAAATACAGGAGAATGAATTAAAAAAAAAAAAACGCTCGATTGATCGATCGATCATTCATGGTTTGCAGCACAGGCGATCGTACGCTCGATCCGCAACTTCATCTCGCCCGTAAGTTTAGCGAGAACAAAATCCGCAGAGCGTGAAAACAGAACGTGAAGTTGTTGACCTACTAACGGCACAAATCCCCCGCCGGTGTCACGTGCCGCGGCACGCATTTCGATTGTTTGCATTCCGTTTTGATTTATCTCCCTTTTGGCCGCTACAGCCGCATCGATCTTTTTGGCGAGTCCGAGATTCACATTTACGTCCGGCGTTTAACGGATAATCCGATCGGATAAATCACTCGACGCCGAGATCTGTCTTACATGAAGAGCGCACTCAATATTTTCTTTAACTGGACATATCATGTGTTCTTTAAAATACACGTGCGTTGTTGTACGATTTTTTATCATTTGAATATATAGTGAATTCAGGCAATGTTATTTTATCCTTTTTCTTCTTTCTTATTTTGTGTTTAGTAAAGAAAATCCTCTTTTACAAATTTCTCAAAAATCACTTTTTATTTCATAATGTTCTTTATATTCACATAAACTTGTGGCATACATACATGAAATGATAAGAAATTCGCAATATTTATCTTTTCTAAGTAAATATAACAATATTCTGATTAGTTAAATTAAATTTTGATAATGTTTCTTTTACATAGCACCGAGATAATCAGAATTAAAGATGATTAATTCTCTCTTTCTGCGAAATAATTAATATTTCTTCTTAATAATCGCGAAATTTTTTTAAAAGTGTTAAAACATCGACATAATTCTAAAAGATCGGATGTATCTATAAATGTATGCAATTTTCGGAGCGCGCATCTTGCGCGCAATGAATAAAACAGATCTTATCTCGCCTCTCCACAATTGACGAGGCGAGATTGATGAGCGGTCCTCAGTTTCTGGCAGGATGACTAACTAATCCGTATCAACGTCAGAAGACCGCGTAAACGCTCTACAATCGACTGTATACATAATCATGGCGATTTATAACGTTCCGCCCGAGGGAACCGTCGTTTATCACGAGATCAACGAGAAATGGAGCGTGGGCTATACACATTGAAGCGAGCCGATCACGCATCCCAGCTTAATCCGCGACCGTTTTGCGTCACGGCGAGTCGCGTTGTTCACACCTGGATCGCCGTGCCTTCGCGAATACGTCATCGCAGATTGTTATCGCTGCAGAACGAAAGATGCGTACGCCTGACAGAAGACAGAAAGTAGATCTCGACGACTCGCGCAAAGAGAGAGAAAGAGAAAAATGTAGCGCGCTGTTTTATGAAAAGCCTTCGATCGTTTAACTATTGAAAATATCTCGACCCGTTCCTGTCGGGAAAAAATCTTGAAATCAATCCGCGGATTCATTAGAGAAGAGATCTTGCGAAATTGCCGCGTATCGAGGAAACGGTAAATGAAACGTAGACGTTCATAGCGCGAACGGAGTGATCCGTGCCACAGGCGACAAAGCGAGCGAGCGAGCGAGCGCGTTTTGCCTCTGCGGATTTGACACGAGCGAGCGAACGCCGGGGTGCGAAAATGGAACGCGCTGCGACGAGAAGTCACTGGCCTACTAACGGCACAAAATCCTCCGGTAGTGTCAACGTGCCCGCGTGACGAGCGTTTAATCCGCCGTGCAATATCCACCGCTTATGATGATACCTATAAGCATCCACCGCTTTGCATGATCGCTCGCGGAAAAGTCGCGAAGTCGGAAATGCAGGTTTCAATGACGATTCTCGCGCGGAAGACGAGAGAGAAGAAGACCGTGCTCTCCAGGGCTGAGCTAGGCGATGCGAATCCTTACCCCGATTAATTTGTAGTGCGACATATATACAGATGAATATTAATACGGATAATCAGTCTTGATTTCCGCGACTAACACAAATTAATTAGGAGTTGCAATCTTGGAGCCTTCAAATTGGAGTTGATTCTTTCAATTAGGACCGATCAATTTTCATTATAATTTAAGTGATTCTCTGCTTTTTTATGTTTCTCTAGGAAGATGTGTTTTATTTAAAATGTGGACGTTAATTAATATTTATGCTAACGGCTCATATAAGATAAAAGCTTTAATCAGGAGAAATTTATTGAAGATGCGAAAAATCTTGTTTCGCATCAAATACAGAATTGGAAGGACATCCTGCATTATTGGCACAATGACCGCAACGGGAAAGATCGATGCAAACGGGAAATTGAATTTAGTAGATCTGACGGAGCGGAGAGCGGTGTATCGCGCGGAGAACGAGAACAAACATAATTAATTTCTTGAGTGTCTTCATCCTGGCACTGCGCAACTGCATAACGAAGTTTAATTGTGTTGCCCGACAGTGGGCTCAGAATAAAGCTATAATCGTACGGACAGCGCGGCTTTAAACTGCACCGAACTCGTGAATAATGAGAAAGCATTTCGAGCGGCCTTTCGCCATACAAAAGCACCCTCCCCCCGTGCCGAAACTGAGAGATGAGTTGACTTCTCTAAAGTTCTACTTCGAGAGAAAACAATGTGATAGCATTTTGTGCCATAAGAGTAATTTGCAGCGCAATAATCCGTAAGCCGTAATCTACTGAATTAAATCCACGTGAAATTAAGCGAAGCATAAAGCTTTGTTATCTATTTACATTTGTAAAGCTTAACTCGCGAGAGCCCCTTATTTTTCGATCCTTTATAACTCAAAGAATTGTCTCGCTATTAAAACAAACAACGCTCTCCTTCTGCCTGTATCTTAATTGAAAGATTAAGATGTTGATACTTTTTTATTTTCTCTTGTGTATTGGCAAACAATCGAAGAAGCCACGAAATGAGATAATAGCCAGGCGTAAATGTAACTGTTTATTTCTTTATCTCGTTTAAGGAGGCAAGAAAGATTATAATTTGAAGAAAGATTGAAGAAGGGAGAAAGAGAGATTAAGATCGGAGATTAAGATCGAGAGAACTTAATAACATCGAATTCTACGCAGTCAATGAACGGCAATCGCGCGTATCATCATGCGATTGCATGAAAAAAAAAAAAGAAAAAGATAAATTCGTCTTTATCTGATGATACAGACATCAGTCAGTTCTCGCGCGAAGATATAGCGTCAGGGACGAGTTTCGGCACTTCCTGCTTTCGGTACGTGACCCGGTCGTTCGTCGATCGGTGGAATATCTTGGCAGATGACTGACGTCATTGCGCCACACGGGCGAGGTGAACGGACGGCTTTCGACGGTTCCGCTCGTATCGCCCATCGCCAATCTTGTGTTTCCTTCAACGTCCCACGCGACGATGAGGAGAAGCCCATAATTGTCGACGAGCTTTTCGAATCCCTCATCGCGGGTCCTACGCACGCATGTCGCGATCATTATCGATAGGATTTCGAGTCGCGTTCGAGCTTTCGACGACTCCGAAAGTGTTTGTCCGGAATTCATAGAGTTCTGAAGAACCATTGAGCGCTTCTCGCGCGCTCACTGGTGACATGTCAAACGGGATTATTTTAATAATGCGCAAGGGGCCTGGGTGTGTTCTTAATCACTACAGATATTATAATTAGCATATAACTACGATCACAATGCTCGTGAAAGTAGATTGTCTACGATGTTATTCCGATGGAAAGTTTTCGCAGAGCTAATGGAGCCAATCCTGAAGTCAAAAATTGAAATAAAATTACAGGTTTTTTTCTTTACTTAGAGAATTTAATAATAATATTTGTTATTTAAAACCTTTACGGAGCAGTTATACAAAGTGATAAATATTGAAAATAAATATGCGGACGTAAAAGCAGAAAGAGAGAGAGAAGCGAGGTGGAAATATGCCTGCCAAAGAAAATATGGTGTGCATTTAGGTCCGCCGTTACGATGTACTGGTTGACAGATAAATTACATTTTGTGGAGTAGTTACATACTCTCGGAAAAATATGGCGGGTTGGAGATCATCATAAATAAAGATGAATATAGAGTCAACTATTTTTACTCAGATTTTTTTCTATTAGAGATATTTTATGGAATAAAGAGAAAAAAATAGCATAAATAAAAATAGCTTTCATAAATAATTATATTTTAATAAAAAATAGTATGTAATATACTTATTATTGCTTAAGCATTAAATCATTCGTGTGTGGTATTATCGTATTTAAAGGTAAAACAAAAAGATAAATGTCAGTTGCAAAGTAAAATATCGCTTTGAGAAAAATAAGCGATAATAAGAAGACATAAATTTAAGTAAAATTTATGATGTGAGGATGGAGGTTAAGATATACGAATAAAAAGAATATAGAACGGTTGTTTATAACAAATTTCGAAATTTCCTAGATTATCGTAACTGTTATTCGCTTTTTGCTCTGATATATCGCTATATTGAAAGTCACGCAGGTAGTCTATAGCGCGCACACGATATTTAGGTGTCACTCGGTGCCATATTAGTTAGAGTAATAATTAATCAGCAAGTATAATCATATTAGTTAGCAAGTACGCTTTTGACTAATAGAAATTAGTCGACAGCATACTGAATGAGCCTGGCGAAAGCCTTGAGATAACGAATGTCGCGGCTGATCTTATCCGCGAATGAATTATCGTGCACTGAAAGTAAAGGGTGTCCAAGCGCGTGACAGTAATTGACAACTTGGAGTTCGATCGAAAAATTGATCCCTTTAACGAGCGTTTTATTGACCTTCGCACTTCATGGGAAACTGTATCTCTCACTAACGACGCTATATTTTACAACCAATTACAGGCAGTCGTTTCTAATTGCTTCTAGACAAATACGTACAACTTCCAGCTTGAATCGCCCTATTATTATACAATTGTCTATTAACGGTCATTTTTTTATATCAGTGATATATGTGTGATTAAAAATATATATTTTAAAATATCTGTATTCTTTAAAGCTGATATTCTCATTTTGGGTTAACGGTTTATTTAAAGAAATTGAAATTGCATCGCTATTAAAGTTTCACTGTTATCTCTTTCACGATTATTTATTAATTGATAATGTGTAATCAAGAGACACGGTAGTGTCTCACGCCAATTAAATCTACCACGCATAAACTTATTGATAGATGGTGTGATTGACGAGATGAGGAAATAATCACACAAATCAGATTTAAAAAATTGATTTTTTTATATAGAGAAAATAAACGTCAAACATTTAATTATAACTTTTAATTAACTTATTTTGATTGAAAACATAGGAATTTTTTATAACATTAATTAATATTATACATTTATAATATTAATATTTTATTTATAATTGACATTTATAACATTAATTAACATTAACAAGATTGATAAGATTGCAATTGTAATGTACTTTTCTATTCAGAGGAATAATTTATTATGATTTTATTATAATTTGAATAAGGAAAAGTTTCGATATTCTAAATATATATGTAAATTAACACATGCACGTATCGTATACATAAAGAGGTATGGAAAGATGGTTCTTAATATAACTTTTCTAGTTGCAACGATCATTAACAATTTCCCGAACAAAATTTACGCGAGCGTCGCTTAAAGTTTCGCCGCGTACAAGTTATGGAACTTTCCAAGTTAAGTTTCTTCGATGTTGAATGTCCTCGTAATACACATATAACGTTGTTTCGCATTTCAAGTCTTCAATTATTGAGCGCAGCGTCTCAGCGGCGTTATCAGTGCCCGCGAGCTTTCCCTCTAATCCACCGGTATTCAGCCGGATGGTTTTACCACTCGATTTTTTTTAACTCGGCTACGAGGGATATAAAGCTAAGAATTAAATCCATTTTATCCACTTCGATCTCTTCATCGTTCTATCGCAAAAGACAAGAAGTGATCGCGAATTTTTTGCGCTTTGCGGCCGCTATTCCAGTGTATCGTCAATTTGTTCAGTCCTCGTCACAATCAATGTGTAATACCGTGTGATTTTTCAAGTTTATTTTTAATTAAATACATAATTTCAATTACGACGATTTGATTTTATAAATGTAAAGTTCTATAATACACTCGCAATTTGCTAATATTCCCTTTTCGTAACATTCCATGTCAATTCCAATATCGCTCATGTAATTTTTGCAATAGCCTGCTAATGACTCTATCATTAAATGCTTTGCGCAAAAATATAGGGCATTACGCGCATTACACGCGATAATATTGCATAATCGGTTAAAGACCGGACAATCGGATATTTGCATATCGCTGATCTATGGTCGGCGGCATGATGGTCGTAAATTCTTCTCATTCTCGAGTAAGATTTACATGACAATCAGTCGCTATATACATGCATATATTTCATTCCATTAATAGTCTTCCGTTCTTTCATCATTACCAGTGTGTACAATAATGTCACGTATGGTAAATTACTTAAGTCAAGTTGCAACAATGCTGAATCATTAGTCGCGATCAAATCTAACAATTAAATTTTAATTTAGACACAAGATTGCTAATTAGATTATAATTGATAGGTTATAATTGATTAGGTTATAATTGATTAGGTTATAATTGATTCTCTGAAATACTTCAAAGCGTTTTAATCTGTACATAAAATTTCTTATCATATATGTAATTTAAATGATACATATACATTTATTAGAGACCAATATAAAGATAAAATGTTATTTTGAATCAAGTACACGGAGAAAATTTTTTGTTATATTTTACCCTTAAATTCACTACAAACTTGGGACAACTTGACAACCAAGGAATTTTTAAAATATACAAAAGACATTTTACAAACAACGTGATAAAAATTACCAAGCAGATTGGTAAATTTTGAAAAATTATTGAAATTTCCTAGATATATTTTAGTAAAATTAATCAAACATATTTTATATTTTAATGTAATAGATATTAATATTTTTTATTATGGTAGATATTAATCAGAATAGCTCGCATAAAATTCTTGGTGGTACATGTTGTCCCACAGCTACCATGATTTCAAGGTAAATTTTAAGAGAAAATTCTCTCCGTGTATGAAAATTAGGACGAGCAGATATCGTGTCAGAAAGTTAAGCAAGATTATCGATGTTAATAATAATGATATCTCTTTTGGGCATACTTACTCTAACTTTATCATCCTTTTATCATCCTTTTATCATACACCATTAGTTTTTATCATCGAGGTTTCTTTCACATGTAGAGAAAAAAACGTCCTTTTGTAGCAGCGTCGACTCTTTTGCATGCCATAAACCATTCATACGAATCTGAATTGCAGTAGGCCGTCTTCACCGCGAACTCGTTACTCGATTTGCGTTACCGCAACGCGATCTGGGCTATCGACCCCTTCGCGACGCATCGCCAGTCCATTCCATCACCCTTATCGGCCGCTCTCTCGCGTCCTCATATCGGATGACGGCGGTTAAGGGCCGAATATTCGCGAATTATCGATCGCGTGCCGAGGTCGCGCGCGCTACCTCCGTCGCCGTTCATCGTCATCGTCATCGTCAATGATTCCACTGTGGATTTCCGGTCCGATCCGGGAATTTACCGCGTGATCCAGCGACGTGCATCTCGTTCCTCCAAGTTTCGGGGAACGCGGATATCGCCGTCGTTGAGTATGGGGGGGGGGGGGGGGGCAGGGGCAGGGGCAGGGACCCCCTCCCGATATTTCTCTATTTTGAGTCCAACGACACCGTCGTTGCGCCAGCAGCTACGTGCTCGTCGGGTCCTTGACTTCTCTAGGCTACGAACGCCGGTCGCCGTTCGAGAATCTTGCCGCGCTGATACATGAGGATAAAACGAGCAGCAGTAGTGTGGGCCGCGGATCGGAACGACTTTGTCGGGGCAGAAACGCGCCATCGGATTGCTATCGCGTTATTTTCATTCTTATTTACATTCTCACTCCTCGCCGGAGACGCCGAGTCAGAATATGACTACCGTACCGTAATTTGTTTCCTCGATATCATTGAATATTATGGGAAACATTAGAATATTTTCTTTTAGATCGATTATTACACGCGTCACTTGTTGTTCAGCGACTAATTGTTTATTTCAGATTTTGCAAGTTGCATTTTATGTTAATTTGATTACTTACAAGTGCGAGTGGATTGAAAATGGCGAATTAGCCGAACACTATAGGCTGAGTGTTTCTATATCGTCCGATTAATTTGTATCCAGACCCAGCTCGATTGCACTTGCATACGGTAATGCTGAACGTCGATTTTGTTAACAAGCTGCACTGCAGCTGCGCCACGTCACGATGACTCGCGAATTTATGATTATTTAATGCAGCCACGAGCAAAATGCGCCATCGCTTGCGATAATTTCATTTAGCCGTTAATGACCTGGATAATGTTGGACGATAGTAAATAAATTTCGACACGCTGGACATCTGTAATTGACGCGTAAACCAGAATACCTTGTTAGCACTATCAAAATTATTATCAAGCCAGTCCGCGGGTTCGAAAAAGTCATTTTTTTTTCTACATAAGACGAGCGGAAAAGTGTAGGTTCAAAGAGGCTCTGCTGTTTCTTGTGACAAAGAAATACCTGATCCATTTCAAGAGACGTAAAGAAAAAGTCAACGAAAGGTTTTTACAAGTACCTACTTATTCCGGCGTATTGGAATTAGAAAATCGAGATTGAAGTAAAATGAAACGAAGTCTCCTCACGGTCAAGACGGTAAAGACGATCCGATCTCCGGGATCAATTTTCGAGAGACTCGCAAAGCGATCCCGACATGGACCAAGAATACACTCGAGCGTGTATCTGCGCGACGTATCTCCGCGCTCCCGAACCAGTCCCGGCGACCTTAATACGCGTAGACGATGTCCTCGCGGGGTATCCTTGAATTGTTCGGATACGGCCGCGAGAGAATCTCTCCCCCTCTCTCTCTCTTTCTCTCGTCCCGACAATGCTCGCGCCGCGAGACTCTGTCTCTTTCTCATAATCCTCATCGTCGAAGTCGGACCGCGATGCACAAGTCGGTCGCCGCGCCTTATCCGCGATTCTCATCCTTGGCCCAGCTTTATCTTCCGACTTTGACCTCCTCGCCGCCGACGCGACGTATCGCGTTGCACCCGCGAAATTACATGGAATTAATTGGCTTAACGCTTAAACCCGAAAGTGCAGGAGTGCGTTCTCCGCTGCCGACGATGATACGGGGAAAATTAGTAACCTGTTGTTTGCCGTCTTCGTGTTTGCCGCAGTTTCACGGGGGAACTCGGCTGCTTGCGCTGCAACTTGGAGTAGGTACTTAGCGAGCGTGGCAGCGTGGAGAGAAACCGAAGGTCGAACTAAATTAAATTTAACGGGGCGATTGTGCAAATGAATGCTCTAGCGAGGAATCCTCTCGAAGGCAGATTCATCTCTACACTGAGAGAAATAATTATTTTTTTCAAAAAAAAATTTTGTTGATTTAATAAAACCGGAAGATTGTATGTTGCCAAGCAGATGATTTGATTGGCTTAACAAAATATTTGTACAAAATATTTTGTTCTTTTTGTTCTTTTGACTATTTTGTTTGTTGACTATATTGATTTGTTCTTTTTAATTAACTATTTTATACTATCAATTATACATAATATAACATTAACTAAATATTTCTTTAAATAAATTTACTATTTTTAAAAACGTTAATGTTCTTGGTTCAACAAAATTATTTTATTGAGTTAACAAAATTGATCATTAACTTAAAAAAAATGATTTTGTATGATACCATTTTCAGAATTCAATTATTTCATTTTGTTCAAATAATAGACGTGTACTTAATTCAATAAAATAAATAATTGGATCAATAAATTGAAAAATCAACAAAATTGTTTTGTTGATTCTACAATATTTTTCCCTCAGTGTAGCTTACATTATCTTTAAAATGACACAGGAAATGCTTTAAATGAATAAAAAGCGAGAGAGACAGAATAAACACCAAACAACTAATAAACAGTCTAAAATATTCCATAGTTCAGATTATGGAAAATGATTATTTTTTTGTATATTGTAGTATTTAATATATGTATTAAAAAAGTATCGTTAAATGTGATAATATTGTTAGAAATAACTGTTGCCAGCTTTTTTTTTTCCTGAGATAACTTATTATACAGAGGCAAAGGTATTACTCGGTTTATTTAATGCTCATAATAAATGTATGACGGCTTCGGAAATATTTACGACGTTACCGCGGATGGCGAAGGTTTCTTTTTATTTTGTACGGCGAAATTGCGGTGATCCGCAACGATTGCCGAAGAACCGTATTAAATGGTTAATGAATTCGACGGCAGCGGTTCGGCACTCGCCACGTATCGGTGTGCGCAAGCACACCAATCGATTGTCGCGTGACGTCATTCACAGAGACCGGCACTCGTCTTCAACTTTGGCCTTTCGACGCCCCGATATTCGATTCATGGCTTGTCTACACGTGTCGGCCGAATAATTGCGTTTTTACGAAGTCAATTAAATCGAGAAGCCGTGAAGTGTTGCTAAATAAAATAAATTACACACGGTAGCCCGATTCCGTTTTTCGGCACGTTGTATAATTATACGATCTGTAGCAATTGAATGTTTCACGGTTAATGATGCATTTATTTTAGAATAGCATATATTACTTTGCAATTTTGTTTATTTACAATTATTTATTTTGTTAAAATCTTGTGATTATATTTGCTTCTGTCATAATTATCACATAATATTTAAATATTGTATTATTACTTATATAATTGTTTTTATAATTGTTTAGTTAGCGATCACAGATGTAGCAAATACTGAGTTTATAACATTTTTAAATGTTGTATTAACTTGTAAATTTGCTTTTGGAAATGCTCATTGACAAATTTGGTTACAGCAACAATATTTTTCTTGAGCGAGTATCCGGCAAGGATAGTCGAGAAAGTTGGCATTACTCGATTTGCACGTTTGTACGAACTTTGGTTTCCTACTTACATATCCGCGGAAGTTCTAGCATTTAACGACGTCTGACTGATAATATTACGCTGGAAAATCGCGGAAAGTCGAATATCGACGTTATTAACGATCGCGTTGCGTGTAACATAATGTGTAAATTTTGCGTAAAAAATTAACGCAGTGTTAAACAAGCACACTAATCAGAATTGTAAAGAATGCCTTTGTCGTTATAATTAGAATTGTAAAGAATGCCTTTGAATTTAGCAACAGGTATTACAAGCTAAAATTTATCTTTAAATTCTTCATTTCTAATTTAATCGCTTGTTTACCAATTGTGTTACATCTACATGTTGTCGTCGCATTAGAATGAACGCAGAGCTGTAATACATGTGCTTCTAACGGTAATCAATAATCGCAATAATCACAATAATAATGGTAATCACGCTATTGGAATGTAGGTACAGGCTTTATCATCGAATAATTGATAGGCTAACAGTTTACATCGCAGAGATATAGGATATTGTAGTGTAGAAAATTAGAGGATTTATGAGCTAATGCACCCGTCATGTATCTATATCGTTCCCAAAGATTGAGAAGGGAAGCAAAAAATGAATCGATCCTTTGTTGGGAGCGATTCTTTACGCGCAACAGCAACAAATCGCAGCATGTGCATCGATCACGGCGTTTCAATAACGATTTCATAATTAAATACAATGCCGCGCCGAGTGTGAAGAAACATCTCGCGTGCTAGCTTTGTTCGTCGCGAGGCCCCATCCGCTCGACGCGGCTCTCCAATCAGATCGCCGCGAACGCGCTCAGATACTGCGCCCATCCTCTTCTCAGCATGCGTGAGTACGAGCGAGGCGCGTTTAACCTACATAAAGTGGAATCGTGATTGGGCGAAGTAAATGGCGAACGATCTCTTCGGATAATCGATATGCAAGCACGGTATCGCTCTTCTCGCGCGGAGAAAGCCGGTTTCGTTTATTCGTTCGTTTGTTTGCAAAAAAAAAAAAAGAACAGGCTATTCCGACGCGTGTAGCTCTAGCGCTATATAACGATTTACACGCGCGACCCCTTGGCTTCGCGCACGCACGTTGGGCAATCTCGCTGAAAGTTTGATAATCTTTTTTTTTTATTAAGCGATCCCCGAATTGATACGGTGCGAATGTTGAAAAATGCATAACGCAAAGCTAAGGGATAAATCTGAACGAATGGGGGGGATTAAAGGGACTCAACGTAGCTTACTCGTGCTCCCACGATTATGAACTATTGAAGTATAACGCTTTGGCATTATCCTATCAACGGTGTGATTCATGCTGCTCTCCTGTTAACACTGTATATAACGCTCTTAACGTATCTGTAACTCTAAGAATTGCAGCGCAATTTTTGCAAATGTAGAACACAAATCACAGATATAATCGCGTGTCAGAAATCATATCGATTGCTAACGTATATAGATGTATAAATTGAACGATTTATCGGAAAGATTTCTATAAAGGTCTAAATATTGCAGAGTGTAAGATTCTGTAATATCAGAAATTTTATGTGAAAAGTAATAGCCTATTTCAAACTTGATTTCAAATTGATTTACTGTCATATGAATATAGTAAAAATTATTTAAAAATGTATATACGAATCATGTATGAATATACTCTTTAAATTTACACCTTATTACGAAGGCTCTGAAATTTACTGTCCAAAAATATCTCTTATAACGGGACGACGCGCGGCGCGATCGTACTAGCGCTTTACAAGGCAATATTGAAAATTAGAAGTGGAGGACGATCAGTTAGGAAAGTGCACACGCTGCTCTTTTGTTCACAGGGTATTATCAGCCGGCTGGTCCACTGATACAGCACCCACCGCCACCACCACCAACCTTACCGCCCATTAAGGGCCCACCTCCGGAACCGACACCCACGCCTCCCCAAAACTCAGAGGGTTCAGACGACCTGGTCGCCACTTCCACGACTTCGGGAGGCACAAGCAGCACGGGTATGTTACTGATAATCAATCCTAATTAAAGATATATCGCAATCGGAGAGACCTTTTCTATCATGTCTTTTTTGTTTACAAAACAATATTTAATATTGAGATATTCTACAAGTTTTTGCATTAACAATTGCAATATTGTTTAAATTTTTACATAAAAAGTTACAATAACTTTTTATAAAATTTAATATATTTTCTCAATCTCTTCGTGTATCACATAAAGCGTCCATTTTTAATTAAAAAATATTATTAGTATAAAGATTGAAAAAATGGATTTTTCATTCTTATATTTTTTAATTACAAAAATAGACAATTTTAGAATAAAAATTGCAGTATATTTCTATACGTTCTGTGATTGCAAAAAATTGTTTCAATCTCTTAATGTTTAACAATAATTAAATAACTGGATAATGCTAAGTTGAGATCGTAATTTCTGTTAAGATTAAGCAAATCTTGAATTCTTTTAGAATTTAAGTATTTATTGCAAAAGTTTTCCTTTTTCGATAAATATATTGATATTTTCAAGTAATTTTTTGCTAGAAAAAGCTGCAAGTTATATAAGATAGTTGATGTACGATTGACGTCTATCTTTTTTAGGGCAATCTCCGCAATTTCATATATCAGACAGTTTTGCTCTCTCGATTTATCAGATAGATTTGCCACTGAAGCAAATGTCGTCATACGTCTCGCTAGGGCAATGTATCACTAGACATATATCAAATCTCGCATTTACATTAATGATTTTATCGTGCAGCGCTCAACATAACATGGTTATCTATGCTGGAAATGCATTAATGAGTGGCCGTGCAGGTGCATATTAAGATTGCACATAAGTGGTGCACGAAGGAAAACGTCGGAAAAAAAAAAGATCGTACCTAGCTCGACCTTCCATTCCTTCGTTTTCTTTTATTTCGCGTTTCTAGAATTTTTTTCGCGTTCCACTTATGTTCCGTCAGCAATTTTTGGATTCTTTTTTCGTGAATTTCAGCGAAATGAGTCGCGTTACGGAAATATATGAAAATTCGCTGACGATGAAATGGGATATTCCTGTGTGACGTCGCGCAGATCTTAATGGAAATTCTTTTTTCTGCGTGCCATAAATAGATTATAAATCTATATACATAAAAACAAATGTCCTGACTGACTGACTGACTCATCAACGCCCGGCCCAAACCCACAAACCTAGAAACATGAAATTCGGGGAGTATATTCCTTCCATGACGTAAGCAATAACAATAAGAAGGGATTTTTAGAAATTCGACCCCTAAGGTGGTGAAAAGGGGTAAAATGTGTTTTCACGGATTCCTCAATATCTCCTAGGTCCGATGAGATATCGATTTGGTTTTTGATTTAAAGTAGTTACGTGTACCGTAGCGAAGCACGGGTATCAAGCTAGTGTGTTATAAAAGCGGGACGCCGCATTAAAATGCAAAAAGTGATGTGCATTAGTGGTTTTTAAATAGGACAAAAACGTCGGGGTCGGTTTAAGATTGAACCATGAGAGCGTGTATTCTAAGTTTTTTACGCGGTGCAAATAGTATGTCGCGCTACGATATTAGCGTGTTATAAGCGACTCTAAATCATGCGGTGCATTGACGTGAGCGCAGGGATCTAATAGCGCGAGCACTCACGGGTTTAATTGGACGGAGATATCAGCCTCTTCGATAATATAGCGCTCGCTACCTTCGAGCGCTATATTATCAAGCTGTCGGTTATAGCACGTCAGTACCAAGATTGTCCTTCGGTACTGATAACTTCGGTACTATCGGAGTCAAATATGTAATATAAGCTTGGGAGTGATCATTCTTTAGATAGAGCAGCTCTTTCGGCGGAGATCGATACTGCGCATATAACTAAATTACTATGTCATATCGTACAACTTTCAGTCACATATTACTTAACTGGATTTTTAAGCAACTACTACTATTTGCCTGAAATTATCAGCTTAATATCCTTCACTCTTCGTTTTGGAGATTTAAATCTTTCGCGATACTTAAATGTTAATTAATAACGTTCCCTTTTAGCAAGTAACGCGCGTAAATTATCTAGCGATATCCCTTGGCGTCTCATGAAGTGCGGCGTCCACCGTAATTATCAAACGAATATTCAAGGCTTATTCGTTGTTTTGCGAAACCGATCATTGTGCATTCGATGGGGGATACGCATGGGATGAATGAACGGTCGTTTGTTACAGGTGGAGGCTTTTATAGGACATATTGCCCGCAGTACTACGGCACGCCGCCGCAGTATCCGGATCTGTGTTATCCGCCGACGTATTCTCATCCTCACGCTCATCCGCCGCATTACTACAAATACCCGCCCACTTACAGGAGGTAAGAGATTTATTCGCGTTCGACGCTTTGCATGATGAAGCGAGCAAGAAGGGGGGGGCCGAGGGATGTATACCACTTTGAAGAACGGCATATGCGCCGCGTTCCGTTGTTGTCGTAACATTATCGAGCATCTGTTTGCGTTAAATGGCACGTTAATCCTACGGCTTATAATTATTATGTAATGGTTGTAAACATATCGTTGCGTAAGAGCGTCATACAAGCCTTTCAGAAACCAATCTCCACTGTTAATTTCTTACTAGAGCATATGATTAGCTTATTATTTCATCACATTTTTTTTGTATTTTTTATTTCACGGAATCGATCAGTTTCATCTCCGCGAGGCTCACATACGAAAAGCGACAGAAGCTATTCTACTAAAACGTTATCGTCGTCACGTTTTCCTGCCGTAGTGATAACTCGCTTCTTTGAATTGGTGTTTGGAGAATTTATAAATGTTCACAATGCGGTTTGCGTGAATGTTCACAAGGCGGTTTATAAATGTTAAGTATGTTTGAATTGCACGGTGTTCATGTATAATAGATAAAACCGACTGTTGTACCTTGCATTAAACATGGTCGTTGGTTTCCCGTTTCGTAGTACGAGAATCGTTTTTGCTCACGTTTACAACTAACCATGCGCGGTTTTAAACTAGCTTTGACGAAAGAGATGTAGACTTTGTTGGAAAAGCAACGCATCACATAAAATTCCAGTTTTAGTGTGTTTTTAGACTTTCCGTTATGAAATAAATTGGTTACATGATATTGACAAAATCATTCGGTATTGCGGGCTGCATTATCCAGATTGTTTGAAATCGCGTATAAAAGAAGCGTGTAAATTTAGTTGTTCCGTTTCGCATACATGTACGATATTTATACATTGCTATTTTTTAAACGTCATTATAGTATTCCGGAGTTTTAATAACAAAAGTATCTATAAACATTTTAGTAACCAACAGACTATCCTGTTACGTTGCAATACATTTGGGTCACAGATGGTGCTAACTTTCCGAAACCGTCGTTATCTCGTTTTTAATGAAGAAGTGAAAGTTACAACTAGAGCGTGTCAAAGTTGGTTTTTGCCGCGGAAAAGTCGCGGAAATTAAATGGCAGATTTTAACGCACACAGTAACTTTTTAATTACTTGATATTGCTGTAAAAAACATATTTTAATTTTATGCATTTCTGGAACTAAACCGCAAATTTTTGTTATAATTGCGTTAGTTTTCAGTTAGAGCTATTTAATTTGCTTAAATTGATATTTAATTCATGATAAAATCCATACGTACAATCACTTCCAATCTGTACGAATCTGACATTATTATAGTGCCACGATATTTTCGTTACAGAAAAATTCGTTTCAAATTGATTGACGAGTGTATCGATCAAGAGAATTATGCGGGCGACCTGAATATTTCTTTCGACTGTAGATTTAGGATTCTTGCCGCGATATGACTCAAGTTTGTTAAGTATCTCCGTGCATGATATCGTTTTTTTTCTTCTAATAGCTTTCGTCTCATTATCTACACACAGTAAGAGCTGATAAGGGCAAACCGGATATTCGACTCGCACGGGATATTCATATTTGCTTTTCGATTATCAATGCATTTCGTAACGGAGGGTATCTTTTCAGGCAATACTATGGCTATCAAGAGTCCGGTGGAGGTGGCGGGCCGCCGCCGGGCAGCGGAGCCGCCGGAGGTGGCCCTGGAGTCGTTGATTACCAACCACCTCCGCCACCGCCCGGCGAATATCCGCTACCACCCTATTACGGGGGATATCCTCCGCCCCCCCATCCGCCACCGCCACCTCCTCCGAATCCGGCATATCTGCATTCTCCAGGAAGACCTTTCGTAGACCGTAAGTATTGTCATTTACTAAAGAGAGCTGTGCGTGACGTTGCGCCGCGAGGAAAATTCAGAATTCTTGTTCCCATTCTGTTCTCCCTCTCCCACGTTCACCTAGATTTTCTTTTGGATTTTATTCGGTTAGATAAAAAGTCGCTTCGACAAATATGATATGAGCGGACATGCACTTTTTCAGAACAAAAACTTCTGCTTTTAAATTTAATAAAATTTAAATACGTGTTTCGAATAACACGCTGATATGTTCCTTCTTTTGTTCGAAAGAATTAATGTTTAAAGGAAGATAGGCAGAAACGTGCCCGTCTTTTTAAATTATTCTCTGAAGCGTATAATCCGCTTCTAATGCAAATTAATATTTATTAAAAATTGCCGCGCGTATGTTTTGAGAGGATATTGATTTTCGTATCGCCGCAAATTATGCTGCCACTAAAAAATTTAAGATTATATCGCGAGAAACATAATAGGATAATATCGCATGCTCTCAATCGCTGTTGGATGATGAAATTATTTATCGGATAGAGAATTTTTAGGATTACAATCAATTCTTCCTACGAAATCCAAAGGTTTTTCATTAAATAGTCAATACGTATTAATCCTCAGCTTTTCAAGTTGTATTCTTGCTATATTTTCGGACGTGCATTATTTAATGTCTCAAATAACTGAATATGGTTTCAATTCTCTTTTCTTTTTCCGCTTTCATGCTGTAGTTATATTTTCGGTCTCCATAGAAAAAAAATTTCTAAAATTTCAAGGATTCCCAGGATCACCCACGGCTCGACCCTTTTGAAATTTTATCTCTCGGTTAAGACTGTAGTGCTGCGGCTTCCTTTTCTTTTGCGAAAATCTGAAAATGAACAGGAAAGTACTTCGAGAATCGAGAAAAATTATTGTAGGGCCCATTTCGTTCGATTTCCAAGGCGTCCGAGAGTCCTAAGAGCCTGTTCTTCAACAAAGTATTAGCTTACCAGAAAACAAAATGACATTTTAAGCCGACAGAGAGCTAAAAAATGACCGAATACTGTAATGCGTCCAGTTTTATCAGAAAGAAACTGTCCGTACATACGGCCATTTCCGTGTAATGTTATACGTGATTAAAAATTACTTTCCATTTTTATTCATGCCGAAGAAAACAAAAAAGACCGTGACTTTCGCTGATGATAAAAAAAATTAATAACGTTTGCAGTAAGTCGACTTATTTCTTCATCCAAATATTCCCTTATACTCCTGTAGCTAAACATGACGACATATTCTTTCTCTTAGCGATAAACGACATTATGATTTTTTATTTGCCTACTATTCCATATAAATTCCATTCCGATGTAACGTATTGTAAAAAGATGCGTTCATCGAAATTATTTTGAAATGATTATAGATTCAAGATAATGCATTTTTATCCATTTTGTCTTATATTGTTTTGTTCTTTTGTCTATTCCATGTAAATTCCGCTTCGATATTCTTTTTATAATGTTTATAATAAGTCAAGTCGTTGCCATTCTTACTTCAACTTAATTACAAAGACGAGCAATGGAAACATCGCTAAAAGAGGTATATGTGAGCGCGAACGAGCCCTACTTTAACCTTTTATTGCTTTCGTATGAGACGAACTTTCAGTTCACATTTTATTATTTTAATTGCATAGATGTGGCACAAAAGTTGCTCTGAAACTTTGTAACTTTTCACTTACAACCTTCTAGATTACATTTGTATGGTTGTTTTTCGAGATTTTGTTAGTACAATTTTACGACTTTGAAAGTGTTAACGCGTGATATAACTGAGCGCGGCGTTCATGGCGAGAGCATTAACGGTCGTTTGCTGAACAAGGGCAATAGGGGTTTAAAAATTCGAATTAAATTAAATTTTATGTATTTAACCTCTTGCCTTATAATATCGAATAAAACTCGTGGTACAGATTGAACAATATGTCCATAAGGAACCAATTGCATCAATTGCATTATATATATTGAAAATTTTATCACACGATATTGTTACTTATACCAGATGATCGACAAAGGCAGATTAAGTATATTGCCAGATCGTTGTTTCTTAGCGCGTAAGCGACGTTGCGGCTAACTATACTGTGGCACGCGCGGTGCCATCACAAATTAAATCGTAAGGCAAGGGGTTAATCGGGCGTCACGTGCCTCCTGATCCGAATACTCCGTTACAAACGAGAGAGGCGGTATTCGCGCATTCACCGATTCCCCGATGTTTGTTGCCGCAGCCTTTCAGGGTTGTCCATGCCCGATGCAATCGTGTCCAAAAAACGTGGATACTGGGGCCCTTATTGGTAATGGTAAGGGAGCGCCAGTGGTATCGGGGCCCGGTCTGTCATTGCCACCCAGTGCTTTGGTAGGTCCGCCCTCGCCGGCGAGGGGGCTAGCTGGGCTAGCTCCCCCTCACGGTGCCAATGCCTGGGATACGGATCGCGTGCAAATCAACACTCACCGCAACCTAAATCAGAACCAATCCCCCTCGGTCCCGCCGTCGCACAATCTAGTCGGTGGGCATAGTCGCCTTCAGAACCAAGACTGTAGGAGTAAGGTATGTGTCCCACCGCTCTCTTACACTTAATCAACGTCTTGATGACCGTCTCCGATTACCTTGATTTCCGCCCGATCTCGTGGCAAGATGGAAAAATACAAGTTCGATCGTCACATGCGTTTAGATATATGAATGTATCAGGAATTTTGCATTTGGCGAGATGTACGCGATGCAAATACTCTCGCAAATAATTTAAATTCTTTACATATTAAATATTTTGGCAATACTACGCGTTGCAAATAAAATATCTGTTAAAACACAATTTCAATTGAGCAAAGATTAAGATATTATTATTTTGCATACTCCTGAAAGTAACTTTTTAATATGATAAATAATTTTTTTTACTTTTTTGGAAATAACTTGCGACGAAATATCGTTTTGAAAACAGCCTTTCGAGAATAACATCCTTATAAATATTTAGGTTTCATTCTTTATATACAACATGATTCTATTAGTCTGAATAACTTGTAAATTTATCGGATATTTCGATTATCGAGAGAAAATCAAACGTTTTATTTTTGTATCGATATTGTCGTGGTGTAACTGAAAAATAATTGAGTTAGCGATTGAATTAAAAAGGCCACGAGCCATTTTCAAGGACTCGCGGATTTGTTGCGCGATAGCGTCGGAGTCGCGCACGTGTAACCCGATGAATTTCCTTTCTGCCATCCCTGCAGGACGAGCAGAATTGTACGGAGGATACGTTGAGGAAATGCGGTTGTCAGAACGCGTGCACGTCCACTTGCGAGGTCAAGATGGAAACGCTATCGCCCACTGAGAAACTGTCCGTCGCGGCGAGCTGTCCCAGCAGCAAGTATCACAATTTCAAGCTGGAGAACAACAACGTCAAATGCGAGTCCTGCAGTATGGAGATCGACGGGCTGCCGTGCGTCGCCAATTGCAACGTCGTCAAGTGCGAGTCGGATTACAAGTGCGACATCATGAAGTGCGAGCAGTGCATGAAGGAGGGACAGATAGCGATACTGGAGATGGACAAGGATTCCGGTATTGTGCTGGACGACAAGCTCGACGGCGATCCCGACGTGAAGGAGGAACTGGACGTGGTGGTGATCGACAGTGACGAGAGCTGGAAAAAGCCCGATTACGAGCCGACCGTGCAAGAAACTGTCGACGATAAAGAGGAAGAGGAAGAGGAGCGGAGGGAAGTGGAGGAGGAAGTCGTGCAGGGACCGATCGCGACCAAGGTCGAGGCCGGAGCTGAGATCGAGGAACAGCCCAAGTGCCAAAAAGTGACCAAGAGGAAGCTCTCGCTCGACAGCTTATCGGACAGCAGAAAGAAGAGGAAACTGAGCAAGAGGGCCCTGTCGGTGGGCTCGTCCCAGGATGCGAATAACGAGGAATCGGTCAATGTCATCGCGCCGATCGAGCCGCTAACTCCGAGTAAAGCCGATAGCGTGAGAGCCGAGACGATCGTCCCGAAGAAGAAGCAAGCGAAGAAGGACGCAGGGCCACGGGGTCAAAAGCGCAAGGCGGAGGCGCCGAATGCGAACGAAAGCGCGACTAAGAAAGTGAAGAGCGGCAAGCAGAGCATCGTGAATTGCTTGAAACGGACCGCCAGCGATATCTCGATAATGGAGACTATCGACGATGTGATACAGCAGAGTCTTCAGATGACGCAGAGGAAAGACCGCAAGAGCAAGAACTGCGAGCGCGTGGAAAAGAAGAAGAAGAGCGTCAAAGAGGAATCGTTACCGGCGGCGAAGAGGTCCGCGAAGAAGATCGATCAGGTGAAGGAGCAGGCTATTGAGAAGGTATCAAAAGCGATTTCGAAGAACGGCCAAGCGAAAAGCAAAGCGGACGCGAAACCGAAACCGAAGGCCTCGCAGGACGGTAAAGTCAAGGTTGGTAAGGGCAAACTTGGCAAAATCGTGGAGACGAAGGCGCAGGATGTAAAACCGAGGGCGCAGGACTCGAAAGCGCGGGACGGTTCGAAGAAGCGCGATAACGTATCGAAAACCAAAGCGAGTGACGTCAGCGAAGATCCGAAAAAGTCGGCGGTAATTAAGAAGAAGCGGAAGAGCGCGAAAAAGATACCAAACGTCAAGAAGTCGGGCTGCAAAGTGGAGAATTCCTCGCTTGGAAATGAGAGCCTGACGTTAACGAGAAAAACGTTCCTGAAACCGAAGTGGAACAACGGATGGAGCTGGGAGGGAGAGCCCTTTGAAGCCAAAGTTTATCTAACGGTAAGAATAATTAAACCTTGATATACTTCCGGAAATTTATTCGAACCTTAGTTGAATTAATTGAGGTACCAGATTTCTATTATCACATAGCGATAATAAGACAAGAGAAAATTATGCTCAATTATAAAGCAATAACAACACATCTAGATTTTTTATTGTCTTCTATTGTGACTTGGTATTGTTATATCTCGATTAGTTTAGAAGAATCTAATTGATAAAATTTGTACACGATCTCTACGGTTAGCTTTATAATTCTATGTGTAAATAGTGCAATGAAGAAAAAATTTGTTCGAGCTGTCTGTATAATTGTTCTTTTAAAATCGTGCGAAGTTTGCAGAATTATTATATGTTATTTGATTAAATTAATGTAATATGATTAAATGTGTGCGCCGTTTATTTCAGGATAAATTCAAAATAATTTAGATTCACGTCTGAGTGTGTTACGACCACAAACGGGTCCGCACGTTTTACGCGAAATTTTATACAGTAGTTAATTACCATGTGATGATGCTACTATTGACTCGACTCTAGATATACCGTCTGACAATAATCTATTGATAGAATCTGATCGAATTTTAAAATCCATCACCTTAGAATGAAGAAACGGCCATACGGCGATGTTACGCGAGTATGAGTCACGAGAGCGGCGACGTATTGCGGCCTCGGGACTGCGTGTTGCTGAAGAGCGGTACGCGAAAGGGTGACTTGCCCTATGTAGCGAAGATAGCGGCGCTGTGGGAGAATCCGGACGACGGTAGATATCCTCTGTCGCGAGAAACGCAAAAAACTCTTCTCTAGATTTGATGAGTTAACATCCACGCTGTTCTGCATTTAGGTGAAATGATGTTCTCCTTGCTGTGGTACTATAGACCTGAGCATACGGAACAGGGTCGGACGCCACACGACAGCGAGGACGAGGTATTTGCCTCGCGTCATCGGGACGCAAACAGCGTCGCTTGCATAGAGGACAAGTGTTACATCCTGACGTTTAACGAATACTGTCGGTGAGTAATTCTTTCTATTGTGATACGAAATTTAGTTGAATGTATATATATTATTTATAGTTCCCAAAACCGGTCACAAATTATATCACCTATTATTAGAACAACTCATACTTTTTCATTTAAATCTTTTGATTCTTAATCAAGCCTTTTATAAACAAATACATGACAGGAAAGTCGGAACTGAATTGGCTATTATGAGTCGATCGCTTCTACACGGAGCCACGTGTCACGCCAAATTTAGTTTAATATGTTTCACGAATATAGATTTTTAGAAAAGATTTTTAATACTTTTTACAGATTGGCAATCCATTTGTGTAATCAAATTTAATGACATATTCATGATTGATCGTGAAATAATTGACATAAAAGCTTTTTGATGTATGTTTTTTAAATCTCTGCTAGAGTGATGAGCTAATATAGAAGTTTATTACATGTAAATTTTGATTGTCCACGAAATTAATATTGAAAGAGGTAACTTCCTTAACCAAGCAAGATCGGATTACCTGCATATCGTTTTTATGTGACAGGTATCGTAAAAACTTACGGAGGATCGAAGAGGGTTTAGAAAATCCTGGCTTAATAGTTCCGCCAGGGGACCAAGTGTATCCAAGGGAGAATCGGCAGCCTCCTATACCAGTGCCATCAGACATGGTGCTTTTCTGCCGACGTGTTTACGACTATCGCGGGAAGAAACTTGTGAAGAACCCCGGATGACTCGAATTCCTGTAAGATGCAAACCGAGGAAGCTTAGGTCACACATTGAAACTGGCCGCAGGTCTCCTTTCAAGCGTAATCGCGTCGCTGTTGATCGATTTGTCTTGATTTCGAAGGGTGACGAGATTCGATTGTTTTCTTTTAACGAATTACCGATTCCGCGAGCACACGCAGCCTCTACTTCTTCGTCACGTTACGTTTTACCGGTTTGCTAGAAGAACAGCTTTTGCGTGGAGAAACATTCGGTTCTATCCATAACTGTTAAAAGAAAGTGAAGAAAGTAGACGTGCTCGAATCGTTTCAAGAACAATCGGATCTCCTTCTACCCTTAAACGTAGGAAGATTCTTAGAACATCGCGTTAAAGAAGATTCGCAGAAAAAAAAGAATGGCACGTCATGTATATCCTCGTATATATTGTAAGACTACATTTATCACGCCGCTTATATTAATCGGTCTTTCTATTCTACTCGTCTGCGATACCACAGAAATCATGATGAATCGTTCATTAATTCTGGTGATAGGTGTTGCGTGGAATTCATGTCGGCGGATCGGACGCCAGAAAGCGCGCGCCGAACGTTCGGGTCGAAACATATAGATCAATTACAAATTCCGAACGATATTTTTCCATGGATGGCATTATCCGCATGTTCCTCTCGCGGGCGATCGCAAACTTTCGCCCCCTCCCCCCGTGCTCTCCATTTTCCGCCGACACGAACGAAACCAATACAATCTCGATAACGTGTATAAGATGTTTCTAGGCGAGTTAGTGGAATTTGACAATTTTATAGAGAGAATCATATTTTTTGTGAGATAGCATTTTACACAACACTTAAATGGATATTTTTCACATAGGAGATAACAAATGCACGACGTCGTAATGTCGTGCGTCATGGCGCCTTAACTTGAAGGGAACCTACGAACAGTTTCAAAGATAAGGAATCAAAAGCAGGGACGAAATTGCGATTATTTAGCGAAAACACAGCGTTATATATATGTATAAGTGCTCTCCGATTAGGCCCGAGCGCCTGATGCGAGGGGCGAACATCAAGCGTGTGCGACATTACACTTCCATTGTCCCATGGTGTGTTTGCATCTGTCTCGGGGACGCGACTTCTCCCCGAAATTCGATCCGCGCACATATGTCATCTTCGTCAGTGTAATCATTGTAATGCATTTTTACGAACAGTGCCGAAGAACAAAAATCCAAGACTGGAAGTGGCTCGATTCATATCGAAGAATTTAATTTACTGCTTTTAAACAACATCCTTCATAGATATCTTGGCATTATGATCTGTTGTTAACAAGTATCACGGTACTCGAGAACATTTTTTATTCCGATCTTGAAAAAATTAAGTACTGACATAAAATTATATTTTTTACACTAGTTTAATCTTTGATGTATTTAGCAAACAATCATGTTAATAAGAAGATTTGTAGATCGAGCCATTTCCATATAATAGGCCGCGTCTACATTTAATAAGGAGATCTTTATTTGCTCGTTTTTTTTTAATACAATAATGACTCCTTCCAAGAATGCAGGAGACATAGACATTTTAATTGTCAGGGACGTTTGTGTTTTGACCTGTCACGCACCGCGAGTCGCGCTTCTACATGCAGTTTTGATTTCTACATATACATATATGTATGGTTATTCTTTTTATTTTTATTCGTAACGATCTCTAAGATCTATAATGAGAGAGAATTGTAGTTGTATATTATCGCCTGTAACTTAGGTATATATGTATATATATGAATATATATATATGCATATACATATAATTTTGATTCATAAAGAATCCACATTTTAGCGATTAGTCAATACTCGCGGTAGAATGCCAAAAACAACCAAAACATATTCACGAATCACGCGAAACTTTTTTCAATACAAATTATTAATATTATCGCGACGTACCAAAATTTATCATGAGATCATCGATAAGTAATTTCTATGGGAATTCCTCGAGAACCGTGTTAATTTTATTTACATTTGTTGAGTGTAGCCGGGCGCTTTGTTGGAAATCATATTATTTAAAATTAATATATTGATATGGTTATTATTTAATATCTAATATATTGGATATAGGTATTAAGTTATTTTGCGAAAGAATATTAAGGAATAGACGAGTAGAAGAGAGCGCGCGCGTGTTTACGGCTGTATGTATATGTATGCATGCGAGGGTAGAGAAAGAAACGAGAAGAGAGGACAAACGGCGAGCACTGCTATAAATGAGCGAGTAAATCGAAAACACGGTAGAAAGAAAAAGAGTGAGAATGAGAGCAATGTGGGACGATGATGACAGATCATATTTATGAGAAATTTCGCGATACCAAAACATTCTTTCACGTGCAAAATCTTTTCCTTGCGATTCGAAGTGCGTCTCATAAATGTATCCGGATGATCCTCGATGAGATGCGCTCGACGTATTTCATAAGGAATCGACTTAGTCTTACGTAAACACCGTGAAAACACAAACGCAGTGGGTTTCGACGAGCGCCGCTCCAATTGAGTGCTGAAAAACGCTCCGAGTCCTTACGCAAACGCACTTCCTCTTTACCTCCGTGCACATATCGGGACCGTGAGGGATAGACGTCCCCGTCTATCACGTCTGACACGAAAATTCCAAAGAGACAGCCCCGTAAGGGGCGCGAATCGCGACGCTCGTCGACAATCCACCGGATTTCTTGCGTAATCTTTTTATAGATAGTTTTATATTCCTTTTTAACGCGCAAAGAGGAGATTAAGAGAAAAGTGGTACGAAAGTGCGGAAGATAGTTTTTTCTACGGGAAAGAAGACGATACAGGTAGCGAGAACCGGGGAGAAACGGCGATGCAGGCGGAACAATGAGACATGCCGGAGAAATATCAAGAGAGGGGCGGGAGATTGAGAGAAAACGGGGAGAGTTATACACTTGTGCGCGACTGTGTAGTGTCGCCGAAGCGAGGCGTACTCGTGGAGATCATTGGAACGAAGCAGGCGGGCCGAGCGCCTGTGTAAATATTGTGTATTCGCGTATGTGTAATACCTAAATGAAAAGGAGAAGGGAGAAAGAAAGAAAGAAAGAAAGAAAGGTGAGAAGGCGCGGCTCCGTCGAGCCGCGTACGCGCACGGCGCGGTTGTAATCTTCAGGAACTTACCTACCTAACGACGGTTAACATGGGAACATTGCACACACACAATGCATATCCTCTGTTCATTTTATGTAGCCGACGAACTTTTTCCATCAAGAGCGCGAGCAGCGAGGCCCCCCCGTTCGTGAGGGCTCGCGTGGTGCGCGAGGCTTGCGCTGCCTCCACCCTCCGCCGCCCGCTCCTCGCTCCTTCCTTGCATCCGCTTTAATCAAAATGCAACAAGTGTCGGCCGTGCGCGCTCATCGAGATCGGGTACGTCGTCAGTCGCGCCGTCATATCGCTCGCTCGAGACACTACGCCGATTACGAGCGTGATTGCAAATGATTTGACTCATATTGAGTATTCGCCCAATTGTAATCGTTAATCCTTAACTGTTAAGGTATAAAGGGATCATGTATCTATATTATGATGAGATAAATAGTGATTTATACCCCCGCTGATAATAAGAGGAGAAAAAATATTAGATACATATTTTTTATTACTTTGTAGTGCGTTCACGCGTCCAATGAGATATTGATCATTTTATTTATGTATTATTAAGAGACACGACAGTGTCTCGCGCCAAGTATATGTATACATATACACGATATATAGTTATTTCTCAAAATGAAATATTAATAGAAAGATCGGCTCGGTTTATTTTCAGGCCCGATTTCGTCAGATTAATTTTACTTAAATAAATAAAAGTCAGCCCAGACAATACAAACGTCTAAAAAACGTCGTGGAACTGTGAGACGTTTTGTAGATTCTTGTATTATTTGGGAGAAGAGATATATACATATAGCAAAAGAAATATAAGTCGACTTCCCCGTGATGTATTAAAAATATGTATTTATTAAATCATTGATTATTATTGACGTTGTAATAAGCACAGATAGTACAGCAGCGAAGGATATTCACTCTTTGATAAAAACTGAAGAGTGAAAAATTTAGCAATTAATCGCATCCGAGATTTTTGTTTAAATCGCTGATGTAACAACAAATATTGAAACCGCAATATTTCTGACAGTCACGATCGAACATCGTTGTGAAAAAAAAAAAAAGAGAATATCCCGTTTTTGACGGACTCTAGCGTGCGGACCGCGATCGTTGCCCGATCTCGAGAATGCGACCGCTATTTACGAACGATCAACCCGATGAACTTTCATTGCGCGGCGTTACGCGGTTTGCCGTGCGGATGCTCGATTTTTTTTTCTGGTTTATTTGTCTGAAAAGGAAACGCGCGATTGTACTTGTAGGCGATGCCTCGTTCTCGTAGCTGTGAGACTTGTACACCCCTCCTACATCGTACGTTTTCTTTCTTTTTTATTTGTATATAAACGTATTTAACAATACCGCGGTACATTATGAATTACATGACATTAATGACACGAATTTTGTGAGATCACTGGATGACTTTTATATTCGAAGATAAGTTTAGCAGCTTGATACTAAAATGAATGTCTGCTTCTTTTGTTCACGCTTTTGCGCGAAGGAGATAATTTTATATAGCATTTTTATAATAACTTTTGTTTATATCATTATAAAAACGTATGCACGCATTTCCCTGTATTTTCTCATATCGGTAATTCTATATAATGCATATTTCCAATTAATATATTTTTAAAAGTATTTCATAATACTTTGAAACATCAAATATAAAATTTCAATATATTTGTAAATGCAAATGTAAATTATATATTGCATTATATACTGATATCACATTGCATAATCTTATTGCCCGGCTTAGAATAGCAAAGCATGAAGCTTAACATGGGATGGGAATATTGCAAGATATTTAATTACGTGCAACATATGTTAACTTATTATAAATTGCTCTTTTCAAGAAATAAATGAATTAAGGTTTCACGTGATCTATCAAATATTTAACTATGCATTAAATATGCATTTAAATCAACGTAGTTTTTTTTCTCTTCGCGATTATTGATTAAATGACAAGTCAAGCAGTAAGATTAAAAATGGAAAATTAATATCTTTTTCTTTTTTTTTAATCGTCTGTACAGTTTTTAGTTTTTTATTTATCATTTACATAAAATGATCCTGTGACACGCGATCGATTTTGTCGATGTACTATTATTTCTATTCGTTTTCGAAATATTTATACTTGTATCAATTATCGTTTAAATCATGTTTAAATATATCGGAAAAGTGCGCAAGACTCGCAGGCAGACTACGTCCTTGAGAAAGCGAGGCACGCCTAGGAATTGCATGCTTGTAATTGTATATCGTTGCAGAGCGTTTTGAGCCGAGAATTGTTGGCAGAAATAAATAAGAAATCTAATTTACCAAGTGTCTTACTGTAAAGTATCTACTCCGATTATACCAATAAATGATGGATACGGGTTCGCACTATGAACGCAGAAGTGTCAAGTGATTCGACGTCATACGAACTCTGGAAGTCGCGAAACGTTCGAAAAGATATCAGTTTTCGAGAACCTATATCTATTTGTATCGTCATTATTGTAAGAGAAAGGAAGATTGTGTCCTATGATAAAAAATTTACTCCTACTCATATGCACAAGTCTTATCGTGAAAAAGCCAAAGTATTAATTTATTTTTTTGCGACTACGAAAAATTTGCGATAATATTATTTTTTTGTTTAAGAAATCGCGTAGATTACACGAATGAGATATTCTGTATACTGTTTAAGCTTGCCACGTCATAATTATTCATCTTTTTTTTTTTGGTCTTTTTAGAATTGTATGTAATTTTATTTTGGAACCACTTTCTGCATTTAACTTTCATTGAAAACTTACAAGTACATGGAATCTTGTATAGTACATGTTAGATAAGCAATGCAAGTTGCGGGTTTGTTTCTGCATTCAGGCTTTTGAGCAAAATGAATGAATGTTCTTTATATTTAAAAGAAAATTCGCTTTTACCTTAAGAGACGCTAAGGCTTTGGCGTTAAATATTTTTCCGCTTGAAATTAAAATATCGATTAGGGATCGTTTGGACAAATGCGAACGGCAAACTGAGCGGCAACGCCACACAGGAGCATACAGATACAATAAAAAAAAAAAGAAAGAGAGAGGTATTATTTCTACACGAAAGCTGAGATAAAGGTATATATAAATAATATATATATATATATATGACAAAGTATATATATAAATATATATATATATTTAGGTAATTAGAATAATATAAATATATATGTATATGATTGAGAGAAAATGAATAATTATAAATATGGCGTACACACCCACACACACATACAATAGACTCGTACACGGCATACATTCGCATATACACTTAACACGCATACAAATTACACGATACAGAGCAATACGTGATACTTCTGTGGAGGACAGGGAACAAGAAGATAATACAAGTGCCAGGGAGCATTCCTAGGAAACTCGTTGTTTTACCGTCTACGGTGTTTTTCTTTCTTTTTGTCCTCGAAACGGGTGCGTATCTCTATTAGCGAGCGAATCACTTCGCGGACCGTAGAATCGTTCCTAAGCTTATCTGTATCTAAAATTATCGAGGCGAAGCGACAAATTACGCGATTCACGTAGACGTCATTAGCACGTTTCTCGAGTGGAGAACCGCGATGGTGTCAAGCGTATTGGCGAAGATATGCCGTGTTCCCCGCATTCTAAAGCGATCATCGTTTTCGTTCTTCCTAGAGAAATCGAACTCTGCATGCATTTTCCAAAAAGTATCGCAATTAATATTTTGCTTGAAGTAGCGAGAAAGTAGCGAGTGCCCCGATCTTTTACCGTTAAAAAGGGGTCAAAGAACTCGCAAATTACGAAAAGTATAGAGATCTCGCTTAGGTGTTTTTATCTAGAATAACTCAATAAATGAATTTGGATAACATTTATATATACGTATATAATCGTTTTACATCTTTATATCAATTTGTGAACCAAAAGACGCGTCGAACGCGAACGATAAAATGCATAAGTCACATCTTTAACTTCTTGTGTCATCATCCAGACCCTTATAAAACAAGACACAATATTACATCATGTAATATATCTAATGATCCACAAATAACTTGCAGATGATTACTCACTGATTTAATTTTGTTAATTAAATGATTATAATTAACACATGGACACTCTTCTCTCGTAAATTTCTCATGCATGTTAGAAAAATGAGGGCAAGCAATAAGCAACGATTACAAAAGATTAGCTACAACGTCAATAACGCATTTTCATCCTTCAAATAATTTATTCGTGAGCGGTGAGCAAAAATTAGATGAACATCGCATCCGTGTCCAAGCAGCTTGACACTTCGCGCATTTTCGCTCTAAAATTCGACGAGAATTAAACTCATAATGTAACTCGTCTCCATCCCGTACGAGAAAACGTTAGCGGTGCTATACTTTGGAAGTTTCGGAAGCGATATTCCCACATTATTTAGTCGTCGCGCGACCACGATTCTCTACACGTAACACGATAAAAAAAAATTAACGTTTCACCGGCAGTCGAGTGCTTCCTCGAGGTGTCACGCGTTACTTTCAACGGTATATTTCGTACAAATACTATACTACTTTTAGACGTAATTTGTAAGCTTCGTAGAGCGAAAAAAAAAATATGGGAATTAAGCGAGGCGAACGGATCGCGGCGCGGACGAGCGCGATTTCACACGAGGGAAAGCGGTAACTTCCGCTTCTCTCTTTCGTAAAAGAAAGGAAAGAAAAAGAAGTTATCACTACGACGCACCGTACGTGTTCCTCGCACGGCGTATTCTCTACCGGGGGATTTTTTTTTGTTCTCGTCGCTCGCTCGCTCGTCCCGCCGCGGATCCGCGTTTTAGAACCGCAATGTGTTTTTCACAGACAACCGACGTAAATATCTCGCGACCAAGCGCAGAAATCGTGAACGACATGGTAGGCGCACGCCGTTGTCTTGTAACATTGTAAATTACTATAAAATGGCGAACGTTTAATAAATTATTTGATCAAACTCGCCGGACATCTCCTTAGCGTATCCCGGATTTTTCTCCTTTTGTCCTTCCGACGTTATCGAGCAAAAGAAATAACGCAAGCTCTTTGTGGTTGCATGATATTTAACACAATATGATAATCGGTTATCTACCAGTGTCCCTTCTTTTGCATATAGATACTTTCAACTTCAAAATTGATTTTTTCGTAACAAGGATAATCGAAAGAGAGACAACTTTTGCGAAAAGAAATTATTCATAGCTAAAAATAGCAGGTAAGATATATATTACAAGAAAGAGTATACTTAATCAGTTGTTATATTAGATATTTCTACTGCGCTCTATATTTTAGTTATAACGCTTAAAATATAAAGTAAAGACGAAAAAGATATATAACTGTCGTTTCATAGAAGGAAATAATACATTTTACATTGCAGATCAATAAATTCTATAAAATTTTTCATGATAAAATAAAAAGAAGATATAACCGATGTATATATAATGGGAAACAGTTCTATTTTATTTAAAAGAGTATTTTTTTATTATTAAATATTTCTCTTAGTAGTCACTCAAACATTCAACAAGTTGAGTCAGAATATATTGAGTGACTAACCCAATTTATAATATCAAAATACCTCTCAAGTTTCCTGCAACGTGTCATCTTTTTATTAGTTTCGAGACGTCGCAGGCATAAATTAAAGTTCCACTTAAAAAAAGGGGACGTTCGATGGGGCCCTCCGTTCGTGGAATATTTGCATGTAGCCCCGTTTGGACGTCATAAATTCTTCGACTTCACGTGGGGTTAATCCTAGAATCGTGAATGTCGGCACGAACTTTGCTCGTTCCCGAGGATTACGCAAGATGCGCTGGCCCGGCCATAGACGGTTTCAGGAAAGCCGCCGATCGCCGCCTGAAAAAAAAAAGGAACAATCATGTACATACGTTAATCAACCGAGGAAGATGAATCGTTCGCCTTCTGCGTTCTTTCAGCCCCCCGGGATTTCCGTGGGAACTCGTTCAAGGAATTCACGAATTTACTCTATTGTTCTCACATCTTCCTCTCAATCCCGTGAGAGATTGAGAACTTTCGAAGTATACGTCTTGCTTTGTCTTACATTTTCTATCGGTAATTATTCGAGCTGTATTTCTACCTCGACATTTTTATTGATGAAAGGCCGATTCCATTATCGAAAATTTTATTAAAAGGCTTACGTTTTAAAGTGATTTTATTTTTCATTGTCCATATCGTGCGTAATCAAGTATATTTTTACTTCATTATAAGGAATTGTTACATGTGGAGAAATTTATTTTGTGATCATTAATTCTGTTTTATAAAATGACAATTCTGTTCACTAGAAAACTGAAAGACAAGTATTTCTTAAAAACTTTGTTCTTTATTTAAAAAAAACTTGTCGGATTAAACTCTCAATCTATAAAATACATTCTGAGAAATAAGTAGGACGATTTGTGTATTGCAATCACAATGCCGCAAACTTCTTTCACAGCGAAAACTGATAACAACGTGCGCGTTCAACGGGGACCAACCGCTGTCCGGACCGACACGACACACGGCTTCGGCGCGACGGAAGCGACATGAAAGAGCCGTTTCGTTGAAGCGGAAGGAGCACGGAGAAAGAGTGTCCTCATCTCTCTCCTTCTCTGTCGCAGGCAGGACGAGAGAGGACATTGCGATCGCGGTCAGCGGCGGCGACGGTGATAGTGACGGTTTTCAAGTTTTAATCCGCGCGAGGGCGAGGAGACCTAAGCCGAAAAGCCCGCAGCCGCGGACGTCATCACGGCCGCTTCGTGCCCGTCCAGCCGCTCCTCCAGATTACATTAATTCGATTAATGGATGCCGTCCATCGTCGGTGGTGGCCGGACCCGCTCGTTCGCTCGCTCTCGCCGTGGCCGTCCTCTCTTGTCCGCCCCGAGCTTCGATGGAACATATGGATTCGTGATCGAGGCGGTATACATCGCCAACGCAACGAAAAAGACGCCAGTCGCGAGATCCGAGAGAAACGCAAACTCATTTGCATTTGCTAACGGACATACTGATACTCATTAATTTGCTAGGATAACTTTGCATTTCTAATAGAAAACAAGATAATAATGATTATGATTTGTATTGGCCACGATCTGAAGAAAAATAAAAAATAGAGATTTCAGAATCGTTAAAAAATTTGTTAAAATCAGAGAATATATTCAGAGTTTTATTCTATAAAATTATACATACTCCAAGGATTAAAGCTCTCATTTCGCGAGTAATGAATAGTTGATGGTAACGATGGTAATCTCCGGCCTCGTAAAAATTCGTTGATCCGTCAGTCGGACTAAATGAATAATTAATCGAAAGATCGTATTGATCGACCTGAAAACAGTATTCGTTATTTTTACAAGGAATATGACATTGCGATCGATATCGCTATTTTCGGATCGACAACCTATATACGATTTACATATGTTGCCCAACGACACGGGCGATTAGAGCGAAAAATATTGCATGGAGTTTTACGCGCGCGTTTACACCGCATGATTTGTACAACGGTTGGTGCGAAATCGGCTGTAAAAACTTATAATCCATACGTGTAATTTTGTATCGCGTCGCACGTCTTCGTACACAGTTGCTATAGTTGCTATAAATATCACGGAGGAACAAACGTAAATAACGCTTCTCGCACTTCCTGGTATTCTTCCGCGTTTCATGGCGTAGCGCAGTAAGAATGTACGAGTACTCGTAAAATGCGAAGCCGAGTCGAAACCGGGTTTTCAATTTAAAAAATTATTAATATCTCCACACGCGAATGTCCGTTACACGTTTTAATCCAGTTTCCAACATCTATAAACATGTCAAAGGAAATGCGTAGTTCGCTTAATAGAAATATCGCTTCCACACTTATAAGATACTAATTGCAAGTGCATCGCGTTTACGGAATTGCGTGATATTTGAGAACCGAGGTGATCTTCCTCTATCGTAAATGACAATGTGCCTCGAAAGAAAAGCGTCGAGCATTGTGATAAAAAATGCGAATGAGAGATCCTCCTGTCGGACGTTACGTTATTAAGCGTAATTGTTACTTTAGTGACTTCCAGTCGCGAAATATATTCCGTTGCGTGCGAGGATGCGCGCTCTCGTGTGTAACGTCCTAAATAAGCTTCCCCCGATTTCCGACGTTGAATGCGAAGGCGAGAGGCCGCCGAAAGAAGAGCGCGTTTTAACGCGACGAGGTAGCGCCCTGTGAAAAGCATTCCAGCCACCACCTGCGTCCGAACGCCCATAATTATGTTTCTTATGCGCGTCCGCTTCTGGTACGGAGCGTTTGGATATTTTGCCTGCCGGAGAACGGCAGTCTTTTGGCGCGTAAACGCCTTCTGTTAGACTGCAGGGCGCCTTTAAACGGTGCCCTTCGTTTTCATCTCGCGCCTTTCATCTCGCGCGAGTACATGTCGCGCCGACGCGCGTTTGTAGTCGGCACTTTGGACCTCACACTTTACAAAAGCGCGTATTTAGCATAGGTTTAGATATGCTTGATACTTTTACAGACTTAAACTTGATTCGATATTCCCCGTTGAAGATGGAAGCGATCTTTTTCGAGTCAAATATCGAATTAAAAAATGATTGAGCGTTGTATACGGTCCTCCGTAATTTTGCAAATCAAGATTTCATTAAAGTAAAATTTATATTAACACTCTTAACCGTAGAAATTTAATACTATACATATTTCTTATTATTTCTATTCGCATATATTTTTCCATAATGACCGATATCAAAGAAGAATGCGATAAGAATTTAAAATAATTCTCGTACATAAATAAAATTGACTGCATAGATACAGCATAATTGACAAGCAGATACATAATAATTAGCGTCACCTTAATTCTAACAAGGCAATCTTCCATCTCGGAAATATTATTTCTAAAAATACACGAGCAGTCGCGAAGGTGCTGAAGGCATGGTTATCACTCTACCGACGCTAGAGAATCACCGCTATTAAAAAGGAGGCTGCTCCGAAACTGCGTGGCTCTCTCGCAGGGAGAAAAAACCCACACACAACGGATACTTTAGATCACAACCGGATTCACGCTCGCCGCGGAGAGATCCGCGGCTCTGACTTAATTCCCCAGGACCTATATTTATCGTATCCGATACCAGATTTCGAGCTGTCAAGTCGGACGGGGCCAACGAGGCCTTTCCACATTGCGGTCCAACAGGAGAGTTCGCGTGACGGCAACGGACACGTTGCTCTCCTCTCCCCAGTCCCCATTCACTCTCCGTCCCTCCTCGGTCGGCTTCCCTCTTCCTTCCTCCCTCCCTTTCTCTCTCCCGCTGATCCTCGTCCGCCTTTTTTCTTTTTCTTTTTTTTTCTTCCTCGACCGCCAATTCGACGGCGCCGACCAATCGAGCGGCAGAGAACTCGCTCTATAAGCTCAGCACGCAGGCGGACCGGGTTCCTCTCTCGACGAAATCGACGGAAGAGGAACCCCCTCGCCCGCGGGGATCGCCGCCGTGAAATAATCCGCTGATAAATTCCTCCAAGATCTGCCTCTCGCAGCAGAAAGGTAGAGAAGCGAGCGATTCTTTACGATCCGCTCGCGGCGGTTGATTCCTTGAATGAACATGTCCCATTGACGAGCAACGTTCGATTGCTTCATCGATTGCCGCTTCGCGTCCTCTACCTTGATTAGCAATATTCACACGAGATGGCTCATATTTCTTGAACAGGCAATCGTATAGTCGAGAATAGATGAGAAATAATACTTTCTCATCTAAAATGTGTTGAGATGTCAATAATTTAGCGCACAAGAATTTATAAGCAAGAGAAGAATTTTGACAATTTTAAGCTTCAAGGAATAGATCTTAGTCTTTGGTCAATTTTAAATGGACTTTAAAGACTTTAAGAGAAGCCTAAATTTTGAAATCACAGATATCAAAATATTTTGTATGTTGAAACCTTAAAAAAATCACGAGGAAAAAAAGAACAGTCCAATCATATCATTTTAGGGGAAATCATTTCTGCTCATCGAATGTATTTTGACGTTCGGGATATACGTATTTCCAATTGAATCTGTATCTGCTTATTATTCAATCGGTCATTTGCATTAATTATTCAGTAGTTGTCGACAGCCTATTTGCATCTTTATGATGTTGCACATTATGATGTTGCAGGATGATACATCCTTATTACACGAGGTTTTGCGTTTTAACTGCACCTTATATTTTACAATTAAATTGCAGCACAGAAATGCAAGATAAATCGTTAACTAGATTCGGTTAATCAAGGCATTACTCAAATTAATCAATGGAGACAATATTCAGCGGTAGGTCGCAATGTAAATGGAAGTGGATTACATCGAGCAATATTATGCCTGGGTATATAGAGACGACGACGACGACGGGACGGGCGAAGACAAACTAATGTACACGCTATGCACTATGCAGTAGCAAATAGACAAACTAACGCGAACATGCGCTATCCAGTAATAAAGACGATATAGAAGATTAACGTAATATAACGCGTCATATACATATACAAATCTTAATCATGGAAAAGTAGGACTTCAAGACCTTCTGTACAAGCGTAAGAGATAAACTATATATAAAACCAGATGAGTAAACAATTTTTGGCGTAAAGGAAAATATCGTTTTTTGTTGTTATTATTATACATAAAATTCTCTCAAAAATGCGACCTATCTCGGAATAGTCCGTTAAGTAAATCATTAAATAAAGATATACGAGAAATATTCTTCTCAAAACGCAACGAGAGTATTCGAGAGAGTATTTCTACGTGCGAGAAAAACCTGTCACATATTTTCTATACACATTAGAATAATCATAAATTGCCCGAGTATTTTATAACGTCATTGTATTCATTAGCCACTCTCTTCACAGCCGTCTCTCTGTTCTCAATTAGAACCTCGTACCAATTCAAAAGCAACGAAATCCCAAACCCAAACGAGCCAACAGGTTAACGTTTGAAGCCGCCGAAACGCGGGCGAAATAAAGGAAACAAGAAAAATCACGTGCTGTCCCTCGAGGGAAGCACCCTCGGGGCCAGTCCAACGTTTCTGGTCCATCGTAGCACGCGCGCGGCATCCCTCCGCGCTTGGATCCACGATCCATGGACCAGTCTCGCATACTGCGGAGGAGCGGGGTGGGGGGGGGGGGCAATGTCTCGTCCGATTGGCCCGCGCGATCTCTCGCAAGCGTGCGAGCGAGAGAGTGACGCGTCGTTGGTCGAACGGAGACGGAAGGAGGAGGGGGGGGACCAAGAAGGGGGTAACACGCATCGGGGGCTGCGGGGAGCGGGGAGAGCCCGCGACCGGAGAGGGACTCCGCGGCAGTTCGGAGTTCGGATGCGCATCGTGCGAGGACGGCGTTTCAGTTAGCGGCGAGCCGCTGTCGAGGTAGGGTTGTTTTATCGCCGGTCGTTTCCGCCGGCGCCAGTTCGTTCCGATCGCAGCCGATTTCCTCCTTCGCTTTCGCGCGGCCACGGAACTCGTTTCGCCGTTCGGGGAAACGAGACGCGTTCTCCGAGATCGTAGCGAGGGTGATATTCCGCGAGTCTGTCTGAGTGCGAAAAAAAAAAAAAAAAAACAAATAAATAAACTTTCGAAGTGGTGAGTCAGGCGGCTCCTCGGACGGGTCCGGTTTCGGTGTGAACAAGTGCGTTTATCTTATTTCGCGAGACTAAACGTATGGTTTTAGATTCATCATCATCGTGTCGCGTTCCAAGTATTCCAACTTGGCCAGTGCCAATATAATGTGAGCCGTGAGTGACAGAGAGACGGGTTTCAGCGAGACAGAAGTAAGTACGACAGAAAATTAAATTGCGCCTCGATTTCAACATGACGCGGAGCGAGGCCTAGGACCGAGATCGCATCTCAGTTGCCCCTTTCCGTAGAGGGGAGAGTAAAGAGAGCGGGAGGGAAGACGGGGAGAGGTGAGTGAAGCTTGAAGCTTCTCGTGATCGTCAGGGTCGCGTTGAGCCGCCAACGACACCGTATACCGCGCGGATATCTGCCGGAGAAGCAGGAAGAACGGAAGGAGGATCGGAGCGGGCAGTTCGCCAGCGGTGCAGGATGGCGGAGAAACGGTCCGTCCGTCCGTGGGTCGTCCTCGCGACGATCCTGTCCGGGCAGCTGCTGCTGCTGCTGCTGCTGCCGCCGCAGCCGGCCCGCGGCGAGATCTACACCAAGATGTTCTCGAGCCAGCAGAACCCGAGCGACCCGTGCTACGACGAGGACCGGCCGCGCCGGTGCATCCCCGACTTCGTGAACGCGGCGTTCGGCGCGACCGTCGAGGCGTCGTCCACGTGCGGCACCGGCGGGCCCACCCGCTACTGCGACGTCACCGACGAGCCCGGCGGCACCACCGGCATCGGCCACTGCCACGTGTGCGACGACAGCACGCCCCGGCGACGCTTCCCCGCGAGCTATCTGACCGACCTGAACAACCCGAACAACGTCACCTGCTGGCGCAGCGAGCCGCTCGTCAGCTCGCAGAGCTTCTCGGCGCCGCCCGACAACGTCACCCTGACCCTCTCCCTCGGCAAGAAGTACGAGCTTACGTACGTCAGCCTGCAGTTCTGCCCGCGCGCCGCCAAGCCCGATTCGATCGCGATCTACAAGTCGATGGACTACGGCAAGACCTGGCAGCCGTTTCAGTTCTACTCGTCGCAGTGCCGCCGGGTCTACGGCAGGCCGAATCGCGCCACCATCACCAAGGCGAACGAGCAGGAGGCCCGGTGCACCGACAGTCACCGTTACACCGGCGGCGACGGCCTCGGCCCGGTCGGCAGGATCGCCTTCAGCACCCTGGAGGGTCGACCGTCCGCCGCCGACTTCGACAACTCGCCGGTGCTGCAGGACTGGGTGACCGCCACCGATATCCGGGTGGTGTTCAACCGGCTGCACATGCCGTCGGGCCCGGACCAGGGATCGTCGCTAAACGGCGAGGAGCATCACGTGGCGGCGATCGGGCTCGAGGAGATGACGAAGCGGGAACGCGAGCGCGAGGAGCGGCTCAAGAGCCAGAAGAACGCGATCCTGCACGGGCAGGATCCCCTGGTGACGGCCCTGCCGTCGGTCCATCAGGTGATCGCGCCCCAAGAGATGCAGTCGAACGACGCGATCGACGCCGCGGTCCGCGACATGGGCTTCGTGCCGGTCACCGTCTCCTCGACCACGACTACGCTCGCCAGCGTGGCGATCAACGGCCTGGGCCCGATCGCCACCGCCACCATGGCCCACCACTACGCGGTCTCGGACTTCGCCGTGGGCGGCAGGTGCAAGTGCAACGGACACGCGGCGCGCTGCATCCCCGGCAAGGACGGCGAGGTCGTCTGCGAGTGCAGGCACAACACCGCCGGCAGGGACTGCGAGCGATGCCGGCCCTTCCACTTCGACCGGCCGTGGGCCAGGGCCACCGCCAGGGACGCCAACGAGTGCAAAGGTTCGTACCGAACATATAAATTCCGTTATACTCCGAATTAATAAATTGGAAATTCCACGCTTGTGCCGTGAAGATTCAATTTAGGTCGCGATGATTAATGTACATACATTTCTACCGATGCAGGTTAACTTCAATCTCGGGTTTTTTTTCATCTCTTTCTAGTTCTAAGAGTCAAAAAGAGGATAGTAAGTTAAGCTGGGATTAAAGTTGATCTACATTCGTAGAAATGGACATAATGAGCTAAAAATTAGCATCTTTGATCTGGCTGCACATATGTTATGTTCGTGATAAAGTCTAATGGATGTCGTTGCGATATTTGATATCTAAAACATTAGCATGCTTGTTATTCTTCGTCCTCTCTTTATCACCTTTCTTAATGCATTTGCGCACCAACATGCTGCAACGTGTCGCTCTTGGTATATATTTAATTTACGTGGACAGAGAATATGTAACTCAATATTGTTTTACGTAATACTAGGTCGAGCAATTAAAAATTACAATAACGTTACAAATACTACTAGGTCGAACAATTAAAATTTGAAACCGTAATTAAACAGCGTCATTAAATGCAACATTTTATTTTTATATTAGATATCTGGTCAGCTCGATTTATATTTCAATTTGAATTTTGGTTACACGAGCTGAAAAGTAACTCAAAGCGCACAAAATATCTCCACAACATAATTATTTTGTTAAATAAAAAGACCAAGATATTTCATCCTGATAAATCGTTTTACCAAAATGCGTCGGTTGGCCTCTTGTTGAGTAATAAGCCCCAAATTGAAGTTAGGCGAGTTTGGATACTATAACGATTATTCAAACCGTGTGATGTATAACTGCAATTTGATCTCGAGACAGAGAGAATGGGGATTTGTGTGTGCGAGTACGGATGCATTTTCGAGAAGTCTGAGTTGGGTTACATGGATTTTGGTAATTACGGTCAGAACGAGAGAGAGAGGGGGGGGGGTAAAGCTAATGTAAGCAGAATTATGTGTATTGAAGATATGCGTATATGCGAGTTCCGCAATGAAAGCGGATACTACGAGATTCTGCGAATGATTGATATACCAATGTCCTGTTGTGCCATTGCGTGAATAAATTGACCATAATAATACCATTGTTACGGGAATTAGGGCACGCAGTACATTAACGCAATGTGTATCCAATTATACCACTGTATGTATCAGGTGAAGTATGATACGCTGGACACACATGGATACGGTGATGTCGTAACTGTTCCGTGGAACATTGTTCCTTAAAATACTGTTTCATCACAATTTATCGCTTATGATATTACTCTGTTAGAAGTTTTAAGAAAAGTTCTCTGTTTAAATTAATTTGCAATCTTGTCTAATCTGATTCGGATTGCATCAATTGAAAAATTTGAATTGGCATTTATGTTTATAATACAGACGCGATATATAAAACAAATTTCAATAGATATATGTCACACGACTTAATTAAGATATTATTCTACTTTGCTCTCCTTCACATACAGTTCAATGCATTCGATTTTAATATAGGGCGTGACTCGATATTAAATCGAGATACAGAGCTAGAACAACATTAGCTGATCCAATATTCCTATTGGAATTGCCATGTTTGTAGTGGACTAAATATCTGAGTATATCGTGTTTACGATTGCAAAATTAAATGGACGGAAGTGCAGCCGACTCTGAAGCTGGCTAATCCGTTGTAACTTCCGGGCAGCGTATCACTTTTGACCGTGTAGCAGTGAGGAGAGATTGCAATGCATATATTAAACTGGGTATCTATCACACTTTACGATTGCAATATCATGGTAACTAATTTTTTGCCCGGCAGCCTCGCCCTATTTTCGCTTCGTCGTCATTTTTCCGTAATTCCGTCCCGTGAAAAGTAATCTCTGCTGCGCGATATCCCCGATGCGTTTCTAATTTTACGATCTCGCGCGGCATAATTAAAATTTTTTAACGGACAGAGGATACTTTCCATAAAACAAACGCATATTTTATTTAACACTTGACTGTGCGCGTACGTGTTTGATGTGCAGGGTATTAACTTCCGAGTTTCTCTCCCATTAATCTCTCCAGCGATGCCAACGAAGCCTGTCAATATTCAACAAATCACTATCAATATTTTGCCGTCGAGATACAAAGTGACTTAGAAATATCGTCATGCTTTTTCACTATATCGTAGTCAGTTTTCTTTCCAGCAGCAAAATTTAATTGAACATTACTTTCTCGCAACTTTTGAACGCTCAGCTCAGTGCGAGATCTCTCGGGCAGAAAACGCGGTAGGCTTTAAACGAAGCCAGTGAACCTTTACAATTTCATTATTCGTATGGCGAATTCGATAAATATTCCGTTACAGGGGTTTCTCTTTGTATCCGCAAAAGCCCGCGTTTCAGCTCTTGTTAGCGCAGACACGTCAATTCGCGTTTTCTTTTTGCTCGCTCCGCGAATGTTGCTTCCTCCCGATTCGTCGCGGATTTCAAGGCTACGGCAATAATCTCGTATCACGAGTCTCTCTCTCTCTCTCTATCTCCAGGAACGCCGGGCGTATCCAACGCCCGTTATTCAACACGGGGCCATATTTATTGAATTTGGGATCGGGGGGGACCGTGGGGTGCGCATCCGGCGCGCGCGTATGGCTCTTTCGAGAAGTAAAAAATAAACACCGAGAAGAGACTCTCGCTCGATTCCGCGTCCCTTCTTGTCTATTCGTTCCCCCCCGGTCCCCCCGTTTCCTCCCTGCCATCCTTCTCCCTGCACCCAGCGCTCTGTCTCTCCTCGGAACGATCCCGGGGTTAGGCTCTCGTACTCTCGAGGCTCACCCCTTAATTCGAAGCGGCGAAGCGTTGCCCCGGAGTCCCGGTATCGCGGAGAGGCCGCGTAGCCGAAATCAAAAACGTCGGAGGGTAAAACCACCCTCTAAAATCGTTTCGAATCGATAAGGGACGCCACCAGTGCTCGCGCGTCCCGCGGTCCGGATTTTTTGCAGGCTGGGCGGGACGGGAGGGGGTGGGCCGCATCGCGGCGAAAAATGTAATCGGATTTAATTGGATCGGCGATCGCGAAGGAGCACCCTTGTTTATTTTCGAGAGACACGCTGCCTGGGCGCGCGCGGGCAAGAGAGAGCGCGATAAAGGAAGCGCCCCGGGAGCTGCGGTTCTCGTCGTTATCAGCGAGCTCGATTCTTTTCGCGCTGCAGCTGAATTTCAATTTCGCGATTAGTTCGAGATTTTAATGGCGTCCTTCCGGCAATTATTGTTTGTCCAAGATTCGCTGGTTCTAAATTAATTCCCGAAATGAGACATCCAATTACAAATATGTGTTCAACGCTTTCTGTTCTTATAACTTTATTCCGCAAAGTTTATAAAGAATTAATTCACAGCGAATCAGCTGACAGATCACGTCAGAGAAACAAATTTTTAATCGATATCGTATGAAGCATAATTTAATTAATACTTATTAAATTATACTTATAAAATGTTCCGTGATGAGCTATTTTGTTTTCTTTCGGAAATTAAAAATGATATTGACAGAATGAAAGAATATTGCGATATAGCCACGAAAGTCAAGGCATTCATATTTCGGTGTCTGTTTTCGAAGGGCAAATAAGCTGAGAAAATTAGAGTTTACATTTAATCAAATATAATCGCCAATTCAAAATATTTGATCCGTTTCTGATTCAAATTAATTAAATAATTGACTCGCAGCGAACCATAACTAACCGCTCTCCGCATTAGTTAACGCAACGCGCTTTCCGCAATTGGAAATGGGCGGGAAAAGGGCGAAACAGTGAATTGTGTTGGTTCAACGATAACTACGATTAGAAAACGCGAATCCAGGCAATTAATTATGGCGACAGCTATGTCGCGCGTTGTGCAAAAAATGCGGAATTGGCCAGGAGACAATAATCGTGCGAAAATAATTGTGATACGCCACTTTCGAACGATCGAGTCGACCATTCTCCGCGCCGATCGGTTCCGGCTACGCGTTTCGACGCGATCGGTCATCCGTGAGCAGATTGCCCCGCGCGTGGAATTCCCGCAGATTGTCGCGCGAGCCGATTCTCCTTCGTCGTACAATTCTCTCGCGCCACTTCGACATTGCGCTTTCACGCGTGTAGATAATCGTCGGTCGATCCGCCCGCTTCGAAAGGACGAGCATACATATGTATATCGTGGAAAAATGTTTGTAACTTTGATTAAGTCAATTAAATAATCAAAGTACGCGAGCGTACTATTTTTTCAGTGAATTTCACGAAGAAAGTTCGCGTAAAGCGCGGAATGTGTTTGCGAACGCGGCGTATCGATGTTCCCTATGTTATTCTGGCGCAAATCGAAAAACTCCCGGTTTGCGCCTGAGTAATTAACCGATACTAAATAGAAGTCGAATCGATGCGCCCTGTTTGCACGTGCGAAATGCATAATATTTAGATTGAAGAATTCGTATTAAACTCAGTTCGAACTCGTTTATTTCAGGCGAATAAAAGTTGGAATAATCTTGGGACAAGGTATACGGGAATACCACGTCGAGTAATGCATTTTAGCAATCGAATTTCCCTTAACATACGGACGATCTTTGTAAAGAGACACTTTTTATAATTTCACGGTATAATTCTATTGGTGTTAGTGATATCATTCTCCTGGGAACGCGAAAATTAATCTATCAGATAAAACAATTATATCGCCAGCCCTTGTTTTTCGAGCCGGTAATTTCAGTCCATCCCTGTCAGAAGTATTTGCATCTCCCCTACAGACGCGTCTGCCCGGATTATCGCGCGCAAAACGTTTTCCGTTTCCCCTTCGTTTCGCCGCCGATATATATCCCCACGTATACGTGCGTGCATGCGTGCGTGCGAAACGTCAACCGCGCGCTAAATAAAAAAATCTCACCGCGTTACGGCGTGTTACGTACGAAGAAATGTCACCATTAATTACCGCGGTTAATTAATTTCAGACACGAGAGAAACTGCGCGCGATCTGGCGCCAATTCGGGCTCCCGAGCCCGTCGGCATTCTCTCCGTACCTCCCCCTTTCACTCCCCGGATATCGGTTATCTTTGATTGACTCGTTTCACGTTGTATCGAAAGAAAAAAACGCTACTTACCTATTAATTAATACGTGCCGCGAGCCAGGCAATTTCTCTCCGTACAAAATTGCGCGAAGTGGCACATACTTGATGAACCGTCGGTCGCTTCGTATTTTCGATATAAAGGATTGATAACCCGCGATCGGCCATTTTCCCAATTCACAATAATCGGAAAGATATTTGGCAAGATATAAGGTGGTTGTTTCTCTTTGTGTATAACTAGAACAATAAAGGAAAAAAGTGAAACGGATAATTTAAAATTATTGAAGGAGAAAAATTTATAATCTTTTACATTTCCCTATATAGTATACTTTTAGATATTTTTAAGTAGCAGTAGTTAAAAGATATCTTGACACATCTCTTGTCGTGAAGAAAATTGTATTCGTTAGAAACAAAATTACAATAATGTTCCATTTAACGATTTTTCATGATACGTTCGATGGGAAACTATAGCAGGAGTAATTTCGCGAGTGGGCGTAATTGGAATGAAGATAATTGAAAATGGGACCGCTGCTCAGGAACGATTGCATGCAACAATTATCTTTTAAGCAGTTCAGTTAAGATAATAAGAGGCGAGAGCGATGCTCCGGTTAAAAAGCTATTCAATTTGAAGCAATTGTTTATCGTACGATACTATAAAGCCTGGAAGAGCTACGTTAGGATGATTAATACCTTGCTAGAGCCTTAACGAAAGAAATGGGGCCGCGTGCTCACGTCGGAATTACGAAATCTAATTACGTCTCTGTGAGATTGTAACACTTTTATATCGGCTGTGAAGCGTTAATAAAATATACCTTTACACGGCCGTACTAGCGTTTCACTATAACGCACTTCATTACATTGATCGTTCCTCCAACAACCCCGCGTAGAACAAACATAATAGCAGAAATGATAGCTTTAACCGGTCTCGACAAACTCATGGGAAAAATCGACAGTCGATTATAGTTGCCTCTGTAATGTATCTTGACAAGCTCGATTCCCATTACATGCAGAATATTTTCTACCTTCTTCTTTTTCTATATATAGCTATTTAAAATAAAGCATTTAATCTTTGTTTTATTTCAAGAGTACAAAAGAATTTATTGTATTCTTGCACTTATTAATTATTATAATGATTTTAATATAACTCCTTATTTTTAACTTATTAACATAAGTTTCAAACAATATTATATTGTCATATTGAATTTATTGAATGCTCTCTTATCTTTTTTACATAGAACAAAAAGTGTGAATAAAATTTCAGTGTAACAAATAAATTTTACATAAATAACTTTAATAAATATAGGTAAATTTATGTGTCGATGAATAGGAGAAATAAACTTTGGTTAAATAAGAAGAAACTTTGGTCAGCTAGTATGCGCACAAAAGAATCAGAATGTGAAAGGCTTATTCGAGAATTCTGAAAAGCTTCATTCACGATTGATTGACGATACCTGACACTCTATATCGATTGTTCTTCTGGCTGCATGCGTGCAAGTTTCATATACGTGCGGAAGCTCGACACTTTAGTTCGTCTGAGTTCGTCTGAATTTAATACCAGAAGCCTAGCAACTACATGGGGCAACTAATGGAGCGATTAATTAACGCACAAACGGCACTAAATTTTGCGATAGCCGTAATTTTCCTTCGCGCGGTGATGTTAACTTAATACAAACGGGGATGCGAGGTGGTTTAGGCATACACCGGCCGGTTTCTCTCCGTAACGTATAAGGCTCGCTCTCGAGGCGCGCGGCGTTAATTTGACGCGGCGTGCCGCGGCGCCCGTTTACCGCAATGAGTTATGTTCTCGGGGGCACGTTTATGCGACTCGTGCAGTTACACGCGCGGCACGGCGCGACGGGTGCAGCCAGCCCGCGTGTGCTTTTCTTCCCCCTTTCCTCTGCTCTCCCCCCCCCTCTCTCTCTCTCTCTCTCTCGTCCCTCCGTATGCGTATACGAGAACCCTCGGACTCCCGCGACATTAAGCCGACCTCGATGGCGATTTTACGGCGTTTTTTGCGATGTCAGGTGCCCCCCCTTCGGGTGCGCGTATTGTACGCAAGATTTTACAACGCGTTTTAGGACGTTATTTGCGTCACGGTGCCTTTGCGGTCGGAGAGCGATATGGGCGGATATCTCCGCGGAATGTCCACGTGAAGTCCATGTAAACGGCAATTACGGGAATTTATCGCTCCTCTCGCGCATTTTATTTAGTCGCGAATTAAGGCGTACTATGACGTAATATGACGTGATATAGGTAAGTCGGATTTAGAAGGGACGAGAGTGATGGTACTTCCGGATTTTCGTGTTATATATCGACGAGAGCGACAGCAAATGTGACAAAGTACTTTTTTATTAATAATTTTTTAAAAGTTGATTAATAAAAGGATCTTTTGGATATCAACTTGTGTGCGAAATATTACATATTACTATTTTTTACATAAAGACTAAGATTTATATTCTTATCTAGATTTACTGCTCACTTTTCGTTCATCATTGATCTGCGGTAATATGTGCGAATTAACGAACAAACATATAACGCAACTAATCTTCCATTTTATTCAACTTCCTCCAGTCTGTACCGGGTATAAAACACCACATCTTCCGTCTCGATCGCGAGCACTTTAGCACAAGCACAAAAAGGTCGATCCGTTTTCACGCGATAATCGGGTCCGGACGGGAAGAAGCTGCGGGGAACGTGGGTGGGCCCCCGTTGTCTTCGCGTTCTCTCCCGCCCTCCTGAGCTCTCTGACATTCATCGCGCTCCTCCTCGCGGGAAGTTATGCGAATTTGTTCCACGTCGCGGCGCGGGGGCACTCGACGATTTTATTACGGGGATCCTTTTCCAATTAAGCGGTCGCTATGGTGATGGCCGTCCGCGAGTGCTCGCCAGGAGTGCACGTTGCGTTCGCTGCGGAGTGCGGACGCGGGGCCGAGCCGAGGCAAAAAAGCTGAAAGGGAGATGGCGATGGCGAGTCCTCACCCTTCTAGCTCCTTCGTATCGCGACTCCTCTTGAAAAAGAGAGGAACGGCAGCGAGAGGCGCGGGAGGAGGACGGTAAAGTGGATACCGCGAGATTACAAAACAGGTCGCTGCCGGTGTTTCGCCAGCAGCAGCCAGTATTGCTGACTACCGCCTTTGTGCACTTTGCTCTACTAATTGCATCGGGGGATCTTCTTAAACGTGTATCCGTCAGTTACCTCTTGCTCTTAGTCACGTCGCGATTTACACGGCGATAACGTCGGCGAAAATTTCTTAATTTCGAACTTTTTTTTCTTCTTTTAAGTAAGGGAGATCGCGACACGGTTGAATATATTGTGGAATGAGTTCGCGAATGCTCTCTCTCTCTCTTTCTCTCTGTCGAGCGAAGCGAACGACACTTTTACGCTCGCGTTCGGATCCCTTGAGGTTCCTCTTGAGAGCAAGAAGTCTCTCGAATAGCAGAAGTTGGCTTTTTCGCGCTGCAGAAACGATAATCCGCGTTCCAAAATCCACTTACAGGAAAGGGATGGAGAGAAGAAGGAGACGCTCTCTCTTTCTCTCTCTCTCTCTCTCTCTCTCTCTCTCGTCGAGAGAGCGGAGCGGGATCGAGACGAGTGCGGATAAAGAGCTCACGAGAGCGAGAGAAGAAGAGGGAAAGGAACGGGGAGGAGAAAGAGAGCCGGGAGGAGGGAATGAGCGAGAGAAGGACGGGGACGGAGTGTAGGCAGGGCGAAGAGGGAATTAAATTACGTTTTAATTTCGCGGCCATTTCGCAAGCGCGCGTCGCGCAACGCGATACACCAAATATCCGGCGCAATTTACATTTTAAATTGGAGACTTCTTGCGACGGGGCTCAGGGGGGTTCCGTTGTCGGCGCCGACACTGACTACAAAAAGCGTTCCCGCGGCTGCGAGACTGCAAATTTGTACGAAAAATCGTGGCCCGCGCGATCACGCCGGTTACAAATGCGAGGATATCGTTCGTAGAACTGTCGTAAGTTATCTAACAATTGTTAGCTGAAGATGAAACTTCCTTCGCATCTTGAATTTATATGATTCTTTGGACTATGAAGACAGAGTTGGATGGGAGTAATGCTTAGCAAATATTTGTAGGAAAGTGTATATCATTTTTTTAATATCATTATTCTTTTGAATACTATATTATAATAACGATTAATATTGCGCAAAAAAGTATAAAGAATGTCATGATATAAGAAAAAAAAGACATTTTTATTATTTCGCGTTTATCTATTCACTTATTTAAATTTTATTACGTTTTATCACGCGCGAGTACACATATAATTTATAAATGATTTTAATAATACAAAAATATAAATAATCTGACTTTATTTGGTTTTTAAAGATATCTTTATTTAATTGCAGTTATACATTCTCTAGTTGCGCACAAAGAATTCCAGGTTGGAGCAAGAGAATATTTAAAACAACGGGTTAAACATAATTTTTATAAATTCTCCCACGTTTAGACGTCAGTAAGGGAGCTCTCTACGCTTTAATCCCCGGTTTCGAGAATTCTCCCGTGGCGTGTTCGAGCGTCACCGAGACTTGTTTCGCTGCACGGCGCTGCGCCGAAGCCGACATGATAGATCGTTTTCGCTCTTCGACGCCTCTTTTTCCCGCCAAGGAACATCGAATTCTCGAGGACGGTCGAGCCTCGTTTCGATGCCGCGAATAGCCGCCTGCCGCCGCGTTCGTCCTCCACCTCCTCCCCAGCCGGTCGACCGTTCCCTGCCCCCTTCGTCGATTATTCTTCCCCGCGGCGCGAGGGCGACGTGTTCTGCATGAATGGGAGTCCTCTGTGTACCGCGAAATGAATGGTTCCCTCTCATGCATGGAGATGCAGCCCGATACTTCGATACTTACAAGGTATCGAAGCTTGTGTTTCATAAACAAAATCGCTAACTTTCCATAAGTGTGCCCTTTAAAATGCTCCCCAAAAATTCTCGAGAACTATAATATCAAGTTTAAATAAAATTCTGATGAATTATGTATGTACTATAATAAGACATTTTTGTGATCAAATTCTCTACTTATAGAATTTTTAATTATTTAGATTAAGATGATATAGAAATAGTTTTTTACCGTTTTTACTTTCTTCAATTTTGCAAATTAACAAGTTCAATATAATATTAATCGTTTAATGATCTATTTTTTTTTTCCTAAAACTGCTCCTTTCCATTTCTAAAACAGAGACGAAAGACGAGAGTATTGAACTGTGGTCGAACTTAATTGACTTCAAACGAGTCGGACCGTAATAGGGTGTCGCCAAGCACACTGTCCGCCGCAGACAACATGTCTGCGAGGTTCTCGAAGGAATTCTGACCGACTCCAACTCCGTTCCGTGGTCGCCAGCGACCGCATACACACCCACACACAAGCATCCATGTGTTTCTGCGTGCGTGTGCACGCCGGCGGCGGCCAGGAGAAAACGAAGGGCCTGTCGCTTCTGTGGAAGCGCGCGTCGGCCTCGCGGATGCGCGGATAATTGCCGAAAATATGGACGCCGCGCTTGTGTGTTGCCAAAGTAATTTGCCGGGTTATTATGGGCGCGGGAAACTCGAGTAGCCCCGATGGCGCTGTTCGTGTTTGTTGCTTGTTGCATTTCGAGGAATATTCGGTAGAGAATGACAGAGCAACGCGTGTAATAGCCCGTGGGATCAGAACGCACAGTGAGTTACAGCTGTTTTACAAACTTGGATCCGGTTACACAGGTGTTAATTGGCGTTATCCTGCGGCGAATAAGTAAATTACAGAGAATCGATGAAAGATTCTATATATGGAATTGCAAATTACTAATATTTCATATCAAGAGTTGCTTTTAAAATTTCTCTCCATTTCTATACTTATAATTCACGCAGGAGAGAATCTCTCATGGAGATTAAGAAATAAATTCTCCCCCACAGATAAAAATATTTAAGTAGAAAGATTATAATTATATTAAATATTATACTAAAATTATATTAAAATGAAATTCTAATTTTTGAGACATTTTCTTCAAATATTGAACGCAGGAAACAGAAAAATATGTCGAAATAGATTGATTATTTTTCAAACTTTTATGGCATAATGCCTGCATTTAGTAAACAATTTTAAATTTACATTTTTATTTTTCTGTAGAAATACATCTCTCTGACATCGAGATGCAATTCGAACATTCAAGTTATACCGCAAGTTTTCATCTCGCGCCTTTTAATGTCAGACACGTAAGGACGTAAAAGCACGAGGTCACCAGTTGCGTCAAGACGGAAATGCGATTGAAGGCGAGCCCTCACGCATACTCGCGCACGTATGCGTGAAATACGATGACCGAGATTTACTGGTCCGGGCCTCGTTCTCGTTGAAAACGCATAACCGCGCGACGTACACGCGACTCTCGCTCCTTTCGTCTCGGCTTCTGATCTAAATCACGGCGTGGTTTTATCCCACGAATAGACGCGCTACCTACCGCGAGGAGAGAGAGATCGGATTTCCTCGAGTGTGTGTTCTAGACGGATGACTGTCGCTATAACGCGAAGATCGACTTCACCGTGATAAATTGTGTGCGATCTTGGTAGAAGAAGTTAACTCTGTTTAAATAGTAAAAAATGTATAAATAAATCTAGAGAGACGCACTTAAACTTCTGCAATCAATTATGTGTTATATAAAACAGAAAGCTTCGGCTATGATTTTTCGTTACTATATTATTATATTGTTTTTCGAGAACAGGCCGACTATGTGTAAAAGATGCTATTGAATTACGCAATTATTAAAACTGTGATTGACTATGTAGAAGTCTTTATGTGAGCCGCCTCGAGGGAACGCCTCGGCATTGACGATTAGAGCGGACGAGGTGATAAATAAGAGCCGTTTAAACTTCGCTGTAGGTAGAGAGACGAATTCCGATAAACTATTCTACTCTCTGACACCAAACGAGTGAAAGAAATATTACGTGCATGAATATATGATCGTGGGGTTTACGAACGCGCCACTGTGCTTTTTTTTATTGCAAACTTCTTTTTATGCAAGCATGAAATACACGTGTGCTTTGAGCAAAGTGTTGTATAAATATTTGACGCACGAAATCCGAGAAGAAAGAAGTAACATAAATATGGCAAGTAATAAATGTGTGAGTTTCGGTGATTCGCTATTTAAGAAACAACAGAAATAATGTTTTTTCTTCTCACGATGGGGAAGATTAATATTTGTATAAGTTGTGAATAAAAATTATAAAATTAATTTGATGTAAAAAACAAATATGTATGTTAATTAAAATCACAGAAAGAGTAACATTTTCATTGCGGAACTTTAAATTATTTTCTTGATATTATCAGCAATCAGATAAAAGTGTACCAAATATATTGCAATTGCAATCATATTTTAATTATAGTATAATTATATTTCTGAAATTAATATATTATAAGCAATAACGAAACATTTCAATTTATTGCTTTTCACAAAATTCCATTTAATATCGCATGATTCTCAATCTTGAATGGATATTTATATTGTATATAGTTCTATCAATAACTCACAAGAAGACGTTACCTAATTTGAATACTGTCGCGTATTTGTCGCATGAAATTTCGGCGATTCGACAAACTCTAACAACTAACAATAAGATTTCTATAACAGTCACTGTCGGCAGTCACTGTCGAAAATATAAAATACGGATACGCATGTATAAATCAAATCCTCGAGAACGGAGAACGATGTAACGAACTGTATTCGCGCATGCCGCACAGCCTCCGTCATTATGCTCCAGAACCGCCTGATCATCGGAGCTCTAACGTATCCTAACGGTATCGCAAATTAGCCGCGTGTTATAGGCGAGCGCGCGCATAATTGCGGTTTCGAGCACAATGTATCGCATTTTTCGCTACTCCGACATAAATCCGCGATTTATTATCCGGGTCGTCCAAGACACTTCCTGAATTCTGCCAAGAATCGAGCACTTGCATTTGCAGAGAGAAAGCGTCGTCTCGAGCGTCGTCTAAAAGCTCGGAAATGAAAGTGTGTCTTTTACATATTGTGTGACGATATATGTATATTGCATAGTTTCAGATGTATTGTCTTTATCAATTTCGCGCGCTCGTAAATTAGCTACATATCTCGTGACAGTGTCATCCATTTATTTCAAGACACAACCTCGACAGCAGCGTATATGCTTATTAAAAAGTGCTTTAAATAGGGCATCTCCGATAATATTGGGTCGCAAGATAACTCGTTTATGACTACTAAAGGGTTAATTAAAACGCAAAACAAGAGGAATATTTAAATTGTGTCATTTTGTCATACGTATAATAACCATGTAAAATTGTCATGTATATAATTAGAATTTATATGTGTAAAAAAATTATTTTTAGAGATGTACATATTTTTGGGGGACTGGAAAAATAACGAATGTTAAAACTATTTTCCGAACGTTGATTGGTTTTAGAAATATTTTTTTATTTTTCCTGTCGGAAGAGAAATTAAACGCTTCGTAATTAACCAATCGATGGCGAATTTCGTTAATGCGTGCAGTGCATTCATCGAGCGTGTACGCACGCACGTATAAATAAATTCGCGAGCTGCCACGCGGTCTATCCGTGCGTTCGCGCGAATGCACTCTCGACATTCCGAATTACCGCCTACCTTATACATTGTCGTTGCGCAACTGTTGTTGCACTATTGCGCACAACTGTCGTGAATCTCGAGAATGTGCGAAACATTCGCGTTTACCAAGTATCGATTTCAAATTAAAGAGACCCGCCTCTGTGGGATCGGGTATGTGTTAATTATCTGATAGATAATTTTTGCCGGAATACGAATGGTATAATAAACGGGTCCGGAGCAAAATAGTAGTTTGGCAGTCTTAAAAATCGCCTTAAATTTAGGTTTGCATAAGATTAGCGTTAAGAGAGTTAATTGTGCGTTAAGATATACGGGTTTCGCGTATAAGGTATGCAATGTCGTATCGAATTTGCACGAAATGCTCTTAAAAGTCAATAATATCTACATTACATATCTTAAGTTATGACGTCAAGAATTAAGAAAGTAGCAAAATATCACCTTTCACATGTACCTAAATTTACTTCATTAAAATAAAATACTTTTATCGATGAAACGTTGTGGGAATATATGTTATAAGTGATTAACGACTTTCTCTTCAATTTTTCTATCTTTGACGTTACAATTCGAGATATCTGCCAGAATCATCGCCGACTTTATTATTTTAACAATAAAGTTTTTGATCATAATCGATCACTATTTTATCCTGCATAATCTTGCTTTATTTTTCGTTATCTGTCTCTTGCTGAGATCACATTTTTCATCGATTCTATAAGCACAACGCGAACGAAAAAATACCTTTAACGAGATCCGGCCGCACCTTGCGCCGAGATCGAGAGCGGTGCACTCGAGATCGCAGCAGCCGAACGAGCGCAAGTTGTATCGCTGCGTATGCGCTGTCACGCGCGCGCGCGGATACGTATAAATAAATCCGCGAGCTGCCACGCGGTCTGCCATGAAGCGCGGCGGCGGGCAGCCGCGGCGTCTCGGCGAGCGCTGCACGGGTTGCGGCGCATTCGTTGCTGTCGCCGTCGCCGTCGCCGTGCTGTCCATCCGTTCGCGCGAGCCGACCCTCTCGTCTCGCCTCGTCTCATCTCGCCGTGCAGAATCCGGTGGACGCATTTTCTTCGCCGCACAGGTGCTTCCGCGATCTCCGGGTATTCTCGTTCGGGCGCGGGTCGCTCTCCCGTGCGCGCTCTTGGATTTCGCGACGGTTTTCCAAGGGTGGTGATGGGTAATGTTATTTCACGTGGGAAAATATACGCGTTGATTTCTAAGTAAATTTCTCCGTGATATTTATGCATGAAAGAGAATACGATACTTTTATATACGTGTAATACATGAGCATGAAACAAAATATTATAATGTAACCTCGAATGTAACTAAATTTGAAAAAGCGGTAATAAGTAAATTGTACATGGATCAATGATATTAATTTATTTATTGGTTTGTTATTTTACTATAAACTATATTAGAAAAATGGATTTGATGATTCTTAATATGTTATTTAAAGACATATATTTTTAATGATCCTGATTATCTTTAGATCGATTTAATTAAGAAAGCTAATATTGACAGAAAGAAAGATAAGATATAATTAAAAAGTTAGAAATCAATATTAAAAATTGAAAATCGTGAAAATTGAGTTTGTGTACAAACGAACTTACAAGCAAAATCGTATTCAAATAAAACAAATAGAAAGAACTGCAGTATATTAAGTACATGAACCGCATGAAATGTTGAGGACAGATTTGTTAGAACTTTTTAAATTACTTTTCTACTGCAAAACTCCAAACCAGTTCTAAAGATTTCGGTAAACAAGCTCCGTTCCCTCCGCGCTCAATAAAAAGAGAGGAGAGGAAACCAGAGAGGAAGGAATAATTGAACTTTGTAGAAGTTCCGTCAATCTCAATGCATCCGTAATAATTGTACTTATAAAAATAAATTCTTAGATTAAATATGATAAACAGTCTTCTCGTCTCTCTCATACATACATGTAGGAAGCGACATTCGCATTTGATTTTGTTATTGCGAAAAATTCTTCACCAGAAAGCGATCTAACTTCAGGCTTTATGCGCCATACTGTCTGGTCTCATAGCTGGAGCTTTGCCAGTAATCAGCAACAACAAGAACAAGTACAACAACAATAACAACAAGCCTTTCATGCGGTCGGTGAGCAGAGAAAAGAGAGGCCTCTCTTCGGTCGTCCCGAAATAAACGGCGACCGCATACTCGCGTTCGTTCGCGACCGCGCCTGCTCACTCGCTCGCTCGCGCGCTCGCTCGCCAGCTCGATTTATTCTCTCGCTCTTTATCGCGGAATCTTGCCTCCCTCCTTTCTCTCCTTTATTTTTGCGCACCTCCCTCGGCAGAAATTTTAGCGGCATGCAAACGATACAAAACCATGGCAGCCTATACATCGTTGGTATTTTATTGTTACGTAAATTAATGACCGTCGGTAAGCAAAAATATTTCGCAAAATAGAAGAACCTCAGGCTGTTCTGCATATTGAAGTATAAAAGTTTAACGATATAGTGAGTTCGCTGAGAAACATAGGGATTAGTTTAACCGAGATGGAGAAATTATCCGTTCATTTGTATTGTATTAACATCGAACGTTCCTCGTGGACCAGAGTTAAGCCAGAGGTCAGAGAGCCGGCAAAATGAGCAGTCAGCTAGGGGAAGCGAAGTGTGACTTGGGTTAAAGAGAAAGCGGAAGCCGTGTAGTGAAATTTATTCTTTTCATTTGCTTGTACGAAACTCCACGCGCGCCGCGACTCCATTGTTCGCTTCGCTCGTACAAAACTGAGAGATTGTCGCGGATGAACGCAGACGACTTCATGAAATCGTAAAATGAATTATTACAGCCCCGGGAGTTACTGCCATGTGAGCCTTACAGACTTACATAATGGGATAATCGTGCTCTTGGAAAGAGATTTATGACCGCGCACATTGTGTAAGAGAGTTATTTTCTTTTAATTAGTATTAGTGCGCGCCGAGTGAGGAGTGTAACAGCCGACTAATAATCGCCCATGTTATATGGCACTCTATCCGTTGTCACAAGACAAAGAGGGAAGAAAATTATAGAGAGCGTAAGTTCGGAATATAAATAAATATTTATTCAAATTTAAAGTATATTGAATTTATAGATTAACCCGAATATTTTTACATGTAAACGCGAGCTTTTTTACAAAATCCTAGAATATCGCTTGTTTAATTCAAAACTACACTTCAGGATAAGACGTATAAAGTTTCTCCTCGCGATTCCAAGAAGCAAAGATCGGAATATTTTCGTGGCGATTCAGTGGCCGAGTTGAGTATCCCTCAGAAACCATGATTTACGACTTTTCTCGAGCACGAAAAATTCCATATAGACGAGATACGATCGAGAATTTCGTATCGATCGTATCGATGTGGACCATCTCGCTCAATTTCCGTTGCGATTTCGCAAGACCGAAAACGAGAAAAATGTCCGCGACGAACGTATTCGCGAAACCAGTCGCAGGATCGACGAGGTCGCCGGTGCCTTTGGCCAGGATACCCTTAAATGGCCCCGCCGTTGGCATCGCCTTTTAGAATCCGTCCGACAGAACTCGTCTGATCGTTGGCTTTCCTCTTAGGTGCCTTTGCCACGTTCCGCGTTTATTGGTTCCTAGCTCTTCGTATTCTTCGCGAAATAACTTCATCAAAACACTCCTCCGAACAAAATTTTTGTTAAAGTTTACAATGAAGGAACTATTTATCACTTGACTCAATAAAGTGACTGAATCGGGGACTGAATCTTTTTTACGTTTTGTTGGATAGAAAAAAATAATACAATTTTTCGTTTTTTATTCTGATTAATATATATTTTAATATACAATAATAATAATAAATAATAATAATAATATAATTAATATTATATAATATTATTCTCGTCGTTTTATAATTAGTAGATTTCAATATTTAATTATTGTTAAATGAGCAATTGAAGCTGTTGAGCCGATTTATGGCCTGCAAAATTAAACAGACGGCAGGGGCAAGCGGCAAATTAATTACCCGAGAATTAATAGATTAGGACAGCAATTCTATCAAACGTACGATGAGCTACTCATTACGAGTGTCCACTCGCATTGATGTCCATGCCAACGAACGCATTAAATTAAAGACGTCTACAAATATGTCAGCGCACGATGCCCTGGCGCTCTCTGGATCTGGATTTGTGCCTCTCGTTGCTGTTTTATTTTCCCTCTTGACACTCCAATCTCGGTGCTTCGTTGCGCGAGATACAAATTCATCTCGAAGTCAGAAGCGTCTCGGAAGGCGATGTCAGAGGAAGCTTGACGGGATTTACGCACTATCATATTTTCCACCGCGTCCGATCAAATCTCTCCACACCGGCTGGAGTCCCATCTCCTTTTCCCCCTTCCCCCCCCTCTCTCTCTCTCTCTCGCCGTAAAAACGCGAGCACCTCGTAAATCCCCGGCGCTTCGTCGTATTGTTTGTCGAGATTCTCTCATCCAATTTTCTTGCTTTCTCCCTTTCCTCCCTCCCCCCCTTTTCGGAAATATCGTTTTCTTTCCGACCGTTTTCTTTTCTTTCCTCTTTCTCTATCTGTCTACCATCCGCGACTGTCCCTCCGGCTGCAATCTCGGACAATCTCGGCGAATAAACTTGCCCCGCTGTCTCTCCCTACCTATAACATCGTCTTCTTCTTTCACGTACCCGGTGTCCCGTTCCGCAAAGATTGCAACGTCGAAATTAACTGGCCGGACCAGGTGGCCCGTAATGGAGTCGAGGAATTAGAGCCGGGTCAGACACGGTGCGCTTTGCCACGTTATTATCGGGCATTGCCGTTTGCAATGGCGACGATTCCGCCGCGGAAACGCGTCGTAGAATTGCACACCAGAGAACGCCCGGCGGGGGCAATTATTATAGACGCACCTACCCCGCGCCAGCCTATCCGCCTCCCGTTGTTGATTATTCTCGGCGGCCGAGATCTTGCCTAAGATTGCCGCCTAAATGGCTCGTAACCTCCGAATCAAACGGGATCAATGACTGTTGCGCCGGTACAGTTGGTGAGGTTGCAGCTGCGTTCAGTATCTTCGAATATACAACTCGTTAACCAGTTGTTATCCTTCCTTTTTCCTTTTCGACATGTTTTGCAGCATTTCCTTTGGCGTCCTTGTTACAATAAGAAAATGAGAAAAAAAACATGAAATCTAGAAACATTCTTTTTATATTACTCATTTATTTTTATAAATTCCTGGCTATATATTTGTTCTATGCTTTTGAAATGTATTAAAACTTGGTATTTATAAAGTAAATAATAAAAAGTTAATTTTACTTGATTACAACGCGTTTCGATTAACTTTTTAATCGTAATTTAAAGATGATTTTGGTCTTTCCCGCGCGCTTCTGGTATGCGCTTTATATTTCACAGATTTACCGTTTTCTATACGTCTAACTGTAATAAATCAACCGCTTCTCTGCACAAGTTCGAGTACAATTTTGACACCACACGTAGGGAAGAATCTTCGAGCTCTCCCAAACTTATGGACCGTCCGTTTCGTATACCCTTCTCGTCTTTCATCCTATGAAATATATCCTTAACTCACGATTTCGAGAGACGCAATCTCACAGTTTCCTGCAGCCTCGAATTGCGGATACATGTACATATACAGAGTGAGAAAGAGAAAAAAAGAGTACACATATATACGCGACGTACGCTATACATTCTCGCGACCATATATGACGTGGTGCGCGCGATAGATAAGAAGATACCTAATCTTCGGAAATCACGGCAGCTCGTAAACATCCGTCGATCACCGCGTGGGAGTGAACGAATTCGATGAGGACGCCTCAACAAGGGGCGCAGCTCTCTTTAGGCGCAGCTCGCTTATCTAAATGGACAACGGCGATTATCGGATCGCGGCCCGTTGTCTTCGTCGCGGCTCATCTGGCACACACGCAGCGATTCCCGATATTTCCTATCGAGACACGCGATGCCGCTATCTCACGGGTGCGTAATCGATTCTCGCGAGCCCGACTGAACGCGGAAATGTAGCTGCGCGTGCAGCCCGCAGCTACGTGAACGGAAAACTCTGGCTTCACGTCTTCACGTGGTCGGTGCTGGGACCGACTTCGGTCGTCAAAGAGCTTTAATTTTATCGAGAAAACGCCGACAGGCGTGGGTGCTCCGAGTTCCTTGCACCGTCGCTGGCGGATCTTCAACTCTTCAGGCTTCTCATAGTTCTCATAACGTATCGCGCATCTAATGCTACACCTAGCTGTTTGATCTCTCATTTTGTTTTGGCACCGAACGCGCCACAGATTCGCGCTAAACAAATGAAACGCAGAATCGAATCAGCCACTTAGCGGCAAACTCAGTGGCGTTAAATTGAGATGAGGATACGAAGTCGCAGTGAGCCAAGTCTAGCTAAAACTTATTCTTTGCGATGTCGTATGGTTCAATAGATGTATCTTGAAAGTCTACTTGACATTCGTGACATATTCGTTTGTAGTCAAATAATTTGTGATTCAAATGAGAAACGTTCAGACGCGGTGTTTTTCGTGGTTCAATAATAAATTTTTTAAAAATGGTAATGTGAACAAGAACGTTTTTATTTTCTCATCTGTTACTATACCTATATACAATGCGTATACATCTTTTCAAATTTTAATGAAATTAGTGAGATAATATTGCGATTATTTTTACATAAAAGAAAATATTGAAGAAAAGAAGACAAAACTGCTGTCAAAATTCTAGTAACGTTGGAATTAAAACAGAAATTTTAAGAAATTACTCTCATTTATCATACGCGAAGTGCAAATAAAGCTATGTTCTTACTTATGTACATTACCATTTCTCTCGAAGAATTTTACGCGCGGTATAATAACAATAAACTTGCCATAATTTACTTCAAAACATAATGCTTCGCACGGTATGAAGGAAAATGAGCTCAGCGTGGGTGCAAACTTATTTCGAGAAAAGCTTTTTTTGCCATAAAACATGTTTGTTCAAGCACGTGCCACCGCAAAATTGCATAACCATTCTGTTACGTAACAAGCTGTTTTCTATGCTTTTCGTGTAACAAGGTTTTTTTCTAAGTAGAAATGTAAACAAATGAGCAAGTGTGGTGTTGAGATGAAACATTATCTACCGTTTTTTAAAAGCTTTAAACGGTACGTTATATTGTAATGGAAACTCCTGACTTTATAGCATCCAGGCTGACGAAGATTCGCTGTCGTTGCTCCGGTATTCTAAAACGCGATGTAACAAATATCTTTTCGTATCGGTGTATACATTAATATACCGTTTTTATGTTTGCAATAAAATTGCCAACGTAAGCTCGCGCGGATTTCTCTCAGCGGGCCTTTCACCGCACATAAATCAATCACTTGCCGCGTCGTTATCCCAGTAGTTCGGATCTCAAGCGCTAGTAAAGTTTGCAGCGTATCTTGATAATCATACATCATAAAGCGCGCTTGGATTTATCTTCGGTCTGCTCGGACGGTCTCCGACTTATTTAGAAGGCGATTTCAATATCACCGTGTTGTCTGAAACGAGCTGTATATCGTATCGCTACGCGGCCGAATCGATCTCGCCGAACCGTGTGCTATCCAAAAAGGAAGAACGAACCGCCGTAAAAGAGCTATCCGATTCGAATTGATTCTAATAAATTATCTTCTATCAATTAAGAGCTAATCGAAGCTTCCTATCTCCGCCTTCGATCGCGTTGCACAACAAGAAGCAAAACAAATTGCCGTTTGTAAGAAATATATAGATGCTTTTTTGCTTCTATGTCGACTTAACGTTTATTTAATTAAACGTTAAGTGATCATTATTTTCTATTCCGATACCCACAATAGCATGAACTTATAAAATTGCAGAGATTATGTCTCTGCCATTACTGCAAATTGCAGACGTACATGCAAATATGAAAGAATCTTCTATCACATATTTGTTTAATAAAATTATCGATATAATTTAATGAATGCAATAATTTAAATATTATTAGTTGAGAGTAACATTGAGACTTATGTTTATTTCAGGATTTAGATGCTATAATATTTAGTTAAGAATCCAGATATACTATAAATAAGTATAAACAGTTGTTCCTGTTATTGAATATAATAAAAATATTGCAAACAATTCCGAAGTGCCGTAAGTTTCATCTTGCGCTGCACATACGTACGGTAACACGTATACGGAATTGCACCTTGCACGTAAAGGGTTAACACCTCCTACCCGTTTCCTCGAGAATCAGATCGCGCCGCTCGCGTGGATCGATCGGCCTCAGCGGATCCGCGTAATTGGATCTCGATCCACGTAATGCCTGGAATCGCCTCGAGGAGGTGGGGCGAGATGCTGGAGGGATTTTTTGGTGCCTCTATCTGGACCGTCGCGCGATAATCGCTATTCGGTGCGAAGCGGACGCGCAGAGTTCGATCACAGCCGGGAAAGTATTGTCGATCTCCTTGCGGTAGCGATGGGATTAAGCGGAAAGCAAATCAATACTTGAGAAGTGGCAACTGCTTTTTAAAATTATCCAAAAAATCTGGTTTCTTTTTCTATCCACCTATCTCAATTAAGGTCTTTCTAAAGTTATCTTTTTTGATTAAAAGATATTTTTTCTATAAATATATGCAAAAATATATTTATTATATTGCACGCGTTTATAAGTTTATATTTTATAAATATTAACGAAATAGTAATATAATATAAATAAATATAAATATTTTATACTTTACTATACCAGAGTTAGTGCGTACGATTTTTTTTTTCAAAACGTATAGTAATAAAGCAACAAAATACTCGAGAAGTATTTTAATAAAATCTCAAATTAACATCGGAATCTTGTCGGAAGCAGTACAAAGGTACAAGATCGAGATTGCGAGTTGTGGGACATCCTGTACCATCTAGGCTTGGTCAATAGAATACCGGCGATGGTGTTTTTTATGATACGCGGATCAAGGCGTGCGCCCGTATACGTGAGGTTGTTTCGCGATCGAGTACGTGACGCGGTCGAAGTTTCCGTCCACCGTCTTGCGAAGAAGGTGCCGGCGCATATCGAACTATTAGCACAGCAGGGTAGCTCGTGGCCACTATCACCTTCGCACTTTACCACCAGGTAACGCCTAACTTTTTCTTGCCAGCGACGGAATTAACGAATGTTCGAACTCAGATAAAAAGTTATGTCTCTACATCGTCTTACAACTTTATCTGTCATTTTTTTCATTTTAAAATGCAAGAGACTTACGGCATTCTTCGTTGAGTTCTGAGATGATCTCTGAGCTCTCTTCTTTTCTCTCTTTCCCTGTCGTCTAAATTATTTAAGATTGCGGAAAATCGGTATGTTGCTTCGGATTTCTCGCCTGAGAACATTCCGTGCTATCGCTGATCTTGGATTACGAGGAAGAATGCTTCCTGATGAGTCGATTGATTGAGGTGAACGGCAATTAAAAAGGACCGCCGGTCACGAAATCTAGCGCGACTTGACCGTATTAATCACACGCGCCACCTAATTCTCGACGTCGATATCAATCTTCGGCGAAGCAGTTTCTCTCACATTGTTGTTCTCCTCGTTCGCGCGCTGAACCCGTAGATTGATGGCTACCGAATTCGGGCTTTGGTCGGTAGGCAGGCTCTATCGTTTCTACAACGGTGTCGTAAGCGCCTTTCGCGAGAGAAAGAGGCGGAGATGAATGATCACGAAGATTAGTGGTCCACTTGGGAGGGACATTGTTTCTGCGCGAGTCTTTATCGGTCTATTTTTCTCCGTTCACTTTAAGCTCGCCCGAGATTTTCGGTACCGCACGATAGCGGATTTAATACACGGACGTCAGATATAGCTTATATTATATATTGTGTCAGCTTTACATACACGGAGAGAATTTTATATTAAATTTTACTATGCTGCCGTACCAACTGCGGACCATCAAGACGCCACAAGTTTAAATGCTATAGTTATAGCATTGAATGCTATGTTCATAGCATTTAAACTTGTGGCGTCTTGATGGTCCGCAGTTGGTACGGCAGCATAGTAAAATTTAATATAAAATTCTCTCCGTGTAATATGATGTCATTAACATATGATTATTAACGAAAGTTAAAAATACATAATGCTGATTATTATACTCTATATTTTACTTAAGAATACTCGCAGATAATTACAAGTAATATAACTAAATAAAATAATTAACTGAATAAACGTGATTGTGAACTTGAAAAAAAGTTGATGCAAATATTGTTACTTTAATTAAAAAATACATTTTAACAAGCAGTGAAAATAAATGTATAATTTTACCATAACAATTTTTTTTAGAAAATAATAATAAGAATAAATTATATAACGATAATATGACTTTTAAATCTTAATGGAAAAATGTAAAGCGGATTATACCTTAAAAAAATCATATCAGATTGTTTTGTATGGTTATTGCAATCTTTAAAGTTTGTCTACAAAGTTTAATATCTTTAATGATACGAGTTGCGTTTTAAAGAAGCGCAAAAGTTCTTTGTCCGCGAAGAAAAAGTCTATTTGATCGCATCGGCTTTTTGAAGCAGTGACACGATCGTTTTGTTCGGTGAACGAAGCTCGTGCGGGATCGAGAGCAAACGGCATAGGAGGAAAATGGTAACGAAAAGAAACGACCACGACGCGAATAACTAGAAAACTTTAAAAGTCTTCGGTTCAACGGGTTCTTATACCAAAGTATTACTGCTCTTGACCAAAGAGATATTACTTTTGCAACCGAAGTCTTTTTATATCGTATTAAGAAGTGAATCCTCAAATCTTCTTAATAAATATAATGGCTTCTGAACTTCTGAATATTTAAGTCACCGAACTCGGAGATTTGACTAATTAAAAGTGAATAAAATGCAGAAGACACGTGTACGACACTGCTCTTTTGAAAAAAATAAATAAATTAGTTTCGAGGTAGGCAGTCACAAGATCTCAGCGATCAATAAGCGGCTCAAGGATCCGAAGCGAATAACCACTCGCGCGTGGATCTCCCCCGAAGTTTGAAGACGCGATCAATTGAACACACGGATTTGGAGGGAAAAAAAATGGGCGATCCTTTTTCATCCGGTAAACCGGGCTCGTACGAGGCCAGATGGAGATCACGCGTAGCGGGTATGGAGGAACGCGGAGGAAAAGAAAGAGGGGCACCGTCGGGTAACTAGGAAACTTTGAAACTTCGCACCCCCCTCCCCCCCCGGCACCAAGAAGATCTCTTACTTACAGCTGAAGGCTTTACGTTTTCTGGCCGACGAAAAATAACTTTTAGCGCGGAAGGAATGTCGCGGGAGGAAAGACAAACCATCCGGCGGAAACAGAAATGGGTATCGGAGAGGGATCCTTCACGGGGGCTTCTTCGCTCTCGGGACTCGCGCCAAGGAGTTTCGAGTTTCGCAAAGTCGTAGCTCGTTTCAGCCCCGGAGTTCGGAAAGAAGGAAGGGATGTGAGAAGTTTCGGCGGATCGGTACGCTGTTCTGTGCTCCCACGCCAGCGAAACAAGGGGGCACGACGTAAGAAAATAATTGGATAAACAGCGCACTGAGTTATCGACGATATGAAATATTTCACGGTCGTCCGGGACAAAGAAGAACTATATCCCAAGTAAAGTTACAATGTAGTGACATAAAAGTTCTCCTTTTTTTTTTAGGAGAAAGGGGTGCTGTCTCACACTCGCGAGATAATAATCTTGCGTTTTTTCCGTATTCTTATAAATGTGTCTTATATAGTTTATTTAGATAACGTTAAAGAAAATAATTAGATAAACTTAAAAGATCTTTGTGTGCAAGTAAGTATGTTCACCAATCACCAATATAAGTAATATAAAATTACTAGACTACTTAATAATTAAAGTAATACTTAAATAAGACGTTAACTTGAAAGCTTGTCATTTTGATGGCTTCTTTATTTTATCTAAGGAGAAAATATAAAAGTGGAGAAAGTTTTTTGCTGCAATAAACGAATATGGCTGAGTATTGATCTCTATGCTGAGCATACTTTCTCTTTGCGTTACATATTTATGTACCGATTCAGAAAAGAACAAAAAAATCTTGTTCAAGAATCCGAGATTGTAAATGGCTAATATAAACGATTCATTCCCATAACTTATATTTAAACGGCTAATAAATAAGAAGAAAAACGGTTGAATGCAAAAGTAAAAACCGCAAACGCGCGGTTTTGCGAGTCGCGCGAGACCGCTGTTTGGATTAATGCATTCTACCATGATAATTTGTAGAAGGTCTCTGCGAAGTCTGGTTAAGCAGCACCTCATTTCGCAAATCATTCGTACGTGCCGCGATTAGCCGCGATAATCGGACATTATTGAAGGTTCGGCGGAAAATTAGGTGTCAGAGATGAAGGAGTGCCGTTATGCACACGCGCGCAACGTGTCGACGAAGAGAAAAATGAACTTTCTACCGCGCCGATAGAGATAGGTGTTGCTGGGTAATTAGGGTATTTTGCAATTCTCCCGGTTTCATTTTATGCGCGGCGCGTCGCGCGCGCCGCGAAAAAGATGAAAATGATGTAACTGATACAGGTGCGGTATTAAAACGAACCCGTCTGGTGCATCGCGCTGTAATATAGTGTGATATCACGTGCGCTTTGCATATTACACGACTCCGACAAGAATTACGTTCGCGACGAATGGATATTTCGTTGCTGTGTGTGTATATATACACTTTAAATTCGTATGTCGTCCTACGTTACATATTGCTAGCAGTTTTTACGACTTTATTACGAGTTTAACTTTGCGAAATTTGAAAACTTGTGTTTGTTGTCCAATGAATATTACACATTTTTCAAACTATGACAGGAGAATTAAAAAAGAATATATGTAAACGTGAAAATTGCGTGTGTATAATTTCTCTTACACATTGAATACGTATATTGAATAAAAACAAACGTGCCTTTCTTTTGCCATAAGGTTCGTGTAACGCCGTCCACGTTTATATTCCCCCCTGCGGACGCGAACAAATTTTATTCAAGGAATTTCCCAATCACCCCAATCGGATATTACGGGACGGGCCAATTTGCGCGGGGCCAGATTCCGGCAGATCGTAATTCCGCTGATATACAAATTCTCACGAGCGATCGCGTCGCCGAGATACGCCGCTCGCTCTCGGGAAGAGCGTTTCCATTACCCGAAAGAACGTGCGAGCGAAGAATTAAACGCCGCTTAATCGTCCGTGAAGCCGAGATTAAGTGCCCTGACAAAGGGCGTCGATTCACGTCATTACATGGCGGACGCGGGCGCGGGCCGGGGTGGGGCGACCAAATTTGGTCGATCCCTCGGTCCTCTCGCGACGGGATTCGAATATGGAAGAAGGGTTCCCTCCTTCGCGAGAGCGACCTGCACGACCTTCGGCCATTTCTTATCTTTACACGTGGAAGTTCGCCGTGGGTGTCCAATAAATTGGTCGAGTGGGCGGTGGCGCATTGTCTCGAACAGATTGACCGCTTAATCACGCACCCGCAGAAGAATAATTCAAGATGGTAGGTAGGTGACTCGATAGGTATGTATATAGGTAGATAGTTTTTCCTACAAAGAGCCGAAGGATCGAGGCAGGATTAATCGGCCGCACTTTGTCGTCGCTTATCTATATATGTATACAATGGAATCGCGACACTTTTGCTTTCCCTCGAATCCTTCAGCATTCCAACGATAATAAATCCACCATGTTTTATGTAGAACGTGCCTGACAACCAAGGGGCAAAATAAAAACGTCATAAATTTAGTAACGAATATAAGCTGATACCGAAAGAAGTGTAGTCGCACGTCACTCTTTTGTATCAAATATTTTTTGTCGAATCTTTAAAATTCTATTCTTTCGGAAAACGTGTCTTTCGAAGGACTGTATCATTCTTAACCCGTACTCTATTGAATAAAAAGTTATTCTATATGTGGTACATAAAACAGTCATAAAGTGCAGCAGTTTTTTGCTTTGATTTTTTACACCCTTGCAATATAAAGAAGATATACGATATAATCTTTGAAAACTAATATAAATATCCATTGAATCTCGAGTGACCAGCCACCATCGGGCAAGGGTTAAAATAGAAGTTACTTGAAATGAGATGCAAAGCAAGATCCTGTCGTTTATTTGGTATTCTATCCTCGACTCTACTTTCGCCGTTTGGCTTTTTTTTCCGAACGACGAGAGATCTCGCAACGCAATCTAGGATTCGCAATCACGACTGGTCCGGCTATCGGCGACGGTAAACAGTGGCCTTTCCGGTCTTCTTCTCGTTACATTGCTAGGACCCTGAAGGGATCCCAGGAGAGCAGCACGTAGACGAGAAAAAATAAACAAAGCTCGTTCTCATTCTCCCCCGCGAGCGCTCCGGGACCGGGCCCGAAAACGTTCACTGTTTATTTTCTCACCTCGCTGCGGTGCTCTTCGGCAATCGAAACGTTTCTCGTAATATATTTCACGGCCCGCTTCTCGTCGTGACGCATCGGAAGAGTAATTCCTTCCTGAGTATTACTCATTGAGACGTCCGCTCGAGAAGCTGCGAGCCGAAGAGTGGTCCTCACAGAGGTAGTCTTAAGCATCGACGACGTATTCTGTAATCCCAGAGATTTCGAAAGCTAACCGAGCAAAGCTGTTTGAAATAGAAGAGTCATTGACAATTAGGGAAACCGATTTTAAATAAATAGATATATTTCATCTATTCTTCTAAAAATAGTACATCTGTAAATATGTATTTGTATATAATTAATTTAAGAAATGAGTATTAAATTTAAATAACGTTAAGGTATGCCACTTGAAAAAATATGAAAACAATATCTTCAATATCTTCATGGTTTCATAATTCTTTGGAAATTACATAATTATATGAATGTAATTTATGATTTTCTCAAAATTTTGAAGAATGTTACGTTGATTTGTCTACATTATTTTGAATCTCAATCGTTAATTACTTTCAATTTGAGAAATTGTTTTTAAATTAGCGAAAGAATGCTTTTTTCAAGAATCAGTATTAATTATCGTTAATTGCTATATCACGAGATGAAATGTAGATCTCATATATAACATTTCTACAACGAGATCCATGTACATTCCAGAAATCTGATGGGAATGAGATTAGAAGTGACTTGTCCAGTAGTGTTAATAGCGATAATGATTGTCGGCAAAGTCGAACTTATTATGCACCTCCGTCATCAAGAATGCTCGTGTGCGCGGGGATACAATTCGACACGTCGATATCGGCGGTACCTGCGTCCGGTTGCGCATACTTCTTCTTCGTGTACGTGTGTGTACCGTCACGAGAGAATGGTGTGACCGGGTGATACGGCGCGATACGAGAAGCTCGCGAGGCGTAGGTGCCGGTTACGGGCGACGATAAGATCGGGGACCGGCATTCCTCAGCCTATCGGCCATTAATAATCGAAGCACCTCGAGAGAGAGATCGAATGCGAAATTGTCGGGCGAGGAGAGGGACGAAAAGTCCCTCTCGCAGATGGACAGAAACAGACGGTAATCCGCCTTATCGCCGATCGAGATCGAGCAGAATAATTTCGGCGAAAAGAAGGGAGGAGCAAGGAATCTAAATGGACGATATAATTTAGCGAGCGATCGAGAACGTGTGATTGAGGTTTTTGGCCTCTCGCACGATATAAACGTTAAAGATGCATAATAACATTTATTTCAGCGTATCCAGATACGATAATATGCTACACTGTTAAATATTAAAAAATGAAATTTAAACCAGTATATCTTGAGTTAAATAACATTTTTATACTTTTAACTACCATGTATCGAAATTTATTATTTTAACACAAAACAGTATCTTAACTCCATTGATTTAGTTAAATTAACATTGTTTTGGTAAATTTTAGTTAATTAACGACATATTGAGTAGGAGCAGTGGCGACCTAGGAATGATTACAAATGATTCAAATTGAGTATAATTTGACACTACGAATTTAACAGTAGAAAAATTTAAGGAGAAAAAATTACAAATACGTTTATTTTAAATGTTTTGGGATAATTTTTTAATCATAATAATTGTGGAAGTAAGAAGCTTCGAAGGGGATGTCGTGAAGTTATTGTATTTTCTCTTAATTACATTAATATGTGCATAATGCTCCGAATGATTTATTTAAATTTACCGATTTACTAGCTAGTTCAGAAATTAATCGAAAGTTTATTTAAACGTTTTATCGTGCAACTGGTTAGAATTAAGTGACTGAATCTTTCGTACTAAATATATATGCACTGAGACTTTTTTTGAGCATATTATTTTAATGTTGCAATAAAATTAATTTCTTTCGAAAATTTCCAATCTTTGTACAGATATATTGGTTAATGGTGTTTACGTGTTAACACCCAGTCGCTAAATTATGTATGAGCTATCTAACATGGACAATCGAGATGAGAAGATAACTTTGTAAATTAGAGTATCCATGCAGTCGCAGATCGTCGAAGTCGCGATGACGTGGGCAACGATGACTACAGAATCAGCAACGGGACACTAGGCTCGGTTACCATTCAATGAGGTCTTGTTGCGCGGGGCAAAAATAACGGATGAGAGGAAGCATTCATGGTTCAACGAGGATAACAAGGACATTATGCCTCTGCTAAATACTCCTCTAGTTGCCTATGCGTTTTTGCGAGGCGCGTGTGCGACCGTCTGGCATTCAATTTTTCTTCAATCGTAAACGGAATGTTGAGAGAAGACTAATCAGTTTGATATTATCCGTGTCCGGAGATCTGAGAAACATCGATTCTGACGGCGCAAACTTTTAGACTGACTATTTGTTGAATGAGGAATCGTATTCTCGATTTGTGTGTTCTCTACTCTCTATAATATTTACTTTATATCTTTTATTACTATTCACGTGTTGAATACTTAATGTGATATTTAATAACTGTAACAACTGCACGTGGTCTGAAATACCATAATTATAGACATGATTAATGTCATATATAAGTACGCATTGCGAAATTCTATTCTCCAGAGTAAAATACACGGCAGTGCCGGGTTGACAGAACAATAGCACACGGGGCGCGATAACAACGATAACGACAACCCTTGCCGCGGTGAGCACGAGTCGCACCAACTGTTCCTCGCCATCTATCAAGCTTCCTCGACGTCGTAACTCGCCAAATTGGCCACCACGTAACCGTCTCTGTAAAATATCTACCACTCTGTTACACACCGTCCGCAAACGTCACCGATGAAATTCTAAACCGGTCGAAACTGCCCTCGGGGACCTCAAACAATACCGGACGATAATGGTGAAAGAGAAAACTGTTCGGGAAAGAAACTTCAGTGTCAAGTGCCGTTGAAATTAGATGCTTTCGTGGTGTATTTAAGTATATCTACGTAATAATATACAGATTAATACTACTCGAGAAGTATGCTTACAATTATAGATATAAGAAGAAACCATAAATTAATATTCGCTAAAAGCATTTGTTAAAGAGAATTATGCGTTTTAACATACGCAGCAAAAGTCTTAATTAGACGAATATTGACTTGCCTCAAGCAGATTAAATATCTATTTTGTAGCATAGTTTGTTTTAGCAGCTAAATTCCAAATTTAGGCACGAATGATATTAGATTTCGAATTCTTTCAGTTTGTAGAAATACGTGTATGCAAAAAATTTCAATTTACAAATTGTTCAGTTTGTAGACGTATATACAAAAAAATTCCAATTTACAAATTGTTCAATATCTCTTTTATGTCTTCATAGAATCATCCACATCATATTTTACTGCTTTTACTACTTTCTATTATTATCTAAATCAAATATAAAGCGTACATTTTTTAGAATCCAGGTAGAGATTTCTGATATGGAAAGTAATTATATGGATATGGAAATTAGTAAATAGATACACTGATAAAGAATCGAGATTTGATTTGAGAGTTTATATAGTTTCCGAACTTATATCTACGAAAGTAAACTTTTCATGTCTTTGAAAAAAAACTCTATAATCGTCGGAAAAACACTTAATTATTTTTTGACATTAAGAAGCTAATGAAGCGAATACTTTTTCGAATATCGTACATGCGAATACCTTGAGATCAAGCCTGATAACGCCGGGGTCTTCTAATGAAATTTGATCGCTCGCCTGGATCGCTCGCAAGGAACAACCCATCCAACTCAACTAGAACGACCGCTTCATCCTGGCGGATTATCGGACTGTCCAGATGCCGCTTGTCATCCGTCAAGCTTCCCTAAGACCGCGAAATTGGCCTTCGCGGAGTGCGCGCGATACACGGAGCGCAACAACGACACCGGAAGAAGCAGCCGGCGAGCGATGCAGACGCATACATGCATATTTACGCGCGTGCGATAGGCTCGTCCGCGCGAGAGTAGGCGTGGGCGCATAACATGAACGTCAGGACGACGGGACCACCCGTGCCCACGACCGAGGAAGAGTCTGCCGAGGAGCCTCGTGTACTCGTATTTGCTTTCGAGAAAATTGAATTCTTCGCATTGCGCAGAAGGCGCAGCAAGTTCGCAGATTGAAAGGAAAGAATTACGGGTCAAAAGGAGAGCGATAGGAAAAATGCTAAATGTTTTTCATTGATTAATTATGCAAATTGCTTCGTATTCCCATACACTTTTATATGTACAAATTATCTAATCAACTTTAAAATAGATTTGAAAGATGTACTTCAAACTTTTTAAATAAGAAGGGTGAAGGGTGAAGAATTCCATATCTACAGCCATATCTACAAGCAAATTTACCTTGAAAATATTTAAACAGATTTCTTTATCTTTTCTGTATTATAGGTTCTACCCTATGTAGAACAAAATATATTTTGTACAAAAAAGAAATATAATATTTCAATCAGTAACTAATACTGGAACTATCTCTTATAAGATGACACGTACGCTAAAAATTTTATCGGAGAAAGAAACTCGAATAATGGCGATATCAGCGATATATTCGCGACATTTCACCTCTACCACATTTTTCATTTCTCGTTATAGCGCTTCCACCGCAGTGAAAATTTTCTCTACATCATTATCATCACCACAATCGACCCTTTCACATATTCGACGGCCACGACGAATCGAATTTCTTTACAGAACGTCAGTCGTGCGACTGTGCGTACGCTTCTCGAACCGCTCCGGCGCTCGCTCTCGAACGTGATTTATCGAAAAAAGAAAGCTGCACAGTCAACGCATGCGATAACAATTTACAGTACGGAATGCGTCCCGTATCCCATATAAACCAACGTAGTGATTTACGACAACATCCGGGGAAAAATTAACCCAGCAATAAAGCTGCTGAAAAACTTGCTGTCCAAGGTCGAGCTATTAGTAAACGTTAACACCTATATTGCTTGAATGGAATATTTTGCTTAACAGTCAGGTTAATCATAAAACCAAAAAACTCTTTTCAAGCCGCAAAAAAGGATTCTTAGGATTTTACTTTGAAAGTGTTTCCTTTGTTTGATTCTTTCTAAATATTAGGATCTTTCGGTAAAATATTTTTTGGTACCTTGAGGAAACCCGTAGCAAAAGATTTAATTTTCCCGTGAGAACAGCGATTCTCTTGTTAATGATACACAGTAATACATCAACCAAATTCATTATTAATAATATATAATTATTTTGGACAACATTCGAGTAATCAGTTTCACAAATAGCATTCTCCGCAAGAACGCTTCGATAGAAAAAAGTACTTCTTTACTCTTTCTCTTTACTCCTTGTTCTTCGCGTTCCTTCTCTTTCTCTCTTTCTCTCTCGATGCTAATAAGGGGGATCTACATGACAAATACCCGCGCCGCATCGCAACTGAAAATGTCTCGAGCATGGTGGTCCGCGCGATCGACAACGGCTATATCGCCCCGACACCGCTTCCTGTCGATCTTCTCCGACTACCTCTCGGCGATCCGTCTCGATCACGATCGATTCGATCTGCTATTTCGTTGGCGCGACTCACTTGTCTCGGCGCGGCACCGAAAAAGTTCCGATTGTCAAGGGAGCAGCAGCTCGAGCTTGTCGAGACCGAGTAGATCGCCAACCTGCGATCGACAGTGGCAACGGAGAGATTTCGATCGTTAAGATATTCGCCCGAAGGGGGAGAACGCTTCGCGAGGAATTGATATCCAACGAGCTTGATCGTTTAGAATCGAATTAATCTTTTCGTCGTGAGAAAAGTAATGCGAATAAAAGAAAGTAATTCGACATCTAATATTACGTTTAAACGTTTCCGGCGTTAAAGGTTGTATCGATTACGATTTCCAAGAAAATCCTCGCTCGGGCTATGGAATTTCAAAGGAAGGTCCGGGAAAGTCCGCGCCCTCGGATCGGCGCTCTTTGGACCTCGAGATACGGTCGTATTTCAAATTCATAGGGCATGATCGTACACAAAGTGTCCGTGACGTCGCTCCCGGGTGTCACACAGAACGCTTAAGGGGAGTTCAGGGTGCTAGGGTGAGGCGTGGAATCGACCAGCGGTCTTTTCTCGAAGGTGCGAGGGCAACCCGGGAGTCCATTGTCCTCTCCCGCACTCTTACAAAGAAAAAAAGCTATTCATCCGCCACCGATGCAATCACCCACATGGAGACCATATGAGAGAAAAAGGAAAGTAAAAAGAAAAAAAGGACACGGTGGGATATAAGGTGACGGGAGTCCTTCGGGAAAATCCGTGTCACTGTTTGTACAGGCGGGAGGAGGTCCTCGAAAGCGTAAATTCATTTCGTGGAAATAAACACGGGTGCTAAAGTACGACGTTTAACGCCCCCTCGATCTCCGACCGACGCTACGACGCGACGGTGCCCGGGATCGAGCCGCGATATAGCGACGATTTGGGGATCGGTGTAGAAAAATAAACGCGTCTCTCGGACTCCGACGCGAGATACGCGAGAGCCTGTTTGGAGAAGCCGCGCGTCCCCCTCGGTGTTTACCCACGACGCGCGCTCTCGCGGTCACGCGTGGCCGCCGCAGAGCGCGGAACACGGGGCGGCTGTTTTCGATACGAACACCTGCAAGGAGACACCGCTATCGAGGAACCGGAGTGGCGAGTCTGAGATATGAGGACACGGCGTGGGTGACAGCGCGAGGTGAAATAACAGCACACTGACTTGATTTCAGGGAAGCTATTGTCGCTCTCCCGCATATGGACGATATAACAATCGTAACTGCACGATGTTAGTGAATCATTCGGTTGTAGGCTCCAATGAACGATATCTTACGAGAGCAGCGCATTTTAGACACGAAAGATAAGATTTGATCAGAAATTAAATTTGAAACTACGCGATGCTTGCAAAAGTTTTTCTAATGAACGGATTCTTTTAGGAGGAAAACTTGTCAAATTCTTTTTTATTATCTTTTTTTATCTTCACCAGAGCCTGGTGCTGAATTTATTACAAAAGAATATTAGAAAAGAATTTCTTGCGTAGGAGTAATAATTGTAACACACGCGCTGGTACTCAGACGGACGGCGCGATGCATTAAAAGTACGCTTAATGGGACGATATATCGACGAATGAGACATTAACGACGCGGGAAAGAGGTTTACCGAACGCGTGTAAATCACTGGAAGGTCACTTGGCAGATCCCTCGGCACGCACCGGGGCGCTACTTCGGCTATCGGCATCGATAAATTGGAATTAATTAACGAAAATAAACGAGAGCGCGCGCGATACTTGTCCGCGCGATCCTGAATATTAATGAGGCGACGGACGCGAATAAGAAGAGCCGCGATTAAAACGGTGTTTCCGTCGTCGAAGAGCTGGAGCCCCCTCCGTCACCTAATTTACATGCCAGGCCGCGCGGTTTTAAGAGCAATTAATATTATTACGCCCGACTCGGAGACGATTAGCGGAGAGCGATGTCGATTAGATTCGCTTAGCTGAAATTTACGATGTCGTTTTGCACAATAAGCCGGGGCGCTCGTTAAGGCCCCTTGAAGAATCGTGATGCAATTAGCGCGCAGCTTGCGCTGAATGAAGACACGATGTTCGGTTAGTTATGTGCAGAAGCAGTTACTAATTGCGTCGCTTCTTTTGTTTATTAAGCGCTGGCATCCAGCGAACGTATTACGCGTTTATTCATCGTTATTCTTCACTAAAGAGGTATTATGCGGTACTTATAATAACATTTAAAACAGCAAAGAGATTATTGTAGACATTAAAAGCGTTTTTTTAAACGAATGTCTTATGATAAAATATTATACTGTGAAAATAAGATTGAAACCAACTGTTGCTCCACTTACACGACAAAAAAAACGAACTTGTATACCTGTATCTTTTAAAACGTTTCTGTAATACGAAAGTTTGCGCCCTCCCGAAGATCAATGTACATTGATAAAGCAACAGCGATCCCGTCGATTTCTCGACAATTTCTCTGTTTGTAAATCTCAAGCCAGTCGAGCCGCGCTTAATTCTTCCTCATCCCGCTTCTGTTTCTTATTGCAAATTTTTAATGCAGGGCAACGACGAGATCGCCGGTATTCGATATAACTCCAATATTTTCTCTGTTGTAAAGCTAACTTTCCTTGTTTCTCAGGTAGTGACGGCCATCAAATACGTAATATTTGCGATACTCAAATAGAATCGTATTTACAGTTGACTTTGAGAGATCTAAACGTATTTAGACAGTTGTATGATGTTCGAGGACCTATCCCAAGCTTAAATACAAGCGGTGCTTATTTGAAATTGTTTCCTAAACACCTAAACAATAGTCCAACTAGGTGTTGAAAGGAAGGCCTAATTTTATTGATATTCAATTTTAGCAATTTGTTTAAATAAATTTATATTTTCTAATACAAACTAACTTGATGTTTTTAAGTTTTAATAATAATCCAGAAATGTATCTGACACATTTTTATCGACATATTTTTAAATAAATCGTTAAAAATTGAAACATATATGATCGTTCGATTATTCCTGTGTCATATGTACACAGCACTATATGTTCTATGTGCGTAAATATACCGCCGCTTAAGCGCTTGGAAGCATTTGTAAATAGATCAAACACTCTGCAGAGAAAACACAAACGAGAGATGCCGTAAGAAACAGTATAAGCATCAAGCTAGCAAACATTAAAGAATAGAAAGTAGACTCTTTTATTCTATTATTTTTTGCAACTTGCGATGCTTCCGCAATCTATGCATTTCCAACAAACATGATAACAATGATAACATTTGTATGATTATGAAAAATGTGTACATAATTCACAAACTCAATAATGATACCTGCATGGTTTCTTATGGATTTCGTAAATAACGAACCATATTATACGATCACCTCTTCTTGCCTCTCTCACGCGGAACTGCTCGCAAAGTGCGGCTGGGAACTTCATTCGCGGAAACCACGGGCAGCCTCGGGCATCGTCATTTTTACGCCCCCGGTTATCCTGAATTGCAGAGTGGTCCGGATAATAACTTCGTGTTCAATTACCGGGCGCGCGTATCGACGCTTTAAAATGCCACGCCAGCTTCCTTCTCGGAAATGATGCGGGCGTGCGTAAAGTGATTTTGAAAACTAAATTAAGAGAAATTTTACGGCGCCTCAAACTCGAGGTTCAACGATTCCGATCCGTGGTCCTTTCTCCTCCGTCCTCTTCTTCGGACGATACGTCGGGTTTAATGAAGATAGACGGACCGTTTCTTCGCCTTTTATGCAAGGACTCTAAGCACGCAATCTTCAATTTATTATATTGTTTTTTCGATGCTGATTTGAAGACGCGTAGGAACCGCCTACGTATATACACGCGTTACTTTGCATCCAAATTTTTCAGTTATCAAAATAAATTGACAAATAATGATAAGCATTTTATGACTGTTTGGAACGCGATTGAATTGATGAAACTTCGTAAAAACAGAATTATCTGATATTATTTTGAGATGACCATTAAATTATCACAATTCTACCTTTTTTACGATTATTAGTGTTATCGTGAAATACTATATTCAGTTTATAAGCGAAGTTATCCGGATTTTTTGTACTTAATAAAATTTATAACATCAAGTGGAACTCTTTTATTTCAGTACGAACGATTACACATATACACACGCGCGCACATACATGTACACGTCATATTGACTCTCTCAGTACGTACAAGGCTATAAGAAATCTCTCCCCGAGGGATTTACTCTGAACTTACGACAAATTACCGCGGAGGAAACCGATTTCATCCTTCCGTTCGATTTAACGCGCGATTGAGCGGCCCAGAGATTATAAATGTTCCTTTGTCGAGTGATTCGGAAAACGAAATTGAAACCTCGCTCCGCGCGATGGAAATCCCTCGATTTTTCAAGTTCGCGCGCCGACTTTGGACGTTTCCTCGATAGCAGGCGAAATCGAGGGCGGCGTAAGTGGCCGAATAAAAAAGGAAGTGAACCGTTGAGAAAGCATCGGACGTGCGCAATCTTGAACAATTAATCACCCGGCAAAAGGAAGAATTAAAGAAGCGCGACGTGGGCTCAAAACGATCACGCTCGCCCCGAGGCGGGCAGACTGTGCGATTCCTGAATGCACGTCGAAAATTTAATAAAATTAATGCGAAACTTGTTATTACTAAGTAGCGTAAAAATAGAGGAGGCCGATAATGGCAAAAATGGCGGATAATGTTTACCCTGACAAAGAGATTTATGCATCTCTTGTAAGGGACATCGAGATTCGGCAACGAAACATAACAAAAGATGGGTTCTTTAAATAAAGTAGAGTATCGTATATAATAAAATTCTTATTGTTAGTTACAGTTCTATGAATTTTTACTTCTAAAAATTACAATTTATGATTATATTGTACATTTTCTGTGGAAAGAGAAAGAGCAGCAGTTGTTTCCCAAATCACTTAATTCGACCGTCAACCAGAGATGAAGGAATCGAGTACCATTATCAAAAGTGAAGCTATCGTAAGCATTTCCATCTATTTTTGGACGGCCGTGTCGGGGCTGTGACGAGATGTCGTTATTGCGCCGAAACGAGGCGCTCGATCGCCGCTTGATAGTCGGCAGACCCGGTTCCCTTGATGCCATGCACGCGGGCGCCTTATTTGCTTTCTCGCGACGAGATTTCTCCGAAGCGAGATCGCCCCTGCTTTGAGGGAAGCCAGGAGGCGATCTCGAACCCAAAAACCCGAAAGGCACGAGGATGCAAGCCGGCTGGCCGCCCAGCGGTGCAAGATCGTAAAATCCCGGACGCCTCTCCTCGCTGTCCTGTTTCCGCCGTTCTGCCCTCCGGCTTCTGGATGACTGATGATCACCGCGCACGGCCGATATATTTCGATTAAATTCATGCGAGCCGTACACGCGGCCGTTCCTCGCCGCAAAATTCCACGGCTCGCGGCCGTGGGGCGCGAGCAAATATTTAATTTGCGAAACAGCCCGCCGCCGAACGGAGGCGAGCGCATCCGCCCTTTCCCGACTCGTATACGACCGATACGATCGCGTAAGTGCAATTATTATTGCGCGGCATCGTGAATGCGATGTCACGTGGAACGTAACGAAGTTCCAGGGAGAGAGAGAGAGAGAGAGAGAGAGAGAGAGAGAGAGAGAAAATAATTGGTTTTACGTAGCGTGTCGTGTCCTGTCGATGGATGCATCGCGATTTCAATCGAAAACGCTGTCGCGTTCTGTTTTCGAAATAGAGACTCGACTTGATAATCTTTCAGTGTAATATCAAAGATGTGTGATTTTTTTTACATGATTTCTATTTTTTGGGGTATTTTTTTATATTAAGTGAAACATATATAAATTATGACTATGTAGGATTATTTAAAGGATTAAAGTTTCTTTACTTATAAACCAAAAATAAGAAAATTGAAAAAATATAAATTTTTCAATCAATTATAGTTATAGATACAAACATGCGCGCATACACTATAGCGCGCTATTGTTACGCATTTAGTTGTGATTTTGAAGCGTACAGAGCATTCATGCCTGTTTTAATCGACAAATAATCAAAATGCAGATCGTAATACGATTAACATATACAGAATTATGATTAATTAGATTTCAGTTAATTATTATTATTGCAAATGATAAATTCTATTCACGTTATTATTGAATATTATTCAAAATATTATGGCAAATGCGGATTAAACTGTTGCTGCAAATTGGTAAAAGATGAGGCTATTTATGGCGGAAAGATGTGTTCTTGAAAAACCGCGTTATATTCTATCGCGCGAAATCAATGCGTCATTAATTATTCAACGTTCTACATCGCAATAAAATCCGGATTAATTCCGCTATTAATTTGCAAATACGGTAACATCTATGATTGAATCCCGGTCAAATGCAGGAGGGCTTTCGGTTTAATCCTCTTGTGCATCTGACCCTCACGCGCGCGACACTAAGCCTAAATGGCAGGCCCCAATTTAATCTCCGCGTTATAACGTTCCTGTCTGAGGTGCTAGATTTCTATATATCGATTCGTGTACATCTTTGCATAAAAGAATCTCTAAATAATCTTGTGAGAAGTCCTTTAATTTTCAAACAGCCGCCAATATATCTTAGTGTCACTTTTACTACCTATTATGGAGAAACTAACCGGCCAGCCCTGTATACACGGTACCCGGTAATTTTCCTCAATAACTTCTCTCAGCACGTTCCTGCAGCGAGCGCCTTTCTCGACATGTTCCGAGAATTTTTCGCGCTTAAAGGGATTACCGTTCCGCTTCCTCGCCGGTTCCGCGCTCTCTTCCGTTTCCCCATCGGCGGTCCCGTCGGCGTCCCCTTCGATTAGCCGCAACAGACAAACGAACTTACCGCGAACCCAAGACGAGTATCCGCCGAGACATAACAGTTACGGACAGGTTAGTGCGGATTGACGTACGCCCGGAGCGTCCGCCGCGTCTACGGGGTTGATTCGGTTTCCCCGGTGCCGGAGGATAAGAGAGGAACCACACCAGCAGCCAGCGGGGCAACGCGACCGGGCACCCTCGTCGAGGCTGACCCAATATCACCCGTTGCACGTCAGGGCCACGTCTTTCCCCCGAGGGTGAAACCGGATTAGCGCTCCTGGCGTGGCAGGGACGATTCTTCCTCGCCTTTCCGAATGGCTCTTTGTAGCTCTCGCCACGTGTGCGTGTATACACGGTGTACGCTTTCTACCGGCGAACGAATCGGGATTGTGCTCGCCCGGGGCGCAACCACTGCTCGCGACGGTCACCGACAGGTCTAGCCTTCTGGCCTCAAAGGGGTTTTTAAAATGTAATAAATGAAACACTAAGACTTCTCGCACGTGACTATACGCCTTCGTCCCTTTCCCTTTCGAGATTTTATTGAAAGCTCAATTTTAACTCTGTACCTAGTTTAATATGTTTCTGGAATTGAAAATAACTTTCAAATAACGGTCAAAGCCATTGCGGATTTAAATTGCATTTGGGAGAAGGACGTAATTTTGAAATACTTGCAACAATAGCCTATCTAACTAGGTATAATAAGCACATTGATCTAGAAGGGAAGAAGCGGTCTGTGATTAAAATCGTGCTAAGAATGCTGCAAGAATAAATACGTCTGTCATAATCGTTTCACTCTTTCTCATTCGTCTGCAGATTTATACGATATCCTTTGACGCGTTATTCAGTCTGTTGATAGTCTGCATTTCCCCATGATAAAATGCCGATAGCACAAAATTTCATTTGCAGCCTCCCCCGAGAAAATACGCGTCAAAGTAAGGCTCGCCAATGGCACGAGCGGAATCGGCAGGAAAAACGGAAACGTGCTTTGAAGTGTGCGCGAGTCCGAGAGATGAATCTTTGATGTGCTCTTTCCTTCTTTTTTTTTCTATGGCGTGATTGGAAGCGTAACATTGGCGATTTGCGCTCCGAATCGCTGTAAAATGCAACAGGAATAATCTCTCGAAGCTTATACCCTAGACATGTAAAATAAAACGCGGTGTGTATGTAAAAGGCCGAAAGAAGTTTCCAATGTTCCGTTTCGATTATCACGCATAGAAAAAGTTATTTTTCACTGATCTATTATTTACGCTAATTCTTTCTTCTGTCTAAAATGAGAGATGTATATATTGTTTTTATTTCAAGTCACACACAGACATTCTGAAGGTGGCGTAACTGAAAGGAGAACTACAGATTTGGTAACGTTCTTATTTGCCGTGTTTTTCGTCATTATCCTCGTACTTTTTTTATGAATCTAAACGGAATTTCGTCAACGACATCGGTTTCCTTTATGTGCCGCTTGATTTACGGCCACAACGGAGTTTAGCGTGGATATTTCATTCAGTGGTATTAGATGCCGGCGTACGTAACCGGCCGCGCCAATCGTATATCTTACGCGACACTTTACATATAAAAATTTGGACTATCGCAGGCGGCTGTTTGATTATTGACACGGCGAGTACGAGTGATAAATTGCATGTGCCGAGTGAGAGCGAACGAGACCGTGCCTAGACTAGAAAACTCGATATCACGGTGTTTTCCTATCGAATACGATACGATTTACAAATCTTTTTGGTCACGCACCGCCGACTTGCTGATTATGCTATAAATAATCCGAATAATTTGATATATCGTTATTATTAATATTTGACATATCGTTATAACAAAGTGTTAAATAAATTTATCGATGCCGATTTTCTAGAAACCTTTTTTTCGAGTGTTTATTTGAGTATTTATTTCGAGTATTTATTTATCTTTAATTCTCTCTCAATTCTTGACGAAAGATTTTATTAAAAATAATTGACTTATTAATTTGGAAAGTACATGTCACAATTATACAAATCTGTTTGTGTCGCTGATATATCTTCTGAGCACTTAGTGGCCAAAAAACAATTTCTTTATAATAAATATAAATGTCATGATTCTGCCATAAAGCGTCTTCTATATTTCGAAACATATGGCATTTGAATAAAAAGCACAAAAATTACGCAACTTATCTAGTTGCAAATTAGAATGCTTGCACAATATGATAATGCCTATTGTCTTTGATCCCTGTTCACGATGATTTTTCTTATTTGGTGAAAGTTATTACGTGAAGCGTATATCATACAATTGTCATTGTAGCGTATATTTACGCGTATATGTGCATTACATTGAAACGAAATTAATCGTTGAATACGCAGTGAAGTCAAATAATAAAGTGGCTACTTAAGAAAAAAATACATACTGCATTCTAAGATATTACATAAGTTTAATTGAAATATCTTAAAATAACAAATATGAAAAATACTTCTCGTTCATTCAACCCGTCATTTGAAATCATTAAATTACTCATTAAATTTATTTGAATGCTAGCTAAAGTAGTGGAATTACAATTAAGCAAATTGGATAAAAGTATCCAATTTACTTAATAATTCCGGTGTTGCCAAAGCAGCGCGAACGCGACAAGAACGCTGTGTATTGCCGTGTATTGCTGTGTATTGCTAAACACGCTAAGATCTGCATAATTTTACGCCTAGCGCACTTTCCGATTAAATGAAACATTATTAATCTGTTTCTCAATGACTTCGTCGCCGGCCAACGATCGTTATTATCGTTAAGTGCCGTCTACGATAGAATTTATGGGTTTCCTCATTTGTAATTTAAAATTGACAAGTGTCGTTGTGCACAAAGTATGCAGACGGGGCGCACCTTCTCTCTCGGCGCTTCTTGTAGCACCTAGCCGAGCTAATGCGATTCGCAATGACTCGCGTGAGTCGTCAGACGACTGCGTTCGCGCGCATTCCGCTGTTTCGCACCCAGGACAAGAAACGTACCTATCTTATGCGAAACATTAAAGCCCTGCCTCGTCTGCTTCTCTTTTCGCCTCCGCTTCCGTCGTTTTTTCCCCCCTCTGTGTCTTTTCACGTTGCACGTTCATCCCGCACACGCGCGGCTCGCGGGGACGAATAAACCTTTGGAATCTGATATTATCTGATTATCTTTTGGAGATATTAATGATATTATCGAGTTATCTTTTGGACCTCCAGAGAAATCTGATTAAATTAAGTTAAAAATCGTCTGTCATTTATCACGCTCAATATGTAATTTTAAGATATATGGTTGAATATTTTTTAAAGATCACTCTGCGATTATTCTCAGATTCTTGATTACTCTCACTGTGCAATTAACAATTTACCCAGTAAATTGTATCCAAGTTGTCCATATATCATCGATCGCTCAACAGCTGAGTGGAAGTTTAAATCTCGTTGCCTCTTCTTTCCCTTCTTAGATTCCATATAGATCCTTCGGTTGCATCCGCGTGCGCACTCGATCACGTGTGCGCGCATAAATATGTATACGCTGGTTCGCATACTCACGGCCCGGCCCAGAGTCGATCGCATCGATTCGAAAGACGACGAGGGAGAGAAAGAGAGAGCGCAATTACACTCTTCGCGGGTAAACAAATGGATAGGCGAAATACGATTCCCGGCACGATTCTGTATTTTTAAGGGAGCCAACATGCGAACCGGAATTCACGCGGGTTTCCTTTGAACGGGGCGTACGCCGAGAACCGAGAACTACTGAATTAATCGGTGCGAATTCACGGAACGGTGTCGGGCAAAGAGAATCAAAGGGGGGGGGGGGAAGGAGAGCTGCCCATAAGATAACAATATAAAATGCCGTACACGATTTGCAATGTTCCGCGGTGAAAAATGAATGCGCGTCCGTCGGGCACCAACCGCATTCCGTGCCGTCATCGATAGAATACATTCATAAATTTAAAAGATTTATTCATTCTTGGTACACACCGCATTGGTGACAGATCGGGGGTGAAAGGTTGCTCCGCGATTGTACGCCGCGGAGAAAGTGAAGACGGATGCATGGAGGCTCGAGTAGTTGATCCATTTGTGGCATACAATCTAATCTATGCGGCTCACAATCAGTTTTCATTATGACTTGAGGACTATAACAGGCGTGCATCTCGAAAGGCGCAAGAATTAGATGAGACGCGAACGAACACAACTCCGGTTAAGACAGCGATAATGTCAGGAAACTACATAAAAGCTTTTCACGTATTTGGCTTTTAAATGTGTCTCTCCCGAGAGATTGTCTAATTATCGACTATCGGAGAAATCGTCCCCTCGACGAGCGGTATCGCACGTTTCGGGACACGGTGTATAACCCACTTACATAGGAGCGCGTGCACGCGTGGGCGTCGAGGGGAAACAGAGGCGTTGAATCGTCGTGTAAGAAATTACGGTTGTTCCTCTTTCTCTGTCGCACTCGAGATGTTCCATGGTGGGCCACACACACACACGCGCGCCGTGCACGCGCGCGCGATGTTCGGTTTATCGGTGTGCATGCTCGTGATGGACACCGCAAGACACACGCGAGAGCCACGGGAGAGATAATAGTACTGGAAAAAGAAGAAAAAAGCGAGGCCTCCAACGTGGAGAAACCGCGAATTCTATTTATATCGTGTCACAAAATTAGCGGCTTTTACTGCATTTTATTGCCATACTCTCACGTGGGTGATAAGAAGCGACGTCAATCACGAGCCTTACTTTGTCACGGAAAATGCTGATTGCGTTATCATAATTGAAATATTATCCAAGAACTCTGCGTTTAAAAAACAGAATCAAGTCAAGTTCCATCAATTTTTGTAATCAGGAATGTAATTAAAAAATACATGTTATATCTCGCAAATTATACAGTAAGTTACAATTGGATGCAGTTAAGCAACAAAAAATCAATTTCGTGATTTTTAGTTCTGTATTGATTTTTGCTCATCTGTACTGTGGACAAGGGATTTTTTAAAAACGCATATAACACATGGAATTGTATTTGAGGAGGATTATAGTTTGGTCATTATATTTGAGATAACATTGGCGCAGAATTTGATTTTTAATGTTTCACGAAATTTGCTCTAGCGGAAAAGTAAAATTTTGGAGTCAATTCCGCATTACAGAACCAACCCCTGCGTCAAATTGCAAGTCTACGTTATAATACAAAAATCACTACAATATTACGCAAGTTTTGATTACAACGCATAAAGTCATTCTGCAGATTGAAACTACTTTGAGAACGGCAGTTTAATTTCCTCTATATATTATAAACTCGCGCATGGTGTAATGAAATTCCTAAAAGCACCGTCGTGTGAGAAAATCTCCGCGGTGTATCTCGCGATAATTTATTTAAACGCGCAAAATCGCGCGACACGTCGCGCCGACCGGCCGGCCGGCCGGCTGGCCGTTTACTCTCCGCCTTTTATCCTTGCCACACGTCGAACACGGCCGATAAAGTGCCCGATGCGTTTTTAGCGCTGTTACAAGTCGCGAACGCACATCGCGTTCCACGTTTCCGGCCGGCCGAATCGAAACACAGAACCGCCGTTAATACCCGTGGCCGTAAAGATTCCGGCTACGAGCGGATTGTCCGGATTGTCATTGCGAAACAATGGCCTGAAAAGCTGGTCGCGGACAAGCGGTCAAAGCGCCGCGCAAACACGATCGATATCGCGGTATTTAATGACGTCTCTATCTCTATAACGCGACTCCGCGCCGTACCGTATATCTCTTTCTCGGTGCGCGAATGCCAGTGAAACGAACGAATGGCGCGCGCGCCTTTCAAGCGTGAAGAGGAAATGCCAGCGGCGCGACGGAGCACCAGGGCCGAAGACACGGGGGCAAATTAGGATCGTCTCTCTGGACGTGGAGCCGCGCCTTCGTCTCTTACGGCGATCGCCGTTAAGTATGCGCGCTGCCGCATCTAAAGACCGGAACGCACGATTCATTAACTTCGGCTCGGCTCGTCCTAGTTGTGATTTATATTCGATTTGTCGTGCGTGAAAGCGCGTGGCTTCCACTTAGAACTCGGTGTTTCCCGAAGTTAATAGGAGCCATGCAATGCTACCATTGGCCGTAACAGTTAATAACGGTCGTGATAGTCATGCTATGGCCTATGATGGAACGTCGAATCATATTAGCGTTTCGAAAAAAATACGAAAATTAAGACGGCGGTTTTTTACATTGAAAATCTGAAAGAAATTGATTGGGTATATTTATTAAAATAGCAGTGCTATTCTTTCTTTATCACAATGCCAGATGCATCGCACTGGTGACCATCTCCTAAATTTTTTATTAACTACTTAAAGTTTATGCTATGAATTTTATACATTAAGAAATGGGTCAGTTCTAGACTTGTGGACTAAACAAGAAAATCAATTTAGGAGGCAACGTTCTTTTAAATGAATATTTATATCTATAAATAAAAAGGGAGCTTTAACTTTTATTAACTTGCTTCATCTATATCTAGCACGAATATGAACCTAATTTTTAATCTTCTTATTATTCTTAAATTAGATTGTCTCTTATTTTCACTTTTTCTCGAATTTACTGCATTATCACTCACAAAAACATATACACGTGGGTATATATTCGATGTATAAATGTATGTGAATGTGTCCGTAGTATATTGAGTCCATGAGTTAGCTAAGCCCAAATGGCTGCGGGCCAGTCGTCCCTGCGGGATACGAGGTGGCATTGCCAACGCCATCAACATGCTACCGCAATTCGACAATTTTAGAAACTATTAAATAAAAGCGGTTTTCCAATGTCACGGTACAAATTCATTGTCTGTCGCGTGAAGCGCGCGGTGTGTCACGAGGCAGGAAAAACGGCAAGAAAAGGATCCGGAGGCAGACAAGCAGAAGAACAGGGAAACCTTGGTCGTATTCTGGATGCTTGCGGTGTCGTGAGAGGGAGGAAGAGTTTAGTGATTCGTCAGGGACCGCGGAGCCCGTGTCGAAACGCTCGAACACAGAGGACGGCAACGAATGCTCCCCCCATCCACGATGATCGGGCGAAAATAAGCTGCAATTTTCTGGACGAGCGCACTCGCGCCTGCTCTCGTAATTTGAGCATCGGTTCCCGATGTATTGTATATATTATTTTATGCGAGCAAGCGCACGTGGATACATGTCAGTCGATGTGCGCCAATGTGTGTGGTAGGGGGATAGAGGAGAGGAATATATCGTCTATATACGAGAGACAGAGAGAGAAGGAGGGTGACTGGGAGAAACGCAAAAGGGACGATTCGAGAAATTGTGGGGAGATTAAGCCTGTTATTCGAGGACAACAATGGGTCGATTCGGCAGTCCAGGAAGGGGACACATCCTGCAGATGGATAGCAGGTAATGCCAGGGCTCTTCCGGACTGTCAGCCGTCCCTAAAGCGCATAAGCGTTGTTACGTTATTGATAGATTTAGTCGACCGGAAAGCGGCGTATTTAGCAAAGCCATACGTGTCAATTTATTAATGGAGGTACTAGGTGATTGTTGACTATGCGTACAGAATCCAATAATGGCGATCTAATAATATCTACATCACCAAAGTTTTTGAAAAGCTTCTTTTCGCTAAGTTAATCAATGATTCAATTAATATACATGATAATGTAATAATATCTTAATTTTTTAAATCGCAGGTTTGTAGCTCTTTTTATTTCAGCTGCACTTTTATCAACCAATCGTTTCAAAACATTTATATTTAGGGACAGCATGGACGATTTAACTGTCGAAGTGATCGGCTCGCAGTAACCGTTCGCCTCCGATGTATCTAATCGAAAAAAAAGCTATCGGGCGGGGAGAGCCATCCGTCACCGCGCGTATATCTCGTCCCGTAATCTCTTGACTCCCATGCTCATTCGTATGATGAAAAAAATTCTTAAAGGCCCTGGACGGCGATAAAGGGCCACACGATGCTAAAGCAAAATTTCTCAATCCCGCGGCGGAAAAAGAAACTACGCGAGTAACGGACATATTTACGATCTTGATTAGAGCCCTTAAGTGTTTTTCGGCTTTCGTTCATTGCGCTCGTGTCGCTATCGTGTTTAGGGAAGAAAAAACATTCTTCCTCGCGCCTTTCACGTTCCGGACTAACAGATCATTACGAGAGAGACTGTATAAATGAAATGGCGCTTTATTTATCGTCGTGTGTTACGAGCTCAAAGCGATAGCCGTGATTCGACGTGAAAAATCGTGTTCGACATCGCGTGATCGATGTTCAAATAACGGAAGGTAAAATACCACGTATGTTAATCTGATGTTCAAGACGTCTGTAGGATGTAACTTTACAAAGTATCCCAGAACTACTGGAAATTAGTAGGGACCAAGCTATGAAGAATGTCTCTTGTTTCAGTGTTATTGTCTATTCATTATAATGTCTATTTATAAACATTTTTCAAAAATTTGGCGAGACTTTAATGTGTGACTTACATCTTATTCTTTAGTTATATTTTATAACAATTTGCAAAATGTCTCATCATCATCACACACACACACACACACACACACACAAAGAGATGAGATAAAATTCTTATATAAAAAAAAATTATGTGCAAATGTAATACAGTAAAGTGAAATTAATACATAATGCACAGGATCATCTTATCCAAAAAAAAAACCTCTTCAGTTATATGAAAAGGAACCGTTAGTAATTAATACTTCCTTTACTAATGTCAATGAGGCAGAGAAACGTCTTTCTATTTGAAAAAGTGTTAAACACCGTGAAAATCGCGACTGTCATTGAAAATTAATTGTGAGCCAGTCGTTTCACAAAAGACACAGCGGGAAGCAAAGGAGACCGTGCGGATACGCTTTTTACTAGCGGGTGGACCGAGCTGTCGGCCGGTAAAACCTCTTGGTAAAAAATTCAGGACGCCGTCCGGACTAATGGCCGCGCGACGGTAATTTTCAAATGATTTTTCGCCTCCTTCTACGCCTTCCCTCTCTTCCCACTGCATCACGCTTTTTTACCGCTTTTTATTTCTCCCTCCCGCACCACCACCGGCGTGCTAAAAGCTAATGCTGCTTCGGCTTTGCGCTTGTAGCTCCTTTTTCCGCTTCCCGGCCTTCTCGCGCTGTCGCTATCGCGGAGCGAACGAAATTACAAAAAAAAAAGAAATAAAATATCGACGCCTCGTATCCGCTCGGCGTTGTATACAAATAAAAGTGGGCGTAACGAGCAATGTATTTCGCCGACGAGGAATCAGACGCATCGACCGTAGAAAATGGACGAAATGAAACGAGTGGCGATTTCGAGATTACGGATTTTAATGCACTTTTGCGTTCCATTCCGGCCGTATACAGAATCGGATGGAGATTCGGGATATAATGTAAATAATTCTGTCACGTGTATTTTAATTTTGCAATGGTCCAATTCTTTTGTTAGAGGCAAGAGATTGTTGTTCGGTGCATTAGATTGTAGACGAGCGGACAATAAGAGCTGTAACGATGTTCATGTTACCGTATTTTTTAGTAAATTTTAAATTTATAAATATATTTTCATTATAATTATAAAACAAACAGTTATAAAACAAACATATTGTTACGGATATTAATAACATTAATTATAGATTATCCTGCGAATTGAAAGATATTGTTATTAATATTTAATGAACTGGAAGGAAAATTTTGACCACAGTTATTTTCAGAAATAAATGCGTAAAATGTAAAAGCCATTTACAGAATAAATTTAATTATCTAAACGAAATGTAATAAAGCTCATTATTTGAGAATCCATTCAATTTGCGCAAAATCCTTTTAGTTATACGTCACGAATAAAATTAAATCTATAACTACAATATTTGCATTTCTTTCACTACGGAACGTGCCCCGTTTCTCACTTCGAGCCTTCAGAGATTCAAACAAATCGATGCACGTAATTTCCCGTGCTTTTGTTCCGTGCTGCAAAAAAAAAAAACAATACGACGCGATAAATCGTTGTCACTCAGGCGCGATTGTCGTGGACGGTAGATAGGTCAATTAGTTTGCATTTAAAATCGCTGATATCACCGTCCGAATCCGTCCAATTAAAACGCACTTCTGTTTCGCTCAGCCGGCCGAAATCGCCTACCGAATTTTCCGCATCGCCTACGCGCGGATGAAATGTCCGCCGGCGCTCAATCGAAAACGAGATCCAAGAGCGAAACGGCCGATCCCGTGTGAACTGAATGAGGGACGAGCAGATGAGCGCTTCCGTTCGGCGTTACTCGATAGGCGGCATCTGCCGTAATCTCGCGTTATCCGCGCCATTCGAAGATGAGTCTTCTTGAATCTCATCGTACGACGAGAGCCAAAAGCACGGAACGAAAGCGCATTCCCCGACGAAGATCTGTTTGTGGGGCCATTAGGGATCAGCGAGCATCGTAAATTCATTGATATATTTACTGTGTAAACGCGGCCAGCACACTCGAGCGCGGCTACCCGGGCGCCGAGTCGTCGTCTAAACGACCAGTCGTTCACGTAGGAGAGCCGACGCGAGAGGGGCTCGCAAAACTCGTAACAACCCGATCGGACCCCACACCTACCTCCGAGATGATATAATGCAAACAGATTTTACGTCTCGCTTCCATCTCGTGCTTTATGCTTCTTACGCAGCTAAAAGTTACCCGCCGAAAGTTCCTCGCAGCCGCGCCCAAATTAATTCAGCGAAGAGAAGTGAATTTCGCCAACGTGCGATTTATGAATACAATGCGAATAAATTACTTTTCATGTAAAACACTTTTCATTGCGTGTTTCGCGTCCCGAAAAGAAAATGTCATACATACATGTTGCAATCATAAAATTTCTAATGATGCATCTGAATCGTAAATAACACAGAAATAGTATGTAAATTAAAATTAAAATTTATCTTTGACAGAAAATATATAGGAATGATAATAAAAGATACTAAGTTAATTTTTAATGGAAAATGTTTATAATTTATATTTGATTCAAATCTATAGAGTCTTAAATTGTCAGACAACCATGAAATATCAGAATTGTTCTGTGTTGATCAAAGTTGTATTGTAGTGTTTGAGATATTTGAATTTAATAATAAAATTACAGAAATCTTTGGATTTTTAAACAATCGTATAAATCCTCACGTCTCTACGTGATAAATTCTTTAAATTTTTAAACAAATGACTAATTATAATTTCGCTACTGACGATTTCATGAAAATACGTTTTGTTTCCGCGTGACATAATAACAATTCTTGCTGTGTACAATCAATTATTATAAAATCACCATTACATGCTGTAATGGAAATTAATAATGACATCACAAAGTAGTAAATACGTTATTTGACAGGGGCACGTACCGAGAAGCTCTTGATTGCAGTCGAGGCAGTTTGTCTCTCGAGTTTCCATCCAATTGGTAGGTGCGAATTGCGACCATAAGCGCCCGCGCATTTGCGTGCAAGCCAGATCGGGATGATGGACCGAGTTTACTCTGAAAATTTACGGCGCAAACGCTTCGATAAATTTACGGGCATCGTACATTACCTGTGGTTAGTGTTTACTAACACAAACGCATCTACATACACTCGCGATATCTACGATATTCGCGATCGTGCGTACATGAAACACGTGTTCCGCGAAAGAATCTGTATAGCATAAATTCAATACAAATTTCGCGGACCTCTGAATAGAAGCAATAGGAATTATTGACAGCCGGCATTTTTTTATCCGGCATCATAGCGAACTGTTTTAAAGTGTCTTTTTCGATCGTTATTTTTAAAATGCGGAAAAAAATACACGACAGGATGTTCCGCGAGAAGCAGATGACTGATGCGCAAACTATCGATTTATGCAAAATAATTTATGGGAGATAGGTTTATTTAATATGAATGCATTATTATTTATGAGATGCGTATTACGTACTTTAATGTAGACGCCAATTATGGGTAATTCGCAACGTGACGAAGATACTAACAATTATGATGCCAATTTTGCGATTAATTAAATTGTTACCTGTACGCGAATATTTTTATTAATAGACAAATTATACTTAATCAATTTCAGTAATAGTTAATTAAATCATATAATACATTATGGATTTAAAATCCTTTTTTGTGAAATAATCTGTATTTGTTGTTTTCAATAAATTGAAAAAATTCTGAAATAAAGTAAAACAGAAGATTTATCAATCCACTATCGGTAATTTATTCTCTCCTTTGAAAGTTCTTCAGAAAATTATGCCGGAGGCAAAAGGATGTTAGCCGATGGCGTCTAATAAAATTAGAAAAAGCAGGTAGTTGATCGGCGGTAGTCGAAATTCGATGACGTTCGATCCGACAGAAATGACTGATTTATTACTGGCGATAATAAGACGCCGCCAGCTCTAACGAAATGAGATAATAATCTTGGAAGCAGAAGTGGGGATGTCGGACCAGCGACAGATTTGTCGCGGTTAGAGCTACCGGATGTTGAATCGATAATCCGTCAAGATAACATTATGCCTTAAAATTATAACTCGTCCTTATGGTTCTCATGTTCTTCCAAACAAAAAACCGATTGTAGAAAAATGTTATTTGCCCTGTAAGATTTTCGATTAAACTAGTAAAAATAAAAAAAACGTGTTTTTTTATATATATAAAAGGAATTTAGATAACAAAGATAGACACTATAGCTTCTTAATTTTCAAATATTTTTTTCTTTTTTTTTTTGTTCTGAACGCAACATTTGATTCAACGCAAAATGTAAAATATTTTACTGAGTTTCTATCTGACTCTAATAGTTTTCGGACGCCTTTTCACATTGCAGATCCTTTTTCAAAAAAAAACATCCGTTCGTCCTTCTCTCGTTTCCGCATATGTTGCACGGCGGTGACGACGGCGACGTTTGACTTCCTTCCATCACGTACCTACCGACCGTATCTCGGTCGATGGTGTAACCGAGCACAGAGCGTCCACGTAATCTGATCACGTAATCGTCCATCGCTCTTCCCGGTCTATCGAAATCACAGTTCGGTCCGATGTTCTCGGGCGTGGTGGTAGCTCGGGAGATTCGAGATTCTCGTAGCTGGGCGAATCGAGAGTAACTGGGAGGGTCAAAATTTGCCGATCTCCCCATCGTAAGTACCCCCCGGGGACAAATCTGCGTTCTCGTCAGTACGGCCCCTTTCCATCCCTCCGTACCGTTCTGCGAGTATAGCTTGCGCGCCGTTTTCGCTAATTTCCCGGCGCGATCGCCCTTACGCACGCATCCTGATTTCACCCCTGCGGCCACTTCTCGTCTGCTCCGATGAGGGAGAACGGACGAGAAACGGGTTTACGTTCAATCCTCGAGGTGATACCTCGAAAGGAAAACCACCCGCTCTTTGTAAGCAGGGACCATTCAGACGGGCGAACATCTCTCCTCTGAGATCCGATGCTCGTACATTAATTAACTTTCTTGTACAGAAACATAAACACACAAATAGTGTATCATAAAATTCGAAATTTTCAGTTTTTAAAGAGATAAGTCTGCACCCTGCTTGCTGTTAGCATACTTTTAAATAAATAGTTAATAAAATGAAATTTTTAATCAATAGCATTATGAATTATCTTATAATCTCTATTACGCATAAGATAATAACGAGAATATATTTCGTATGTCTCGAAGAAAGTTATTTATTGCTGCACTTTCGTGCTTCTTCTCTCTACGGGTAACTCCTTCAAATTGTTTACCCTCGATATTTCACTCGATAGTTCGCTCCCTACGTATCAATATCCTTCAATGAGGGAAGTTAAACGATATTGTTATAACTATAAGCCATCCGCAATTTTCCCAAGAGTATTTCTTCGCGCGCTGCCGCTCGAACTTTTATAAGAGTTTCTTTGATTGTCACGATTCTCGAAGGATCAAAGGAGTCTTCGTATTTCCGATATAGAGGATATCTCAGGGAGTTTCAGATTTCTTTTTCTTATTTACGGACCATTTGATTGATATTAGAGTTTAATTTTTTCTTAGCGATCATTTAATTTCCTATTATCTTATATCATTTTTCCTGTTATGTCGAGTGTTATGTCTTTAATTTATCTTTATAACAAACATTAAAGCGAAATCACGTGCAATTAAATGAAGAATAAGCTCTATTCATTTAATCTGTTCGGCGCTTCAAAATTTTTTTTAAAAATCTCTTTAATCTTCAAGTTCAAAAATCCGAATATTAAAGGATTTTAATGCGCAGATCTGGAATGCCATATGTGCGCATTATTATCGCGTTGTTGCACATTGGAAAAGCGACGCGGGACTCTCGGCGCAGATTTGCGCACGAGATTTTCGCGCGCCGCAAGAGGGAACAAGAGAAAAATCCTTGGCCGAAAAGAGTTTTCGGGGAGGACTTGAAGATATTTCAAATACCCGACAAATTTTACGGCCCACCCCGAGGGGGCTTTACGAGCGGCTATGAAAGATCAAGCGAGCCGATGCTGACTCGGACGAAGGATATTTATTATCCCGAGTACGTGGCCGCGCGTGTATGTGTATAATCCAACACACCGATCGGTCGTCCGTGCGTGTATTGAGTAAATGCTATGTATGTAGCCTGGCCTATATATGTGCACCTAGTCGCGTAGGAAGGGGGACAAACAGGGACGCGTGTACGTATGCCTTATAACGTATTAGAACCTGCGGTCTAATATACTCACTCATCCTTTGACTACTCCCTTTCTCGACGATTCCCGACTCCTTTCAGACGTCCTTCGCTTCTTTTCTATGTCGAGCGTCGTGTCATGAGCAACACGCAATCTCGAGAAAGAGGAGGCGGGAGGAAGGAAGGCGAATTATCATCAAATTAAAATTTTTTAAAATAACATAAGCAGTTTTTTTTATTTTTCATACCTTCTGATTTCGGAATTAATTGGAAATTTATTAAAAAATATTATATGAATCAAATAAAATATTATTTTCTCGGCATATACAAATATACAATGTATTTATTATTTACATACGGTTCCTAGCGTTGAATTTTTTCAGAATTTATTCTGTTTAGCACAAAAAATATTTTTGTATATCTATGCATATTTCATTCCGTTCATTATTCTTTATGTACATGTAGTACCTACAGTGCAAATTAAAAAAAAATTGCTATCACACAATCACGAGAAAAATTATTCTGCAGCTATGAAATTGGAAAATCTAAAATTGGAATTTATCTTATCTTATATTTTTTCTGCTTTTACGCTTGTAATCTTTAATATTGAAATTATCGCTGCAGAAGAATTATAAGGAAAGAAATAAGAAAAGATAATTTTCTTATTAAATTCACTTAAATTAGTCATAGTGTAATTTTATAAAATTATTAAGATAATTCTGGTATCTTTAAAGAAAATTTTTGCGTCAATTTTCACGTCAACATATACATATCTTAATTCATATGTGCTGGTAGAACACTGCAAACGATAAGACGGATCAGCTTCCCGAATATTGCCCGAGATCAGATTTAATTAATTCCTACCGTATGTATATTACACAGACTCATGTAAACACACGGCCGCATATTCGACAGTATACACATTCGCCCACACACACACACACACACACACACACACACATTTGCATCCTGCATATACCGCAGCGGATTCAGCGATCTAATATCTCTCTCTCCTCACTCATCCTTTGACTCCTCCCTTCGAGAGATACCTCCATTCCTTTCACGAGGATCCTTTGCTTCAGAAAACCCGCACTTTCCGAGCGTGTAAAATATACCGTCGCTTTCAGAGGCCATTAAAAGATAATTGAACAAAAATCCTTCCGATGAAACTTCACAATTTCCGTAAGACGTGTCCGGATGCAAGCAGATTTACGAACGTTATCCGAGTTACAATTCGATCAAGATTCGACCACGATCCGGAGAGTTCCCGCAGAATAACACGCGGTATATAGTAACGTACATAGGGAAAGGAAACGCGGGGGCAAGTAAATACATATACGGCTTATAACGTATTAGACCCTGCGGTCTAATATACTCACTCATCCTTCGGCAGTCCCCTCCCACGGGGATCCTAGATTGCTTTTGGAGTCCCACGCGTCTCGGCACCTGTGCACAACAAGTAACTCGCGAAATAAAAGCTTTATTACTTGCTTGGGCAATAAAGCTCGGCGCGTGAAAACCCATTACATCGTTCATTACATTTGACGCGACACAACATAAACGCGAATTCGCGGCGAGTCTTAACAGAAAGTGGTCGCGTGACTCGCTTTTTATATACTTGTCTGAATCAAGGAAATGATTGTTCCGACTATTTCTCTTCTTGCTACATTCGGCGCGTTTAGTGTATATTTAAACTATTTTATCCCTTCTCCGAATTTGTCGGGGGGAAGATTGTCTCCAGCTTCATCATATGATACAAAATTTGTACTGGCTAAAATTTGATGCGAATCTCGTGACACACCGCGTATATGTGTATGTAGCGAGAGTTTCACATACGCTAATAAATACCATGTTTCCCCGTAACGTATTAAACCACGCGATCTAATATACTCGCTCATCCTTCGGCTCCACCCCGAGGGAATCCTCGACTACTCTCAGCCGTCCTTCACACCTACACACGTGCACCTGTTTCCTGCGGGAGGAGTGGAGAGGCGTACGAGGCATAACTGCACGATCTACCGCAATATGGTCAACAGAGAGACGCGAAATAAAAACTTTATTGCCCGGCCGGGCAATAAACTTCATCGCGAGGTCAGGAGATTCACGTTTTGCGCGCCGGTGGTTGCGCTTCGTTGTCGGACGATTAGGGTGATTCCTCGTAGCGCTTGCGTGTAATGACGACGATTAATAAATTCCGCGATAATAACCGTGCGTTACAAAGGTTGCGTGGATGGTTAATTGTAATCGGGCTGTACCACCCGTAATCTTGTACTACAAATTGCATCGCGAATTATAATTAGCTCAGGATACTTAATTCAATAATTTCTGGCTTTTCAATATTTACTCAATATTTTCTTTTATAATAAATCATATATATATCTTGTACTTTATTTTAATTTTGTTTCATGATTAAAAGGATCGTAATATATATTTTTAAAGATTTTATTAAATATGGAGAATACCTTAAATTATCAAGAAAGAGATATAAAATATTTTAAAATAAAACATACATATACGTATACACGTTATGAAAACTACTGTCCACATGTTTTCCAATTGGAAATTAATATTGACAGTTCGTAGAATGTCCATGTTTGTGAAGTTTTCGAGCAAGTTAAAAAAAAAAGGATAGAAAAAGATTGGATGTTCTTGTTTGCACGGAGTTCGGTTAGAATTGTTATGTGAGGACACAGAGAGGGATCGAGAGAAACATGAATGGCATAAACGCATGACTAAATATCGCGGGTTACCTTTGTTGCACTCGTCCGATTCCGCACCACCGGCAGGATCGCCATTTTCACGCTTGGACGAGCACACGCAGTCAGTCTCACATATATCCCGTCGTAACGAAATCGCATAAAGGATACACATGTATCGAGCGTACGGTTTCACGAAACGGATAATTTGACGTAATTGCAAAACGGAAAATTACAGTTCGAAATGTGCCGAGCTCAGATTACTGCCCACCAGTTCGGGCGCAATTACGGAATAATCAATCGCCGGGCGCGTATCACGTTTCGTATTCATTAGCCAAATGGAATCTCGCTCGCGCAAACGAGGAAACAAACATAATCGCGATCCACCCACGATTTCGTGAGACAGCGTATATAGTCGCAGCGGGAAGATGATGTGTGCGAGAAGGGACACGGATATCTAATATCGTGATTACATATAAGGATCGTATTAGATGAAGAGAGATTACAGAAAGTGCTTCGAAGACATGAAGAACTTTCAGAGGACTGTACAACAAGTATATCGCACATAAAAATAAATGATATAGGATAACTAAGCAAATATTGAATATTATGGATCGTGAGAAGTAAAGGGAGAGAGAGAGAGGGGAAAGACGGTTATCCAACGCGTGCATAATAAGAAGTGCTATTGATATATTGAAACTGTCGAGTCAGCATGAGTCTTAAATTCTATAGGTAGCGATATTGATTTTAAAGCCGATAGAGAGAGAGAGTAACGTTGGGAGAGTAGGCGAGCGAGTATAACTAACTGCGATTACAGCAAATAAGTAGAGCGAGAATGATGAACATAGATTGAACCAACACGTGAAACATATTTTGCAACAAGCGAATGTTTACAGAACATACATAATGTACACTACTCGATATAATTTACGGATCTAATAAACAGAGAAGCAAATAAATACATAAATAATTAATTATACGAATCGTTCGCAAAAGGATATTTTAAAAACATAAATTTATTACGGGTCTTTGTTTATAAAATAATAATAATAAAAAAATAATAAATAACCCGCAATTCAATCTGGCTCGGTGGAGATCCCGTTTAAGATTTGATTTATCAATGTCTACTCAAGCGTACGGAAAATTGATATGACAAACAGTCTCGGAAGGAAGACAAACGGTGGTCTACTACGCTATATCGATCTCGTTTGAAGAGCAGGCATCTCGAGACACACGCCGGTGGGAGCCAATCACACACGGAGAAAACAAAACGAGACTTTGATTTTACGTGTATGCGCACCCTCTTAAATCAAACCTCCTGAGCGAGGCTGCACGGGACAGGATCCTCATCCCGATGCATCTCTCGCGCGGAACAATGAGAGACAGAGACACGCTGTCGTCGACGCGAGGAACGCTGTCTCCTGTCGCGAGATGCCGAGATATCAGATAAGACAGAGACGGAGAAACAGGGAGAAAGAGAAAAAAGAGAGGGGAAATACAGAGAAATGCAAAGAGAAAGAGAGAGAGAGAGAGGAGAGAGAGAGAGAGGGACAAGGAGAGAGAGGAAGGAGGAATATATGAGGAACAGAAAGCGGGAGGGGTGTAGACCACGTCACAAATTGGTTTCATTGTTCGGCTAATGAAAGCAATAACTCGCGGGCGGGTCGTACCGCGTGCGCGCGGAATTGCAAGGCGGAAGGGGTTGGTTGCATCGCGCGTCGCGCACCCACGCATGCATACAGGGATAGAGACGGGGGACAGTCACGCGGCCGAACGTTACACATCGATCATCCGCGTTTGCCAATTAACGGGACGGCCCGTTACGCTGTCCGTCCGTACGTCGCGCGTGTTATGACTCGCAGCAGATGCGCCGCGACACGAACGCGGGTCAGCTCGAGAGACCAGGCCGAATTAAAGACGTATCGAGCAGAATCCGTAACAGAAATCTTATGGATTTTTATGGATTCAGCATCCACTTTCTCTCTATATAGAATGTTCAATTTTTCGTCATGAGTTTTTCGCTCTCCTTTACGATTTCTTTACGATTCCAGCTGCACTTTTGCATAACAATATTTTGCATATATTGGGCAAATTGCACAGTGAAATCCCGACCGGGCATCACGCAAAGATCACCTCCGACGAGAGCATTTGAAAATATTCCAAAAGGCGCGGAGTCGCGCGGCGCGCATGTTAATTGCCCTCGTTTGAAAACACACGCGCATAACGAGGAACGAGGCGAAACACACTCTGATATGCAATTTTATCGTGGCCCGCGTAATGCACACGTCGCATCGGGCGCACGTCATCATGAGCCGGCGTGTCGCGGGAGCAGCGGGGAATGTCGTTTTTCACGAGTTCGTCGGCACGACGGACGCATATTAATCGCGCGCGATGCACGGGCACGGAAAAAAAATCGCTCAAAAAAGCATCCGCCCGCCTCCTTTCAAATTCGTCGCTCGTTTTTCTGTATTTTATTGCGGCGGAAGGCCGGTGTGCACGCAGACTAACGCGGCGACTGTCTCTATATCTGCGCACGTGTCGCCGATGCACAGATAAAGAGGGTTGTCGGATGATGCGCCTCCCCCCCTCGGGCCGATGGGTGCACTTTAGCGCCCTGGCGAAATGATTTATTCGACATTTACTCTCGAGCTTTAACTCTCATTAAAACAACCGCGATCCTTCCGCCTCCCTTTTCGTCTCTCGCTTCTCATCTGCCTCTTTCCTTTTTGTTTTATCTTTTTCTTTTGCTCTTCTGCTCTCTCGCTTTTCGCTCTTCGCCGAGAAAATGTGGGTTTTAGCATGCCGCGGAAGTCACCGCGATGCGAGGAATTTTTAACAGTTCCTACATAACTTTCCTCACACTTACTATCAATGCGATCCGGAAAATACGATGCGGATAAAGGGACTTTTATGGATCACACTCGGACGTGTGATCTTTGAAATTCGAAATTTAACAACTTTGTAAATATCTATATATACGTGTGTGGAAATCATTTATGAAAATATTTAATTACATGCAACAGCTGATTCGAGTAAGTGATATTTAATAACAAATTACATAGAATATACGAAAATAAATCGTAATTTGTTATTGTTTCATTTTCCTTTGGCATCGGATTAATAATAGGTGTGTTTCATTGGCGCTAGTTTGACATCTCCAATTATCACAAGCCATTAGTATGCCCAACATTACATATCTAATTAACCTATATTCAATCATAAGAATATCTATTGTTAGCTGTCGAATTATTCAAACTGTGTGCTCGAGTAATTAGATAAATGATCATCGCTCACGCAGCGACGTTACAATTATTAATCATGTCCAGAATACGCGCACGTGCATCGTGCTCGCATCTTTTACGCGCGCCCTTCGAATCGCATTAACGTCACATTAATTGGGTGGTAATGCAATCGCACGTGGCACAACGCAATTTCATAGAGATTATTACCATCACCCTCGAGCATGACGACGAATGTGGTGGGCGTACGAAATATCCGTACGGTTTAAATCCACCGGCGCGGTCCAGGATGAATTTTCACCGTCTTACCCGCGGCTCGCATAAATCTTGCAACGAGGTTGCAAGCAACACGATAATGTCAGCTCGCCGATAAAACGTACCTCCGAAATTGGTCGCTTAATCAAAGCGACGTGCCCTCCGATGCTCTCACGAACATAGCTGCGCTTTTCGTGTTCTTTTGGAGTCTCCGATGACCTATCTACCTACCCCCTTTTATTCTTTGGCATTCGCTTTTCGATTCCAATCTGGATAAATGGAGCGCTACCAAGGATACTTAAGGGATCGTTTCGATTTTCAATTTATCCACTTACAATTACATAGTTGAATAGCGTTGCGTACAAACAAGTTTATCGAGCAGTAAGATACACGAAGTTAATTTCGTTCTTTTTTAAAAACAATATTCCTTAACGGTTGTTTTTGCAATTTTTGAGAAATTAAAATGCCTGTTGCATAAGCGAAGTAAGAATATATACGACAAGAAGGTTTCCTGAAGGATACAACCTGACTCGATCGCATGCTGAGTCTAATCGAGCTTTGAATTACCGGATCCTTTGAGCGTGCTGTCACTCAATTCACCCGTCACGCGGTAGTTATCGCGGCAGTTATCGCGGCAGTAAATTCGCGGGATGGTTCAAATGCGCGATTAGCAGTCGTATCTCGACGATTGTCGATCAACGGCGCGTTCAATCTTTCAGGCAATTGCGCGGCGCTCGCGCGAAGAGAACTCGCGGACAACGATACCCGGCGATAAGACGCGATGCCGAGCCGCGAGTTGGCGTGGGCTTTATAAGCGCGGACGGGCGTGAACGATTATATTCGGACGATGCAAACCGAGTTATCAGACATAAATTAATACGCTCGTTGCCGCTATCGGCCGAGGTATAACATCGTGGGTATCGCGGCCATTCGTTGCTTTAATTGACGTCTACTCAGCGCGAGAACTCGTCGTGCCCACGCCCGGTTCTATCTGCACTTTTGTTTTCTCTGTCAGCTCTCTAGAAATAGTCAAACACGCTTCCACTCCACGAAACCTAAGCACACAACGCGAAAGTACACACACGAGAGCGAGCTCTCGCTCGTATATCGTAAGGTACTCCCGTACTCATTCGTGCGCGCGTACACGCTGTACAAACTCGTCGGGTTAGTTCGAAGGGGGCAGTCCGCTGTTAAAATATCTGAAAATGTAAGTAGGTACTGTATCTACGTAAGACGTTTAACGTATCGAGATAATTGGACATGTTTCCGTAACGATATCTGCGCGCAAATTTGCCGGCGCATCTGTGTATTTTAGGCGCTAAAATGCTCTCACGTGTGAATTTATTCTTAGCAGATTAATAAAACTTTTCAAAACATAAACATTTTCCTTCTGATTCGTTTTTCATCAAGTTATATAATATGAAAGCTCCAAATCCAAATTAGCAAAAATCTTATCGTTAAATCGATTTTTTTTAAATTTATTTAAAAAGTAAAACACTGCAGTTAATTTTTTAAATTACTTTTAAAATAAACGCTTTGATTCTTCAATAGGTTTGAATAAAACTCGATAGATTGAACTTAATAAAAAAAATTTTTTTAATTGTTTTTCAGACACTCTTATTCTTGTATTATATTGCAAGTATGTATCTAAACACATACTTGCAATATATCCCCGAAGAACACTAAGAACACACAATCACAACCGCGTCTTATAATTTGAAGGTGCAGTTTGCACATGCACATCTCTTTCTCTCTTTCGCGCACGTGATACTCCCCCCATTCGCGAGAGAATGAGAAGTGTTTGCTCGATCGAGTAGCATGAAACACTCTGCCACAACTGATGAGATTTATGTATATGGCGTCGCGAGTTAACGTACGCGTGTATGCTCTTGCGAAAATCGACTATAGTCGGTATAAATCTGCAGCTGCGCCTTCTAATCGAATTCGCGCGCGTAGGAGAGTACACGGGCTACATCATGGCGCTGTCATGAGCCTTCGCGTCTCGAAATATCCGTATACGCGCGAGAAGTAAAAGGCAGTAAATATAGAATTATCGGTTGTGATATATTTATAGCGTTAATTGAAGAAAATAAGCAACAAGAGTCTGCAGTATTATAATTATCGAATTATCCAATTTTGTCTGGGTATTACATAGCCTGGCTAACGAACACGTTTCACGAAAACTGAGGCGGAACTGATAGGCGAAACGCGGCCGCACGCCGAGCGTCGACGATTTATTAGAACACAATGAGTCGCGAATAGATCTTCAGGAATTACTTGGCTACGAAACTCGGAAACTCGCATGGAGGTGATGTTTACGGGTGCGTAAGAAAATCGATTGTCGGAGAAGTAAAAATGTTCCTCAATGAGCCGGGGCATTTATGGTCGTCCCTCTGACGTTCTATTCCTACATGTTTTGCTTGCCAGAAGAAAAGATGTTTTTTGTCGATCCTTATTGAACTGAATTACGGTTCAAATCGAGAGGGGGGGGGGGATGTCCGCCCTTCCGCTCGGAGGAGCACAGGCCAATTCCGGATTCCAGGCAATTTAACCGACCGGCTCGGCGGGGCCATACCATACGTGAAACCAGCACGATCGTATGGCGGGATAAAAGGGCGCGTTTTACCCTTCCCTCGCCGACGTGCTCCGAAACGAGCTTGTTATTTTTTACTGCGTGGAAGTTTCGACTTTAACAGTACGCAGTCAGTTTTACACCCGTTTGGCCGATAAAGGGAGCGAAGGACAGAATAAGGGATTTACGATCCTGCCGAGGCAAGTATCTTGCGCAAGGGTTATCTCGAATGGCCATGTCGGGGATTTGTACAATGAATAAGTACATTATTTGTAAGTAGTTTGTATATACTCGTCGCGTTTTATTGCTACCGTGGAATGAACATATTAAAATCAAACGCTGATAAAAACAGAATTGCTTGTGATGCTCCTACTGTTATTTATGTGTAATGCAAATATACTATCCAATATTAACATTGTGTTATCATCGAAATAAAAATTTATAATCTTTCTGTTGTATTATAAAAATAAGATTAATATTTAACGCGTGATTGTTCGATATTCGCTGTTTCCAAATTAAATACGAATTAAGCGCGGACATTCCTCTCGATTCGCACGTGTAAATGTCAACATAATAATAAATTTATAATAAATATAATACGACGCATCGATTTTCTCTTTGTTATGACTTTTTTCAGCACATGTAGCCAATTTCTGCTTGTTAAAAGGATTGGGCTTATCATCGACGATATTTTTCATCAAAAATTTGCTTATTTACATTTAATTAAATTTTGATAGTCACGTGTATTAGAAAAATATATTTTGTAGTTCATATCATATCTGACACACATCGCACTTTTTATTTCTTAATTTCGAAGAAGGCATTGCATGCCTTTTGTGAGTGCAATACTTCAAGAATGACATCCTTTTTGGCTTTCTGGTCAGACGAGTCCAATTCACCGCATTATTTCACGTGTGCCTTTCGTCCGTGAAAATAACCGCGTACACGAGAGTCTACTTGTCGCTCGACGACTAAATAACTTCTTAACTTCGCGCGATATACAGAGTGTTCCTAAACAATCAGTCTCTTCATTTATAGATTTCTTATCAATTCAGTCTTAAATTTCAGTAAATATTATCTCATTAAATAAATTGTCAACTTTTAATAAGAAATACCTTGCCAATCAATTCTCAAATATCCGAATAACGTTCCCCCGAAATTAATCGTAGAATAGCATTTCATTGTTTCTAAGTTTTCCTTCATTTAAATGTCTATAACTCCAGAAATGATCGGTGCTTCGACTAATGCTTACTAAGGAACAATCGACTCCCAAACATTCGATTTCTAAGTGAAAGGAATAACGGGGCTTCCGAGACACCTTGTATACCGAAGAAACACCGTCGAACGAAGCAGAGACGGTAAAGTTGTCCCATTCCGCGCACCTTCGGCGCGGTAAATGTTCCTCTCCGAGCTGGCCAGCATCCACGGTGCTCGGAACTGATGGCGACATAAACAAACACGTGTCCGCGGACGAGACCATTTGTAATGAGAATGGCGAACAACCAACGACGACGACGACGAAGAATCACGCGCGCCGTTTATAGCGCTGCTCACAGCAGCCATTATTCCCAGACTATCGTCAGCTATACGAAAGCAGTCGTTTCACATCCCGAGCCTGGGCTCTCATCTCGCGCGCGTATAGGACGCGAGATACGCGCGTGAGGCACGTGTTCGGCAGTCACGCACGAAAATTTCGTTCCCTCCTGCTCCGAGACAACATCTCGGATCGATGAGAGAGCGGCGGCTACACTCCCGCGACTTGATGATCGAAAGATGCACTCTTCATCCGGAGAGGAGAATTTTTATCCACGCTCGCGGTTAGGTGCCCTTTTCCGCGTTTACGGCTGGTCTTTGTACGCTTTATTATTCCACGAAGCTCGAAATAAAATTCCAAGATTGAAGCAACGTTCTTGGCCGAGGACATTGGCACGAAAGGAGACTTCTTGAAAATGCATAAGCATACATTTAAACAGACATATGTCGTATTGACATGCACGTAAATGACGCGTATATGTACGAATGTGTGCATTGACAAATTCTGGTGGTTTAAATATATCGCTTTATTATGAAAAGCTTTGATTTTCAGTGTTCAAAGAACATGGAGAACTTACATAATGCAAACCATAATGTAACATGGAAATCTTACAATTTACATTTTAAAACCTTTATACTCTAGAATTCTCTATTTTTTAAAAGAATTCTATATTATATCTTGCTAATCATGCAAAAAATCGTTCTTTGTCTTAAGTTCCTTAAGTCTTTCTATTACATAACTTTTGAACTAGAACTTTTTTGTAGAATGCCCACCTGTGTAATGCATTAATTTACATACTAATTTATTCTTATAGGACTTTATAAGAAACTTTTAATTCTCATTAAATAGCTCATTAAATCTCAGATTAACCTTTCTTAGAGGCGATCGATATAGGTTATTTGAAGAATGGAATTCTATTATGTATGTATATTCATAATTATTTACTGTAAGAAATATAACTGGCGAATATGCTTTGATTATATTATCATATTTTTTCCATCCCATAAAATTGTAGAAACTGTTTTCCATTAGGTATGCATGCAGTTTCTTCAATTTATCTCTTTCATTAGCCGCGTCGGAGGTCTTATTAAAAAAAAATCGGCCAGCTTGCAGATAAAGAGATTAAATATTTTACCGTCAGCTCTCTGTTAAAGCCTTGATCAAATCTCTAATCCTGGAGTTCATTTAATCTTCCGGCCGCGCGTTCCGGTCTCGCGGGAGTTTCGAAAGTTGCGCACATCTGCTGAAAATTGGATGAAAAGCACTGCGAGATTTTCTCGCCTCGAACTGATGTTCCGAAGTCTTTCAAACCCCGCGCGAACTGTATTATAAACGCTTTACAAGCTCCGAGTTGCGCCACTCCGTTCCTCAAATATTTACATTTGCGCGTAATGCATTTTTCGCGACGTACAATACCCGCCTCTGTAACACACAATTGGTCGGCTACTGTACAAAATGCTTTTCACGCGGATTTAATTCACAAATTATCCGACTAATTTTCGATCAATTTACTTTAATAAAAATTTAATGAAACAGTGCGGTTTTTAATGTGTTTTTTTTAAATATTAACATTTATTAATTTGTAACAGCAATTTGTAAGTTTCAAACAAATATTCCGTTAAACTGAAATTTATTCAATATTAAATAAAATATCTTTTATCTATTTATATTGTTAAAATTTAATTCATATATACATATACGTGTGTGTAAAATTTTTCGATCAGTCAAAGAATATAAGATAGGAAGTAATATGATACAATTGAGATACTCGATATAAAAGTAATTAAGTATATCGAAAGATATTAATAAAATATTGTGCCATGGAAATAATTTCCAATAGAGTAATATTTGAAACATGAAAATACTTGAAGTAATTAATCTAGATCATACGTATGACTCTATTGTAGCGAAGAGGAAAAATAACCGTAAAGATAAAGATTTCATAAGCATTAATTTCAGGGAAAATGTAATATTTGAGAGCGCGTACAATTAAACCCTTTTCACACAACTAACAACTCTTGGATTCTGAATATTCTATGTATATTGCGTTAAAACAAAGAGCTTTTGTAACGAAAATTTGCACGATTTCCTTTCAAACAATGCCTCCCGAAGGAACGATTAAAAGGAATTCTTGTTACGCTGCGAGGCAATTAGCAAAGTTATAATTAGGACAGTTGGTTGCGATCGTTAGTGGACGAATCGGCCGTTTTGTTCTAGTGTTAACGACATCCCTCTCTTCCTCCCCCTCTCGCCACGACGAAAACGCGGACCTGGTTTTCGCGCTGGCGCGGTTCTCCTCCTCATTAACGTCGAGCCGCGATCCCGATGTGCGGCGGCGTTAACGCCTCGTTAGCGTTTCGCGAGCGGGACCGTTCGCGTTAGATAGGCGCGGCGCGCGCGATAATTTATTGGCTCGTAAATTTACGCTTTCCCGAATATACCGGTGTGCCTGCGCGCGTGTACGTGCACGCGCACACGCACGACGCGCCACATCTTTTTCGCCGACGACGCCGACGGTGCGGCACGGCACGGCTCCGCGTGGGCGTTTTGTCGCGCGAGTCTCGCCGAAGGTTCGCGGGGGAACACCTACGGTGCGAACGAGAGGACAAACATTGCCCGGTAATATGATAAATCGACCGGTGCACTCGTACTCGAGGAAATTACGGGATATTAGTGGAGGATCGTTCGCGCGCCGACGAACGCCGACACCGCAGTCGTTTCGTCCCGGGATAATTTTTATTTTGCTCGAAACTCACGTGACATTCCTCGATGCACGAGAGAATTTTTATGCATGAGTATCTCGCGACGATATGCGTGATATCGCGTTTGTTCGCGTATCGTTGAGCTTTCACCGCGCGCGCGAGGATGACTTGCAGCGAACGCGATGAGAACGCTCGATATAAATTTTGCGGAGATGCGCTCTTGTGTATGTACACGTTCGATGCACACGAACAGAGCGCAACAGTTGGAGGTGGTGGTTCCATGTATTGCGTATTGGATTTTTTATTTTTTATTTTTTTTTTGCGGAGGGGGAGTAAAAGCGACATTATTCATTGGCTTTCTCATTTTTCACCCAAAATAATCGGTGATCGGCACCTGTCGGTTTACGTAAAAATAAAGCTAAAGAGTAATAAAACTGAAAAATTACGATGCAAAAATTTCACTTGAACATTCTGTGTATGCTGCGCGAATACAAGAATGTAAAGGATTAGATAGTGATAGAGTATAGAGACATTTGTTTTCACTAGTTTGTTTGAAGTCCTGTGGTCTACGTTTTACAAAATGTTTAGACAAAAGTTCACAAAAAAGAGTTATAAAGGGTATCTGTTGACATATACGTACAACATATAGTGGTTATTATAAATAAAATAGTTTTTGCAATAAGATGTTTCTTTTTCTTAATGTATCTTCTGTATCTTTTTAAACATTTTAAAAGCGATATAAATCCGACTATATAACAAAACAATTCTACAGAATGCAAATTTTATTTTAATTATGACACGTAGATGAAATTAATTTCTAATATATACCTATATATTTTTAACAAAATCCTATAATTGAATTAGCATTTTATTATAGTAAAGTTTAATTTCAAAATCAGATAGAGATTTATTCGCGCTACTTTATTTGTGTTACTCGTCTGTAGTTAGAATTCTAAACATTCATCACGTATATAAATGCTTATAACTCAAAACCTATTAGAACCTGAATATCTCCGTCAACGAGAAATCAGGTCCAAACGAGACAAAGAAATCTGAAATATATGCGGTATATGCGTAGCTAGCTGCATCGCGCTAATAAGAGGAACGAGGCTGTCCTCGCCCGGGGCGGACAACGTGGCAGTAGCGGCACAAAAGTCTAATCCCTCTTGTGTATAATCACGCGTACCCCGTAAGGCGATTTCACGCTTTCGGATTTCTAGACGTGTATTCCGTTCGCGCGCCGCACGCGCGAGATGCTGCATGGAAACGTGTGTTCGTTGCCGGGCACGATGATACCGCGTTCGAAACTCGATAATGCCTGACATTGCGCCACACGGCCAGATATCTCTTCGGGATCTCGGCGAAATCATCGCCGTGATTTTCTCTCCGTGGCGAACTCGTCTCGTCTTTTCCCGTTCGCGCAGAAACGTAGCAATCTCGGCAGACGGAAGCGCGTGGTTAGGACTCGCGGGAAGGGTAGATCGAGGAGAGAGCGTGACTTCGGGTGGTCGCTCGGATAATCGGCGAAATGTAGTTATTCGGGCGAGACCGAGAAACTCTCGGGGAATTGTTGCCAATTGTTGGGAGATCGTGCTATACGTGCTGATTCTTGCGCTAATCCGTACAATTTGATGCACCGAAACAATGCGATAGAACCGTGATTTTTCTATAAGCTTCACTAGATTGAAGACCATTTCAAAGATCATTTAATTTCGATTGTATAAAATAAATGTAAGTCGCTCGCGTGAAAGATCTATAAACAATAACGTTGAAAGGTAACTGTAAGCTTGCGATAAATGACTATATTAATAATATTAAATGTAAAGTTTATGTATGTATAGTCTGTTTTAGCGTTATATGTAAATTCAATTAATTCTAAAGCAATAGTAATTTGCACAGATAATTGCATTATTTTTCAAAGTCATTTTAGTTAAAAATATTAGTGTCTGAGAATAACCAGATTTAGAATTCACACAAGGTCAGTATCATTTATAACTGCCAGCTGTTAAATTTCATTTTGTAACACATAGTAATCTCCGAGTTGCCTGAAGCTAATCCTGAGATCTCAATATAGAATCAGTCATACTTTGCATCTGCATGATTACCTATATTATTGTGATGGCGTTACGAGGTGAAAATTTTACTCTTTATAAACTGTTGCAATTTTCTAATATCCCAATAGTTATCATATCAGTGTAGCCATCACCAACCGTATGTATATGTATACGTATCATCCTAATCTAACAAATTCCCCAAAAATATCCAAGATTCTTTTGCCAAAGTTTTATAAATGGATACGATTTGTTAATAATTAGTTTTTTTATGGATAAGAAATACTTAATAAAAATTATACAACAAAAACTGGATATGGAATTTTAATTTATCATACATTTTATTTAGTTCTAATTTTTCAAACATTTAATAAAACATTCATGCAACGAATCAGAGATTTTTGATCGATCTCATCATTTTACACGTGGCGAACATCTAAAAGGCGAGTGAGATTTCTATTTTTGACATATTTCGACTCGTCTATAAGGAAGAGCAGTTGGGCGTGCATAAACGAACGAAATCCTAAGCGGGTAATTCCGACGAGCTGTTGATAGCTGACCCGAGGGTTAATTGCACCCTCGGCGAGACTTCTCTATCCCTCGGTACCGTTCCGTTGTATCTCTCGCGCAGCAGACTGCAATCTCTAAAACGCACTTAAGTCTATATAATCATCGATCATTTTTAGGAACGCCCTATTGACCAGTGAAAATTCCTTTTCTATTAATTACTCGGCCGAAATCGATTGAACATCATTAAAGTGTCGTTATTTGGAACCAAGTTGATTTAACATTACACGATAAATAATTGGTTTGTAAGACAAAGATTTTATACTCAATACTTTACATAAATTCCACTACAAGAATCTATTCTTATGTAGGTTTACACGTTCTATTATAAGTATTTTTATCGATTCTAGATCTTTTGAAGAAGAAAATCAACATGCGTGATAAAATAAGAAATCTTAATGTCAGAATTTTACATTATCGGAAAATTCAAAGAATTCCTAAAAGATTTTTCAGAAATGTCGATCCTGTACCTTTTTTCTACGTTTAATAAAATATTTTCCAGAATATCTATTATTTTCCAGTGTTATATGTGCGCGAAAAATATTTTATAAACGCGTTTTTTTATACCTACCGCAACACTGTTAAAATTACAAAATAATTTCAAAATATTTCCATCAAATGTAATAATTTTTTTTATTTATAATAAATATTTTTACAGCAATCCAAATTTATACAATTTCGCGTGAAATATTTTTCGGATCATATCACAGCATTTCTTGTATATCTGTGTGTGCCTATAACATAGATATGTAATAAATTATCTATTTGACTGGTTCTATAAACGAGGATAAAAGTTTTATTTTCTAGCGATAAATCAAGATATTGAAACTTGGAAACATTTTATCTCTATTAAAAGTGCCGTTATCTCAAATGTGTCAGTCTCGAAGTGCCGTCTCCCCAAAACAGTTTGCCTCTAATAGAAACTTTACTATGCGGATTAACGAAACGTGCGGTGGCGTCGAGCGATCAATGAGAGAATTCTCCCGATCGGAATTTCTCCGTCTCGTCGCCCCCGAACGAAAGGGTCCCCATTAGATTTGAGCTCGTTAGAGAGGCCGGACAGACGACGTGACGTGCGCGTTTCATGGATCAGCTACTAGACACTGAAACGTTTGCGAGAGGCCTAACCGCCTGAGTTTCAAAGGCAGCTCGCCGACCTGTGTCAGGTATCATCGGTCGCGTTCGAAGGAGTTGATTGCCAGTTGTATCGATAAGATCTGACACGGACGCTCGAGTTTTCAAAGCCGGCGATAGGTCACGAACCCTCCGGCTAGATCGTGTCTCGTGCGATGACTAGCGCCAGGCTGGCGATAGTCGAACGTGAGCAACGTTAAAACGTGCGTGCCGACTTTTTCGAAACAAAGCTGCAGTCGCCTGGACATGTGTACACGAGCAACACGATATGCTACTGTGATAACGCTGTTAGATAACAAGCGTTTCTTTCCTTCGGATATATTCTTTTGCAGACATTGTCTAATATCGATGACATCTTTTATTATTAAGTTTTACAATTGTTGTCCCTACAAAATTTTTATTGATTTGTGGATTACGAAGTATACGTATGATATTTCCATTAAATTATGGAAGCACTAAATATTTATGAGATGTTAATAATTGAAGATAGTTAAATAATATGGAAACTGTCTTGCTGATAAATGTTAAAAGTTATATAAGATTTTAGCGAATAAAGTTTGGAGATGTAAATAAAATAAGACTGGTATTTAATTACCATGTTACTCAATATTGCAAATAAAATATTTATGATAATTAATGATTTTGTTATAAGGTCTCTGTTAAAAAAATTTATAATCGAATCTTTGAACATTTGATGGTCTCAGAGATGGTTAGTGTAAGCAGTACAGCTTCAAATGTTTTATCGCTTCATAGGAATATATAGAGATGATCGTAACTGTCTCAGAATACACAGGCGAGAACAAAGTAAGTTCAAGTCACCACAAATCTGAAATTTCTTGCAGTAAATCGGTAGCGAGAGTAACTTGTCCCTCGAACACGTTTCGACTCTGTCAACGAGAGGATAATAAAAGCTGCAGATAATAGTCCGACGAGTTTCGTCTCTCGAACGGAATCCATCTTACACGTAAAACGCGACGCGATAGAAATCGCATACACTAGTATCGAAACCGTAAACGATACAAGCTATATGCAACTCGTCGTAATTTATAGGTCGACATCCTCGTTCGAGGAGAGAGAAACAGAGAAAAGAGGGAATGGTGTAGAAAATGTGGCAGCATAATCCGCGGTGCACGGACCGATCGATCGTTAATCTCGATCTGACGTCTCGCGGGAGTAATACGATCGTCTTAAATCAACGGAAACGGCGTCTTCTTTAACAGCCAAAGCCAAGATGTAGGCTTTATCTGGGAATAAATAAGGGATTTGTGAAAGTTGGCCTGTTTTGTCGATTTCCTCGAAGAAGAAACACGCGCCGCTCATTTTATTGTCGCGATTATATAGAAAGTTTCTTTAACAAGTCGTATAAATTATTCCAGTGTTATTCTAACAGATAAATATAGAAGATACAATGATTCATAGAAAATTAAACACATCGTACTTTTTAGAACAATAGCTTTTACCGTAAAAAAATTGTATTTTTCACACAGAGGGGCGAAACAAATATCTATTGTTAGAAATACCAGAGGAATTAAATTAACTTTCAAATCCCAGATATCCCTTTATATCCAGATAAAAATACATTTCTATATTTTGAACTACGGTTGTTATTCTTCTAAATGAGGGGAAATGTAGGTGTTTTGACGTTTAACGGAGTGACTTCGAAGCGAGCCGATTCGGTTAGTGCCGAGCGTGTCCTCGCTTCGTTCATTACGGCATCATTATTGTCTCAGGCAGGGTGGATGTAACTAGATCAATTAGGTCTCACGAAGATCCACGTACGTGCTCTCTTGCACGTAAGCGCGCGTAAGTGCGCCGAAGGTGCGATACACGGCGGTCGGGCGGTGGCACGCATCCTGTCGAAATCGAATTAGGCTTCGTGGCGCTGTCGCGCTATCCAGCTCGCTTCTTCGAGCGCGACGAGGGCGAGAGATACGAAGGCGCGAAGTAATCCGTTTAAGGCCGCCCCTAAGTGCACGCGCGAGGCGACGCGAATCTCACATGTGAAACGTGGTGCGGACGCGTCTCAGCACAATGGACCTCATTACACGGTATCGAGAAGATGGCTGGTAATTGAAGAGGTGCGTTTAGTCCGCTAAAAGCAACCCCCGGCTCGCCGTCGGAGGAGCTGTGAGTGCGCGGCGACGTGCCGCGCGATGGAATTACTCGCTTCGGAGTGGCGTCGAGTCCCTTATGTGACACGCGTCAATGAAAATTGCGACCTTCGACATCGCCGTGACGAGCCTAGAGTCGAAGCGTTGAATACCACAAGTGTCGCAAGTCACGCTATTGTTCCAAGAAGATACGACAGGGTAAATCTGAAGAATGGCGATAATTTGAATGTTGCCTATAGCTGTGAAATTGTAGAGTTCAAAAAAAATTTTGCAAATTATGTTTGAAGAATGTAAACGGAAAACGGGATATCGATTTGCGGAATATTTAATTGCGCATATAAAAATTTGAAAATTCTTAAATATTATAATAAAACTACATTCAAAAACGGATATTTGATTATAGAGAATAAATTATTGATCTTGATTTTGATAAAAACTTCAATATTAAATGTTAAATTTTCTAATAAGTACAGCACTTTCTCATTAATCTCGCTATTAAATTAGACAAACTGAGAAGAGAGAAGTGCAAATTCTTTAAAAAGTATTGATTCCAAATTGCTCAAGGGAGAGATTCACAGATTAAATTAATAGCGATACTTGTAAGTGATTCTTTAAGAAAAAGAGAGACAAATATCCGCAACATGTATCGTATATACGTCGTAATGTAGTTAAACAATGATGTTTAATTTCGATTCAGCAATTCCGCGGGAATTTTATGACCCTGGGGAAGCATACGAAAGATCGCACGAAGGTCACGATCATGCGCGAACCAAGCGATTCTGGCGACCACCCGGAAACGAGCCGTGCGAGCATGATTACGATGATCGCGTCGATGTATCCCACTGTGGCACGAAAATTAGCTCGTAATTTCAGTACAGGTGTTCCCTACCCGCGTCCGTTGGCGTATCGTCCCACGCAGACCGGCGAAACTTTCGACCGAAAGGCGACCCGCGCGAGCGATGGTGCATTAATAATCGCGGTTGCTCTTTCTTTGGTCATGTTATACTCGCGGAGGAGGAGAGATCGCCCATAAGGAGCCCGGGCCACACCAGCGCAAACCGGCGCGAACGGAGGTCCTCTTAAACGAATATTAATTAGCGACCGCTGTTGCCCGAACGCACAATAGCACGAGCAAAAGGATCAGCAAAACGGATGATTGAATTATGTACGCGCGCATCCGAGGAGGAACAATCGTTACTCCTCCATATGGACGACGGCGATCTGACGCGTCGGAGAAAGCGTGTATTCTTTATTTTTCAGCATTGCAACATCTTTTAAAGTGCATATGAGTTTATACAAAGTTTATATAAATATAGATTCGTGGTGTTTTTCGCGCGCATGTGTAAATGTCTCAAGTTCCGAATGTCAAACCTAAAAGAAAACTAATGACCAATCAAATTCTCATTAAGCGATGATCAGAACAACAAATTCGTCAAAAAATATGAATCTACGATTCATAATATACAACAGATTTATACAACTTTTGCATTTTGACTAGGTAAGGAAATGCCTGATCAGCAAATACAAATTGGACAATTTCTTTAACTGCTTCTAATTTTATCTTATTAATAACAACTCCAAAATCTTCTTTCTCACGGCACCGTAAAAATAATATTCAAATAATTATTCATGGCGTGTCTCGACGACAAATCAATCCCGATCGTTTCGAATAATAAAGAGGTACAATGGCGTGTTAATCTGCATGATCGCGTAGAGCCGTAGAAAATGAATTAAATTCATCTTGCTTTCTCGACTAGCTCAATTTGTTCATGAATTTTTTTATAATTGTGACAAAGTCGTTCGGTCTAAGGAAACATTAAGTATCTTATTTACTATGTTTCTCATTCTCTCTACCTTTCTTTCAACTTTCTCTCTTTCTCCGTTCTTTTTGTGCGGGATGACGTAGCGAGTGCTATTCGGGAAAAAGGGCCCGTGGACGAAGGGCGGAGGCACTCTTAATTAATTATTCCGTGGGCGTCGCGCCGCTCAAAATTAAAATCGGTTCATTAAGCGGCGCTACGTGGAATTTTTTCCTAATCCGACTGGCCGAGGGGAGTGGGGAGGAAAGGGCGGTGATGACGGCTACCGGTTTTCTACCTTCGTGGAGGAAGGGCCACGACGAGGAAGTTGCCCATGCCGCTGAATGGAGCGAGGGAATTCGACTCGCTCGTTCGTTCGGATCAGTAAAGCGTCTCCCACCTCCCCTTTCGGGCCTTAATGGCCCGACGAATGACGGCGAGGCCGCGGCGGTTTTTATCTCGTTGCGCAATAAATGCCTCGTTAACGATCGCGCTCGCGAGCAATAATCGAAATTCCCGATTGGCGCGAGACGCGCGCACGCTTTTACGACGACGTCGGCGAGCGCATCGCCAACACGTTAGGACGCATAACGGAGTCGTATACGGTAACTTATTGCATTGACGATGGTGTCGTTATTTAATAACGACTATACACAAAATTCTCACGGAAGAGGCGAGTAAGTGTTAAGTCGCGTCGATGTTACGAGACATATCACGCATATTTTAAGGCTGCGTATTTTCATGTAAATTAGTTAAAGAGTAGAGTATTAGACATAGATACCGTAGAGACTTTCACAATGTGCTTTAGAACTCTGCCTTTATCTGAAAAAGACTAAAGACATTTTCCTTACATTAAATAAAACTCAAGGTAGTAAAACAATTCATTGGAAAAATATTACAAGAACTAAAACTAACAGAATGAATTTTATGAAAAAAACTAGCTATTAGATTAGATAATATTTTGCGATATAAACTATTATATTCTTAAAAATTTCTCAATGATATTCTTAGTTATTATATATTTGTATAGAGCTTTTTATTCAAACTATTTCATCAACAATTTTACGCCAGCAACATTTCGAATGACTACATTAATTAATTGGCTTATAAATTGGAGTAATATTTAATACGTATTCAGAATTATGATATTGTGCGATTGTAAAATTAGCACCAGTTGGCATTTTGTAATGATTACACGCGGAAATCGCTTGGCTGGAATAACGATTGAAATATGTCTATAGAGCTAACTCGCGCTCACATCTGTTCCGAGCGCGCCAGCGCTGCAATTTTGTAATAAACTTATCGGTCTGATGCGATAATTATCGCGCATCTGGCAAGGCCGATCCGCGTGATTACCGAGAGTAATCCGCGAGCGAGTCGGAGCGGATGGAAACCGAGACGGGGCACCTGTGGGCGCGGGATAACTTCTTGAACGCGCGGCGCGGGTATAATCGTACAGCCTGGCGTTATCTATGGTTCGAAGCCGGCGTGGGTTCCGACCGCAAATGACGGGATAAAAGGGTCCTCGGCACGACAGGATGTAATTACGGCTTTACGTAGCATTACGGAGAGGTACCGCGAGACGCCCAGACACCGCCGTGGCGACTCTATTTAAAGTTTAAGTGGGACTTAAATTAAAATCCATCCTACAACGATTACGGTGACACTCGTACCATAAATTCCATCTTAGCCGATGATGCGCTTTTGCATTATTTTCAACTCGCTCCTTATATAGTTTCCGTATGCTCTTTCTCTTTCTCTTAACGTAGAAATTCCCTTCTTACTATAAGTATACCTATTGTTTTAAAATAATTTTTATATTAGCGTCAATTTTTTGTCACTATATATAATATATACTTATTTTAAAATAATGTGTTTTGAATTTTATAAAAGAAAATATACGGAAATTTAAGTGTGATTATTCATTTCATGAAGACATCAAGAAGAATTATATTGATTATTCTCAACGATCTAAACGAGCACCTTTCATTAAGTTTCAAGATTTCAGAGAGGAATTCCGAGCACGTAGATGCCACGTACTGTACCAATAAAAGGGTCTAGCATACCTGAACGTGTTAGCGAAACGCTCGAAGTGTATGAATCGACCACTCTCTTGCGGCAGTGGAATTCTTCCTGCCGCGGGATGAGAAAAAGAAGATAAGCGAAACGCGCGAAGAAGTTTCAACATTTTGCTACTCAGCCAGCAAGACGACTTCAATTTTAAATGACGCTTTAAATCGAATCTTCGTTAATACGATTAAATCTATATGATGTGATTCGTATTAATAATTTTAAGGTTAAATGAATTTTGCAATCAAAATGGGAATCGTATATTCTAATAGACAATTATTTGAAAATATTACTATCTTCTATTTACAATATTTTCTAACACACTCGGGAATATATTTAGATTATATTTTTTTATTGGAAGAAATATGACCTAATGCATTCTCGAGATCCTTTATTTTTTCTGAATCAATTATGGTATGATAAAAAAGCAGAGCGGTAATTTTCTCTCTTTTATATTAAACCCACAGCTGTGTTTGACTAACCGCAAACACAGGTTCGAAACATTTTTCGAAGAAATCATTCAGCCTGCTCGGTCTCGAGAGAAATGTTCGTCACGGAAGGTTTTTTATCCAAGAATGGACGAGTTATTTCAACAAAACGATTTAACTTCATGAGCAAACGACAATATCATGTCCTTTTAATTAGCAGATATGAGGATTGTAGGAATAATTGGAAATGTAAAAACTCTTTGATTTTGTCTTTAATAGGATTAAGTTAATCCTATTAAAGACAAACAAGGATTAAATTCACGGAATGGTAAGCAGTAAAAATGTTTTTATATATCCTTTTTACATGCATTGTATGGATTTTGCATATGCACTATAAATGAAAACGCGTTTAATTAAAATAATGGGGAATCCAATACTAATATTATTTTACATAAGAAAATAACATACAGAAAAGTGTTTTATTATTTATTAAACTTAATTGAAAGCAAAAATGTTACGCGCGAAAGAATTGCTATAGGAAAAGGGTATGTTTCCAATAAAAATTTTTACAAAAAATATTTAGTTTAATCATATATGTAAGATTAGTTTTCTTGAGGTTTATCTATGTCTGATGTCCTTCCTCTCGAGGTTCAGTTTTTGTCAAGCGTCTGCTTAGAAAAAAGCGACTTAAAATAGAAAAAAATATGTTGCCCACGAGAAATTTACCTAAACTATACCAACAAATGTCAAACAGTAGAAAAATATTGGAAAGTATATGTTTAAAATAAAAGGAGATAACGTATTAACTAGCTTTCCTTGACAAAACCCAGATCAGACATCTATTCGTATTTCAGTGTTCTGTGACATTTTTTTTCTTGTCAGAACGAAAGATCACAATTGAGAATAAGCTTGCTATTTCCTCTCTGAATAAAATTCGGAAAAGAGTGCATGACTTTTCGTTAAAATGAAACGCCCGAGAACAAGTTTTACACATTCCGAAGTTGAGAAACGGACGATACACGCGCGATAAGAAAAAGGTCTAAAAGTAAAGGTCTAAAAGTTTGAACGTATCTGGTAGCAGAATAAAAGAAAATAACGTAAAAGTTGAAATATTCCGATGCCAGTATTGTTTCAAAAAGAATTCATGACAAGTTCTTTTTTCTAAAAAAATGCTTATCTTATTTTAGAAAATAATTACAAAGATAATGTATTTTAAATCAGAGAGAACTAACTTTCAAGAATTTTCAATTATTTCTGAAAAGCAATATCTTAATTTTACAAAATTTTGTTATTAATTTAACTATTTAGCATTAATTTCTCACTTTTCAAATATTTATCATTTTCGATAAAAATAGTATCATTAATTTTAATAGTAAAGGTACTTTGAATATAAATATCAGTAAGATTATATGTGAGTAAAGTATGACTATATATTTATACATTTTTCAGAGAAGGAATCTAATATCTTCCGAGAAAGTATTATTCGAGTGAAGAATAAAGTGCTACTAAATTTCATTTAATCACAGGTATTCCGCAAAGAACTAATTTACTTGAGATAGATTTACTGGGTAGAGTTTCACTGTTTGCTTTAGTAACACTTTATTTTTCTCCGGGGATATATTGATTTATGAGAGGCGCCATAAAAAGGAGCTGCAACTCGACTATTATAAATCGTGGGATACAGTCCGAGCTAATTAATATCGACGTAGATCCGAAAACACTAATTCGCTCTTAAATGCCGGCGGTAAACGCCGCAGGACTCACCCGATACTACTTCGATTAATCGCTAATTACGGCGATCATCTCCACGAAAACGACTCGAAGGTTCTGACATGGCTACGACTTAATAACAGGAACCGATCGTGGAATTTCAGACGGTGGCTGACGGTGGTTATTAACTATCGAGGGGTTATCCGATCGACCCGATACATAGCGGCCTACTTGGATTCAACAACATTCTTATCCATCGATCAAATTCTGCGCTTCGCGCAAACCGAGTTCCCATAAATCACCAGCCGAGATTTTCGCTGCCTTGCAATGAAAACAATAAGACAATACTATCGATCTTGAGCTTACAACTTTTATATAGATATTTGTAAAACATTATAACAATACCTATCGCTGATTAACTGATATGATTGTAAGTGACCGAAAGGCGATTATTTTGTGAAACGTTAGAAAGTGGGGCAATATTTTATATAAAAATGGCGATGCACATAAAAAATCTTATATCTTAGTGATCGGAAAGAAAAAGAATTATCAAGAAACATCCTGAAAAAGAGATCGCGTGCGTTTAAAATTTAAAAACACGTATCAGTTTTTCCAATAAATCACCGTATTTTATTTCCGACAAAGAGACGAAGGTTCCGGTAACAAACATACAGAAGAGTACACAGAATAAACGAATCATGATTGAACGGAACGAGCATCCACTCCTAATGATTTATCCGGAAGCAATATTTCGTTCGTATCTGGGGTTTCAATCAATGTCAGTTTGTTTAACGCGAAATTGCAACAACAAGAACTTTATGTCGAGTGGATGTCTTTGGCTTTCTTTTTTTCTAAATTTTTCAATTGCTTTTGTAATTTTGTAATCATATTACTATATGTTGTAATGTCTTAATATCGACAACAAACGTTATTAGATAAACAGTGCTCCTCTTATTTTTCAATCTTGTGGATATCCTGCGTACTTGATTATTTAACCCTTTTATTACACTTCATAAACAGTTATTATACAATTGCCTTCTTATGAATAGCATTCATTTTCAATCGCTAAGATACACCAGTGTTAATTATACGCCTGCTACATCCTAAATTGAAGCAGAGCCTATTTTTCACGCCACCGCCGGTCAATCGATTAAAGCGTAGCGCTAATTTGTAAGAGAGTATAAATTATGACAGAACTAAGCCGTATACGTCAGCATCCGCGCGAGAGAGAAAAAGGAAGACAAAACGCGCGCCGGGGCAGCAAGAGAAAACCGAGTCGTGGGTAACGAGTATCGTCGCGAGCAAAAAATAAGGCACGCTCCTCCCGGTTCGACACACGAGATTATTGGGTCGAGAGGATGGGTCCCCACCGAGAGAACGAGTGCGCGGAGAGATGGATCAAACCGCGAGCTTCCCCCATTGATTCCACCCCTGGCGTTCACCGTTCCACACCGTGTTCCCCCTTGCGCTTTCCATTATTCTGTTATGTTTTCAAGCTGTCGCAAAGAACACGGGTGGCGTGCTCGAGTAGAGAAAGTTACGGCACGATTCTAGCCGGAGTAGCACTCCCCTGAGCTTCTCGAGAATTCAATGGACAAGCGATCGATGCATAAGGGGGGACGGGGGGGTGAAATCATCAGGACAATGATACCAACGTTGATAAATTCTTTTCAATTACATTTATCGAAATTGGCTGACTTTTGAAAGGATAGTTTAGCACATAAACGGACGAGACAAATGGGAAAAATGAGAATTCTAATTGCTTGGTGAAAACTTAGAAAAAAGCTGAGGGTATAAAACTTGATTGGGGAACGCAAGGCGGTAAAAGTTATACGGAAAAGTTTACCCTTTTAACACCAGCCGATGCTGAAGATTAAGAATTCTTGGAATATCTTTATAATCACGTCAGTACCTTTCTTAAATGTAATTACGTTTTTCGCAAGAATATGTGTATATAATAATAATTTATTACTCTATCAATAAGATATCTCCATTCAATTTTTTTATAGATTGGTTTTAGAAAGAAGTTGGAAAAAAATTGTGCATTCAAGAGCTGGAAACACTTAATCTGTATAAGGAACGTCTATAACCTGTTCCAAAACTTTTAATTAAGCGTATTATATTTTTGTTTACAATACAAAGTTCTGGCATTCTTTATAAAGATTTCTTTATAAAGATTTCTTTATAAAGACATTAACTTTTGCCACATTTAGTCAATACATCTTCATTCAATAGCGTGAACTTTGACGTTTATTAAATTCTATCAATTGTCATTGATATATTGATGGATTGACGGATTGGCCAGTTGCATTCGTATCCCGATTTTTCCGTACCAAAATAATACATAAAAGATACATTCAATTCCTTTTTCTATCTATCGAAATGTTATGACAGATCCACCGAGTTCTATTCACAAGAAAAATTCAACAAACCGCCAAAAGTATTCAAACGCATGAAAAATAGAGTAGTTTCTTCTGAACTTATATCTTTTGATACAACTAAAAGGTGATTTTAATAAATAAACATACACGATTATTTTTTAACCACAACGAAAAATATTATTATGGATTTGAATTGAGTTACTTGTGTGTGCATAGTTCTGTACAAACATTTTATTTCACTTCCGAGTTGTTGAGCTCCTTGTGAAGCTCCTTGTGAACGTGATTCGACGATATTGTCACGAAAATTCAATGTAAAAGTTGAAGCTGCCAAGTTTCAAATTTTTCGAATTACGGGCTACACCGAACTTCCCTTGTCGGATCAGGTTGGCAACGCTACGCGAGGCGGATCGGGAACGACGAGAGAAGTCGAGGACTGTCGTCCGATAACGAAGACGACCCCCTCGAGACGCCTTCCTTTCTCCGACCGGATGAATAAACTCGAGACTAATTACCGCGATAAGTATAGAAGGAGCCCCGGCACGCTCCGTTGTGCGTTCCACGACGAAGCTCCATGATGTTAACGAGTGGTGGCTGCGTGCCACGCTCGATGCTTCAATCAGAGGAATGCCTGAAATATCTGCTCGCAGTTACCGGCGAGATAATATGTATTCGCGTCGCACTTGTACGTCGGTTGGGCGGGACCCAACGTTTATTACTCTGCAGCAATGCGTAATTAAAGTAGAATAGATGGCATTTGAGCAATGTCGACTCCGATGCTTGGCGAGATGAATATCGTTCTCCTCGATGAAGAAACGCTGCGATTTAGCCGAGCAGTCGTCGCATATTAATCAATTTTGCATAAACATATGTTTACTTATTATGGTTCTCTATGTAATCATTAATAATTGCATGAGCAAATCTATGTACAAATACGTGAAATTAAGTTTCTATTTGCACGAGAAAGATTAACTGAAATCAATCATTTTAAGGAATAAATAAGCGATATCTCCCTCTCTGTGTTCAGAATTTTATAGGAACATTTTTAGAAGTGTCGACTTTTTAATTCAGCTCATTAAGGTTTTTTTTATTAATGTCTCACGCTATATACTTCTGGAATAAAAGAAAAGAAAATTAAATATGCGTCATTTTTGCTAAAAGCGAATTTCATATTATTCCACATAAGCCACACGCGTTTTGAATTAATAAATTATCTCTAATGTATTCTCTACATTTTTCACGCAGGGAGCCTTGAGTAAATGCAAATTTAAGACTGTAAACTGTATTATTTTTGTAAACAAATTTTCTCGGTATGTATGAAAACATCATGTGTGGGTAACGTAAAATATACTGACCTCCTTCGCATCTTCGCCTTGAGGAAAAGGTGAAAATGTGTATATTAACGCCATTATTTCCGCACGCAACGTAGATTAAATGATAATGAAGGATACCTCTCATTTTTCTCTTTCAGCAAAATAATTACGGCCGCGTTGAACTTCAATCGCGGTTATGGCGTTTTAATGACAATAATATCGGTACTAACGGCACGACTAAAAGGGACGGGGAGAAAAGAAATCGCGCGCGTGTGCGAGCGAGATAGGGAGAAATTAAAGGAAATGGTAGTCGTAAAATAACGGCGCGCCTCGGTTGTCGCTCGCTGACTGAAATTACCGTGTTACCTGTTTCAGTGTGCAACTGCAACCTCCACGCGAGAAAGTGCAGATTCAACATGGAGCTGTACAAGCTGTCGGGCCGTGTCAGCGGAGGCGTTTGTCTGCAGTGCCGGCATTTTACGGCAGGAAGGCACTGTCATTACTGCCGCGAAGGTTACTACAGGGACCCGGCGAGACCGATCACGCATCGCAAGGCCTGCAAACGTAAGTGCCCCCGCGGCAATTACATGTAAATCCAACAAAGACACCTCAGCGACGCGGGGCAATTACGCTCGCGTCGAATAACCCTGCGCGATTACCCGTGGCACGCTTAATTACGGAAGTGCCATGGCGAACTTGCCATCGTTCGCTTCTCGCGCGCGGGGATTAGTAAGCGACGATAATGGCGTGTAGGATTTCTAATTCTTCACGCGCTTCTCAATGTACGCGCGTTAGAGCGCTAATAATGCGGACCCGGGCTAATTAGACGATCCCGCGGGTCATAGAGCTTTCTCTCTATTCGATTCGAAATCACGATCCCGCGAGAGAGAGAGAGAGAGAGAGAGAGAGAGAGGAGAGAGAGAGAGAGAGAGAGAGAGAGAGAGATAACTTATCGAGAATACTTCAGTGCTTCTCGCGAAAAGAAGAGTACGGATAAGAATTCTGCAATAATTTTTAATAATAAGAATTTCAGTCTTATTAAATAATATCCGAGAGTATTTTGATATTTTACGGAAACGAGAAGAGATACACGTATACGCAAGAATATTTTCTACGCGTGTGTATTATATTTACTGCTGCATTTTTTAACCGAGAATTTTTCACAAAAATTCCCCCGGTGATTATACATGCAGTTGCCACACTTTCAATGCTTACCGCGGTATGCGAATCTGAGATCGGGACGCTTGCCGTGAATACGCGAACTGATCGAAGCGGTGAAGGGAGAAAACTGAGAAAGGACAACGACGGCTCCTCCGATCGGGTCAGCGCATCTTCCCAGCCGCGCGACGCCGCTGTCGGGAGAGACCTGGATGCCATTACCATTCGTCTCAGTCCCTCGGTGGTACTGTTACAAAGTGGTTACCAGCTGAGCAACCCCCTAATCTCGGTGCATTCAATTTATGTACGTTTGTCTAGCCTCATGGACCGCCGCGGGGATAACGATCTCCCGGTGTGAGAAAGCGCGCGTCGATGCATCGGCGCGCGGTCTACGTGAGCGAGCGTCCGCACAGCGCATCCCGTGTCGCTCGTAACTATACGGAGTCGTTGTCCGACGTCGATTTACCGTGACGTAACGATATTGGGCTGTATAGGCGCGATAAAGGAATTCGTCCGAAATACGGACGCGAAAGTCGAAACTTGAAAAGACGTGACAAACACAGCTGACGAACTTAAATTCGTAGTGTCAAATTATACTCAATTTGAGTAATTTTTTACCATTCCTATAGGTCACTTAATATGTCGTTATAATTTACCTTTAAGTACACGCGTTATTTTTAGTAACATATAGTCACAGGTGGGATCTGCAGGGATTCCCACAAGTGTTTGTTTTGTTTTCTCTAAAAGTAATGTAAGGTTTAGAGATGTAAGTTTTAGAGTACATAATAAATAAAACACATAACTGACATCTCGCATAACTAAGAAAATACGTAACAAAAATAGCGCTTGGGGTCCAACCAGAGCTCGCCCGTGCAGTTAAAGGTTAACTAAACCAATGAAGTGTTAAAATAATACTGTTTTGCGTTAAAATAATAAGCTGCTTTTTTTACACTAGCTTACATTAGCTAACTATATATTATTATTTTTTAAAATAATAAATTTCGACACACATGGTGGTTAAAAATAACAAAATGTTATTTAACTCAAGGTATTAGTTTAAAATCCTTTAATATTTAACAGTGAGTTTAAAAGCTTTGCAAGGTATTCCTGTTCCTCTCCATTAAATTCGGTGTTATGATGCGTTTGTCACGATTTTTCAACGTCTTCTCTTGACGCAACCTCCGCGCAATGGCAGGCATTACGGACTCTGTCTCTAATGGACCACCCATCGTACCGTTCGAGTGCACGGGTATTTACGCAACGCGTCTCTTTACGACCGCGAGAATTTTCGCGAGGTACTCACACACTTGGCGGACGAGTTTCGCGCGATTAACTATGTATGTCACTGGATAATACGCGCGTGTTCTCAAACGAGGATTGTATGTCGCGTTGAGTTGCGAGATTAATTAACTCTTTACGGTCTGGAACATTTTTAACTATCTGGCATTCATGTTCGCCACGAAGACCAGTTGTAAAAGAGACGTAAACGTGCAATAAAAATTTTACTCGAGAGGCATGCCATTCAAAGGCGTTAAATGTAATAGCACTTGTCAACAAGTGCTATGAAATATTTTGTAACTTCTCCGAGTACGTGAACAGAAAGATTATTTTAGAAAAAATCATACGTAATAGTGTTATATTGTGACAATCGACTTTATGTCACATTTTATTGCTTAAGAATAAAATGTTTTTCGGAATGTTATTATATGAAACATTCAGTCTATCGAGAAATAAAAGTAATGCAAAAATTTATTTGATAGATTCATATGACAAGACTATAAACGTCTGAATTTATAAGCGTGCATAATGATTAACGGGCTTAGTTGCTAAAGTATTAACTGCTTTCGGAGTTAGCGATTCATAGGAACGACGATATTGCGCGTATACCGCTCACCTCGTATACTGCTCTCGCACAGTGTTTCTGGTTTCAATATATAAAGCACAAGTGTCGTACCGAGAGTCTGCGCGTGCTCTCGCCACCGAGATAACGAACGGTCTGTATTCTCGTTAGCAGCCATGGCAGCCGTTAAGATAACAACGAGACACGACACTCACCGCGAGCGCACACCGTGAAAAGAAGATTTAAGCTCGTCTTAGGACGGCATAAGTTTCATAAATTAATCCCCGGGACGAGGGGTCCCCCGTCGGTGTTGGGATCGCGTGGGAAGACGGGAGAATATAATTTCATTTTGATACATAATTTAAGTTTGAGCTTTAACCGCGCTCAAACTTGAAATTGCCCTCCTCCCCCCTCTCCGTATAACGATGATAAATTTAGAAATTAGTCGGGTGACAGGATGGTCCGATTTCGCTCCGCTGGGTATAGCGATGGATAAGTGTATAATGAAGTTGTAGGAGACTCTATTTCAGAGAACTGTATAGTTCAGAAATATAATCACGTCTCACACAAAATCATAATAGCATGTATGTACAAAATGAATTTCGATCAACATAGAAAATAAAATTCTAGTGTCCGTGGTAGCGTAAAGATCTAAGATCCTTTTTTTTTCCCCCCCAGAAGAAGCAAATTAAAAAGGAAATATACTATAATTCGAATTTCATGATAATGAAGCTGTGATCTTATAATTTCGAGGTTTTATCTTGAACTGGTATATAATTTAAGATCCCTGAGGTATCAGTGGCCTTTTCAGAAAACTGGCTATATCTAATTTCTAGTTTTCAAGATCGGGATAGAGCGAAATTACGACGTTATTACACGGTGATTAATATGACGCGATGAAGATAAGATCTTTCTGAGGGAAAAGCGACTCTGATTGAATAATTAGCCACGCCTACTGGATTAATTTCAATTTAACATCGTGTTAAGTAGCGCGAGTGGTCGCATTTACATGTCATACCACCTACCGACTTATTTAGATAGCAATGGCTCAACATTATCACATTCTCGGGGAAAACTATTCTCGCGACATTAAGCAATTAAGTCTAGTTAACGCATACTAATTAAGATCGCTCGCTTGCAAGAAGAGAACATGCACGAGCGAGGTAATATATTCCAAAGTACACATTATTTGTATAACGAATGTGAGCCTGTCAGTACTATATTAATACGATTGAATAAACTCGAGAAACTACTGCCACAGATTCAGTTTATGAATTCTATATCCAGTTCGAAATCCTATTCACGTGGAAGTAGACAGCAATAATTTTCGTTGAGCGCGCCGCACCGAAAGCGTCAACGATAACGACGACCGCGATAACGACGATGACATTGCTCACTTTATAAGATATGCCTTAAATATAAGATACTCGTTCGTTCGCTCCTCTCTCTCGATCCGCCATCCTCTGTTATTACAAGCCCGAACGCGCAGAACGGCGAAAATGCAGATTTCTGCAATTTCTCATCCACGCCACGTCTTGCAACGTCCCGTCGTTGCACGACGAACGCAACGCGCTCGGTGCCTCTCCCCCGTGACATGCAGTAACATTTCCACGGTTAGTGAACTCCGGATTGGTCCTGCCATGCCGACCCCTCGCATCCCCGCGTCGCGCTTGCTCTCAGCAAACCAACCCCCTCAATCTCGTGCTCGACATTTCCGCGGGAAAATACGGCCCCCGGTGTCGACCGTGACGTACCGTCAGGTCAGAACAGCGCCGCTCGTTTCGAGATTTCCACGGTGACGAATGAGAGCTCCCGCTTCGACCATCTCCTAAAGCCCGTATCTCGTTTTCACTCCTTTTCCGCTTTTCTTGTCTGCAGTAACTACCACTTGCCTCGACTGTAAGCTGCTTCGCTTTGACTGGTCCCCGGGGATAAAGTCAGCATTTTGTTAAAAGCTGCTTCACACGTGACGCGGTGAATCTACGAGAGATCTATCGCTTGTTGAGAAATTCTGCATACTCCTTGTGTTAGCGTTGCGGATAATACGGCTTTATAAGTCTCCGATCTATTTTAATCTATGAGTTGATGTAAATCAATCTGTTAAATGCGTGAGAAGCGTATTCCTAAAAAAAAATTCCCGAGAGTTATATATTTTTCGATATTTTTATATCATTACGGCTCAAAAAGTATTAACTCTGTAATAATGTTCAATGTACCCATGTTAATTTTTTTTGTCACTATTATCATTGTTCGAACATTAATGCGAGCTTTTTAAAAATTAGTCCGCGATGTGAATTAAATAATAAATACCGCAGTCAAACACAATTCTCCAATAATTTCTGTTCTACTCCAATCACATGCAGCCCTATTTTATTCTTGTTTTTATTTCTCTGTTTTATCTACTCTATAATTCCTTCCCTTATTCCGATCCCGTGGAGAATCGTCGTAGAAATTTGTTTTCTCGCTATGCTATAAAGAGAAACGTCGGGGAACCATAGAGTTAGCCTAATGTTGTTGTTAAAAGTTTTATGAGCAACTGTCAATGACGTAACATAGACTTTTGGTGTTTAACAGTCAATAATTACTTTGTTCTCGGCTCTACGTGCTAACTTTATTGCTTAATAAGAAAGAATATTGCTAATCTGCAGCGCGATAAAGAAATTGAGGAAATTGTCTTCATATAAGTACCACAAATCTAATCGAATCATAGGATTATTATAGATATTAATTCTAGAATTATTATACACATTAATTTTGTTACTGCCCTTAATAACCACGCCACTGTCAACTTCCCCACTGGGAGGAAATTTATATAATAAAATGAAAATCTCTCGCGGGATTTACGTATAATGGCGAGGGAGCGCAACGTATTGCATCGATAGTAAAAACGTCCGATGCGTCGTAATTTCACGGCTCACTAACGATCGTACTATCACGGCGACCAAACGTTCGTCTAGTCGTGCTAGCGCACGCCGAGAATAGTCACGGATAATTATTTCTCGCGGAGGGTATCTATATATCGTGAAACGTCACTTCTATATACGCGACCTTCGGTGCAAAGCATTTGCATGACGCAAAATAGCTGTCTTTAGGTCTCGCAAAAATAAGCGCTCTCAGGAATGGCGATATCCGATCGAGCAACCATGACCTTTTGTTCTATATTAATTCTCATTACTACGATTTCATTTCGTCAATCTTGCGCATCGTATATATACCACTCTTCACATGAACATTTTTAGAAGCTAATTATTTATGCAGTTACAAAACATCTGTAATAAAATATCTGCTATTCAAAACTATGACATGACAGAAACGATAACAATTTTTCGTTCTAATCAAGCTGAATAACTACCAATTTATCTTGTGCTCAATGAGAAACCGTCCCTGCATAATATATCTCTACGGCAATAATTTTTATAGCCGTACACACACATGGCCGGCCAATGTCGTTGCATACGCGCGCGGTGGTCGGTATATATTAGAAACTCCCCCTGTTTGTACAATACGCGTGACCGTGCCGGAACGGTGTACGCGTTTCAACTGTATCCATCCCCGGCACCCAAAGGCTTACCCCATGTTTATTCTAACCCCGGTGGCACCCTCGGGCAAGGGTTGCTTCTCAAACAGAATCGGTCACCGAGACGCTCACCAAGCTCCCACCCTCCCACGGTGCACCCTTCTGGTTCTTCCACTCTGTCAAGACTTCGATCTGTGCGGCGCGCAAAGCGAAATTTCACGCAGTATTAAATTAACGCGCGGCGCTACTACGAATTCCTAACGTGACTGAGTCTCGGTTCGGTCGGCGTAGGCAGATTGTTTGCGATCGAGGGGTAAACTTGGACCGTCGAAAGTAATTCGTGCGTTTACTTCGCATGGGCGCATTCGCTTATTGTCGGGAAATTTGAATACGAAGACTATGAATTCTGAACACGAAAGTGTTAAAATGAAGTGCTAATATGTCACTCATTGATACACAACAGTGGAGTTTGTGCGAACTGCACGATGATTTGCAAGATAGAAACATATTCAAATTGACATATAGCGTACAAAACAATTCATATTTAAAAAATTATCGTGTATACGAAATAATTATGAATGATTAATTTCACAAGTAAATAAATGATAAATGTGTAATAAATTACTCACCCCTGCAGTGTAGTTGCTCCGCCGTCCGATGCCACCTAGAGCTTCTCTTCCTCTCAGGTTTCTCACATTCCTGCAACACAACATTCGCGAGTAAATACAGAGTTAATTATGATCGCGCACGTATCGTCGCTGTTATTTAAATATGATAATCGCATGGCACTTTGCACGACACTCCTGATATTAATCGTACATGTGCATTATAAAATTATAGCGAAAAATCTCAAAGAAGTCAATCCGTTTCATACCCTCGTTCCGTTCATTAATGATATGTATGTTATATATTATGTATGATATAATCGCCCAAGTATCTTTAAAAAAATAATTGTTATCTCTAAATATCGCAATAAGATAATAATTTTATTAATTTTGTTTTTACATTCAACGAATGAAACACGCGAGATAGTTCCTTCAATATAAATAGCCTTAAACCATTCATGAATCGTTATGGCAGTTAGTTAAACGCGCAGATTGAAAAATGTTAATTATTCGTAGGTATAATCGCGTTTTCTTTTGTCACAATAATATATAGAGCGACGTATAGAGTGACTTGCGACGCTGTCTCTTCGCTCGAGCATCAGTGTCCGAATGGTAGCCCTACGACTTTATGTAAACAGAGCGGCACCGTACGCTGCATAAACGTACGCCAAGGCCAAGGCCGTGTGCCAACCGACTTGTTATCGTTCCTTACTCGGTGCCTTACAAAATATATTTCTTTTTTCGCGTACACACATATTCTGTTTCTCACATTTCAATAAAATTTTAACATTGTTTTATAATCTACTATTACTGCACATTAAAATCTGATATTTGTGCGAAGAATAAAATTTATCTTTGAATGGAAAAAGTTTCTATGGAAAAACCAATTCATTATTAATACGCTGTTATTTTTACTTCATTATTCACTTTTTTCACAATATTGTGAGTAGAGTAAAATTGTGTGGTTTCCATAAATCAATAATCAATTTTATTAGCTCGAAGGAGTATGATTAAATCACCATAAAAAGAATTATGATAATTTATTCTTATTTATCGAAATAATTTATCACGTAATTTCATTCCTCTTGGAAAACATACAAATTTAAAAAAGTAATAAATTAATTTCCATATTCCGATCATACAAAACAAAAATTTGTTTTTTAAATTTAAATTTAACATTATAGATTTATTAATTCTTTATATAATTGCAGCTGTAATTAAACGATTTTAGTTAAGTTCCCAATTAAAAGGATAAAATTATTCAGTAAAACTCGATGTTAAAAACTCGTCAATATTAACTAATAGCTATAATGTAGTCCGCACAGGAATCAAACAGCAAAATCAGCTGAGCAGTAAAAATCCATATCAGCAATATTTAAATGCTATGAAAATCGATAATAGTCGACAGATGTTAGTATATGCCTGTATACAAGCATAGATTTTTCGATAATATATGCATTAACAAAAAAATCATCAAGCATAATCTGGAAAATATTTGCGCAAATGTATGGATCCGCTGCACTTTCTTGTAGCGCAAATTTTCCTAGCCCTATTACCTTATCGACACCTTTTTCTCCGCTGCACTTGTTAAGTAACCTGCTCGATTACGATTTTTATCTCAATCTAATGAATTCAAAGCCGCGCAGCGCGCCATTGAGAAATAATTACCAGTCGCGGACGATTTATCCAGCATGGTTACGGCGTAACGAGATCGATTTACAATCCTAGCGATGAGATACTCGCGGCGTACGTGTTAATCCGGCCATGAAATGCGGAGCTATCGGCGATATCCATCTCAAAACTTAATCAATATTATTCCGCCGCGATAAACCAGTCTCGCGCTGCGCTTGTCGGGCTCAAAAGCAGCATCGACGAGTCGTCGTCGTCGTCGTCGTCGTCGTCGTTGTCATCCTTGTCGTCGTTGCCATCGTCGTCGTCGTCGTCGACTTCGCATTCGAGATATCGCGTCGTGGAACGCAGAAGGGAAGTGTCGCGTTCGCGCTTCGCCAGTTCATTATATCGCATTAATCGAGTGTCATGGAATTGAATTTCTCGAGATGCCTTCATATCGTTTCACAAGTACTTCCTTTAATGTGCACTGACAGCGATAGGGAGGCTTTAAATGCATCAGCATCGCAGATGAAATTCTCTGACGTACCTTGCCACTTATCCTTAACGTTAAATTCATACCTGAAAATAAATTTCTGTTTGAAAGTACTACTTCCGTACGAAACTATCTGGAAAATTATTATTTAAGAATAAAAAATATATATTTATATTTTTGGATAATTAATAATTATATATATATTTATTTATTTAAACGTAATATTTTAATTATATATAAATGTATTAGTTTTCGATACTATTTAGGAATTTATTTGGTTTTATTATTTACTAAATTTAAAAATCTCGTGCGCGTTAAGCCCGTGTCACACTACGTATCGCGGACTCGGATTGGGATTACGGATCGCGGATCGGATTCAGCCAATCACAGATGAGCCGCTCGTCTACGATTGGCTAGATTACGATCCGCGATCCGCAATCTCAATCCGATCCGTGTCCGCGATACGTAGTGTGACACGGGCTTTACCCATTTGATCGTTCTAAAAACTTGTGAAATGAGCGCGCGTATCCGCGCTCGTCCGAACTGTAAGAGGTGCTTGAACCCAATACCGAAGTGCAAAGCTTTCCTCGCGTACTCGGCACACGTTAGCATATTCATTACCCGCCACTTAACCGAGACTTAAACCTCCCGGAGCTTGCAGTGGGATCAGCACTATTAGTGTCTCTCCCTTCTTCCTGCCCTTTTCTTTGTGTCTTGCTCGGTCTTCCTTGCACCGCTCATCGACTCTTTCGTCGCCTCGGAATACTCCCTCGGAATACGTCCCTCTTGCGGTCTTTGTGGTGTTTGCTTTGTCTAATCACGAGTGGACTTGTAAGCCAGTCTTCGCGAGAAGGCGGAAGTCGGCGGATTTGCTGGTGAACTCACAGAAACGTGCTTCGCAAGTTTTATCTTTTCAACCTTCTCCGCACTGTTTCTCTGTTCAATTATATCTCCTACGTTCGAGAAAACGTGTTCACTTTTGAGAGGAATTACCGATATTGTAAACAAAAAAGGTATGTCAAAAGATACATATTATTTTATCTCATTTTGTTATCTTCTTTTGATCGCTGAATTGTTGGTTGAATTAAGGTATCATACTGATAATTAAAAGACATTTTTCTTTTCCCATCTTTTGGTACAATCATCTTTGGTAAATCATTTTTAGATTAAAGAGCTCATGTCACTCTCTTATCCGCACATGGGACGAGCTAACTAGTTTCTCGAAGTTAAACACGCAACAGCAGTTGCTGTAGCGGAAGAATGTGGAGCGATGCAATTTAGTTATAATCTAGTTTCGGACTAAGTCGTAAGTTTGTTAGCAAATTATAATGCGGTTGATGGCTAGCAGCGCTTAGTTACCTACCATGTGAACGTAAGACTTCTCAGCCGCTTCACACAATTTCATTTTCACGAGTAAAGAAAAAAGTTTTATTTCGTCAAATAAAATTCAACGGTTTCGTCAAGTTAAAATTTCGTAAAAAATCTATCACGATAAAATTTTATAATATCGCGCCATTATTTTCAATTCCATCCGGCTCCAAAAACCTGACAAAGAAAGATCTTTTATATCTCCTTTCTCTACATAATATTTTCCCTTAAATTAGGTCTTATTGAATAATCTTTCAATTTAGCAGAAAAGAACATTATCTTCTTAATATTAAAGACTAAACCGATTTGCAAAGATAAAGCAAACAAAAGCGCTGATGAAGAAGATGAAAGACGTATCTAGTTACCGCGTGGGCACTCGACATACACACACACACACACACACACACACACACACACACACACACACACACACACACACACACACACACACACACACACACACATGCTTGCCTATCTTTTAATTCTTTCGTACGGGGCGACGTTGTGTAACAAGGTCTTCGTAGTGCTTGTAATCTTTCTTTTCCGTCGCCTTCGGTGCATTCGCGCCACACTTAAGACCCGCACGCCGCGCGTCGCACCAATGTCTCGTTATAACACCGGATCTACCAGGATTTTAACGAAGCCCCGGTATAAAATCCTATTGAAATTAAGTCCCGCTGCGCGTAGACTTAACAGCCGGGGCGAAACAGCGTTAACGCGGCTGCTACCTTCGTCATCGAGAAAGACAATTCGGCAATTACGGACTTTTCCGCGGAGATTTATTATCTCTTAAATTGCAGATTTTTTTTAGGTACTGGTTTTCTTCTTTTATAAGCACAGAGAAAAGCTCAGCCTGAAAGCCGATTAATTTTAAGCATATTAATTTAAAAGGAATAATAAAATATTAAAATTGACATTTTTTCGTGTTAACTCTTTTGTAGTTACACTATAGGACTGTGATAAAAATAATAATAAGACAATAAGTTAAATAATATGGATTGTAACTATAAGCTACTCGCAACAAATAAATGACTTAAAGAATAATGCAATTAGATCGTTATCAATAATAATCGATTCCGATATTACTGGATTTTATTCTCATTTATGCTGTCTTGACTCTTTGACCAACAAAGCTTAATAAACACGAACACAAGCATCTCACTAGAGATTGTGAGAAGACACAATTTGCCAGCAAAAAGATTTGCCGTTATCAGATTTGATTAATCAGATTAGAGCAATTAACGTGCTCGAAAATGGAGTCAGCAATCTCGGAGGTCTCGTACTAAAGGCATAACCTGACATAATCGCTTAAGGCTTACGAGAAACGCGCGTCCAATTAGAACTCGGATAAGATGCTTAGAGTAAACTTTCCTCGCGGGAGTCGCTCGTCTTAGATTTTCAGAAAAGATCAGCGTTTAGAGAGCTTACTGTGCTGAAACTTCGATTACGTCCGAGTAAACCGTTCCCAAAGGATACTCGATAAACATCCGTGAAAAATGAGCCAGTTGCGAAAAAGTGGCTAGAGCGTAAATGAGACAGGAACTAATTGATTTTGCGGGAAAAGAAGTGAACAATGAGAAACGAAGAAAAGACGTTCGTGTCGTCGATATCGTAAATTATAAATCGCATGTCGCACGATATATTGTTATTTCATTTTTATTTCATGTCACGTGACACTGACGCGCCATTCGTCAAATCGTTCATCCGATTGAAAGATTCTTGGAAATACATCACATACAGACAAACAGGAAACAAATATGTATTTATTAATTATTTTAAGCTCTTATATACAATATTCTCGTCATATATGTACCTTATATGTTATTAGAAGAGAGCGAGATGACAGACATATTTTTAACTTTACTTTTCGGGAAAATAAAAAATAGGAAATTTTTTATTTTATTTTTAATTATATTAAAAATATAAATACAATTTTTAATTACAATAAAAAATTTTAATTGTAATAAATATACAATATCCTCAGCATATGCTAATGTGGTTGTATTATTTTTTAGACTTTATTTGCGAGAATTTTCACAAAATTACTATGTTTACTTTCCCTGTTTTAAACGCCAAAAATATTCTTTCTGATGAATATCTCTTCTGATTAACGCAGTTAGAATATATCATTTTAGTTGCTGCTAAATTTAGCAGAACAAGCACTAATAAATTGATCAGTTACGCATATAAACTTCATGCATCGTCACAACGTGTGTAATTCTATTAAAGAACAATGCATCCATCCCCCTCTCTCACTTTCTCTGTCTCTCTCCCGTTCTCTCCATTTCTTCCGTTTTATTGCTCACCGTTAGAATCTTAGCAATTATCGCGAATATCACCGACGAGCTTTACGACATATAACCGAAGCGTCGCGCCCGCCCGCCGCAACCCTTTCATTTATTACCGTGCGCATTTGCATGCGAATGTACTCGCCAATGCGCAAACGAATAAAACTCGAATTTACTGTTCGATTAGCGTGTAACCGCGACGCGTCTGGTGACGAGCTTTCAACTTCGTATCTACGACTTTCAGACATATCACGTAAAAATATTTGTTGAAAAAACATGTACTTCGGGAATAAACAGTAATTGCGAATATTTCTCTAAACAAGTATCAACTACTTAAGATTTTAGATTTTTCGCGGCAATCTACTTTTTTTTTTAATTATGACACTAGAAATAAACAATATTATACATAATTTATTCTCGCGATATCTATCGAAACAAATTAATTTCTTGTACACCTTTACTTGTGTTTTACGAAATAAATTTATAAAATATGTTCTCTTTTTAATAAATTAATAAATCACTGGCAATCAACTACAAGTCTATTTTCGCTGGAAATATATATGAAATTAAGTAGTAGATTAAGTTACACGAACATTAGTTTATATCCTTACATCTAATGGTATTTTAAGAGTAAAATAGGTAATTACATTGGTTCTTTTAACACACTCTTGACAATTGTAATAATTATTTAAGAGTAATTTTCATTTCCCTGATTCTTTTTCATTTGACCTAGTCAGCTTAATGGAAAATGCATTTCAACTTGCACTGCTATGCGTGCGATGTGTCATTCGCATTACCGCTCGCGCTGCCCCGAATGAAAAAAAAGACGCGAGATAATTTCGCGCAAAAAGCATGTCGTCGTCAAAAGTAAACTGCGAGTTGCGCAACCGAGGGAGAGACAGACACAGAGCAACGCGCAACGGGGAGAAAAGACGGGAGGTCTCTCTTGATACACCTGGCAACAAGACATTCCGCTTAGATGTAACCTCCGCGGTGTATAACATCGACAAAACGAAGAGAATCAGCGTCGAGAAGAGAGCATGAGAGCGGCGATAGAAGGCGGTTACGCGGAGAACGAGGAGGGAGGGAATGAGAGAAAGGTAGCGAAGCGCGCACGGAGCGCGAGGAGCTAAGAGGCGCATTATGTGCAGCCGAGGTGCAGGTTGCAGACTCACCTTTGTTTGAACACGCAGTCAACCTCCTTCCTCTCTTCTCTCCCTTCCTCGTCTTCGTTCGCTCTCTCCTCCTTCACCTCCTTCTCGCTCTCTCTCTCTCTCTCTCTCTAGGCCCTCTTCCGCGGATACAAGCACGCTCGTGCGCTTATGCTCCGAAACGGATGTGTACGAGCGCGTGTTTATGCGCGGTGCACGCACCCCGAGGGTTATGCGCGATTTATGCGTGTGCGTGCGACGACGTTGGTGCACGCGGTGAAATTTATAAGCGTAGAACGCACACACATCTCTCCGTTGCAAGAGATATACTTTTATGTCCGAGGAGCGCCTCGCGAGCTACGGACGAGTATCGGCAGGTACTCGTTTTCTCTCTTTCTCTCTTTCTTTCTTTCTTGTCTGATGGAATCTTCACGATTTGTGTTTTGCTGATTCTCTTAGATTCAGTTCGTAAGCAGTTTCTCGCACTTGCCTCGGTAAGGTCAGAGCGTGATTCGAAAGCTTCATTCCTTCGGTAACTTCCGTTATAGAGTATAGAGATAGGTAGGAAATATATCCATCAAGACACTTTGACTTGTAAAATTATATGTTTAAATTTATGGATTAAGATATGTTAATCGAGAATAGACTATAGACTCTTAAGTAAGAGGTAAAAGCATCTAATCATCTAATCATCTAATTAATAGCAAAATAAGGATACTTTCCAATATCAAAAATCGAATCATAACTTATGTTAGTCACTCTTGTCAAAAAACTTCACCTCGAAGGTTCCTGGACGCCTTGATTGCGATGAAGTAGCAATCTTCCCATGCACGCGATGGTGCAATAACGTTTACCCGCGTTGTTGTTCGACTTACAGCTAAGAGGATGAGTTACGGTGGGATATTAATCCTACGCGTGAGAGGATAAAGAGATTTAAAGTCCACGGTAATAGCGCGCTCTTTCCTTCTTTTTTTTTTCTTTTTATCTCGCGCGAATTATGTGCTTGCGCAACGTCGCGTCGCGTCGGCGCACGTTCTAAAAGTTAACCCGCGAATGTCGTCGGGATTTCTCTCTTAAAAGGGAAACGTCGACACAATTGGTAAAACAGTGATCGGCGTAGTCGGCAAACCGGAATTTTCTCCTTGAAAGACAAGCACTTGTACCACCTATCGTCGCGTAAAACACACGCACGCGAGAAATTTCAGAATGCGACCGCGGGAACGTGTTTATTCGAGCGCATTACATAAATATCGCACGACAAGTGCGAGAGATTATTAATTGATATGAAACAAGAGCGGAATGGATGTCCGCTCGCGCGGTGATCGCTCTATCTCGCTCGAAATCACGGCTATAGGGACCGCTCGTCGCGACGGAGCGATTAATTAAATTAATCGACCAGAACTTGACAGTATATGTATTTCTGCGGTTCAAACGCGCGATCGTAATTCCGATTTTATTTGTCGCTCGTGTTTATCGTTTCTATAACGTTTATTACCTTTGCAACTGGTCGACGAATTCATATTTAATCTCCCTGAATCAGACATCGATGATCGTTGGAGTCGTGCCGTCAGACACAGTCATGCAAATGGTGACAATAAGATTAATAATGTGGAATTCACCTCTTTACAACGACCCCATTCGTTACGATATATTTTTTGCTACGCTGTAAGTCATTGACTAGCTTTTCTGTATCTGCTTTCAGTACTTTATAAAACATCCAGATTATATCTGGACTACATCTTAACTAAAAGGTTAAGTATTTTTAACTCGACATACGTTATTATTGCTAAATGAGAATTTATTCGTTAACGATCAAAGTTTCACGCGATAGAATTTCGACATAAAAACGTCATTCTTGTGGATATACACGTCTCTTATAAGAAGGCACTTTATACCTGATGCCTGCGCGGTTGCGTGGCATCAACATGACAGCCGCAACGCGTTTCGAAACGCGTTACGTGACACGAGCCAATCTTGCCACGCGATATGCTCCGCGCGCGGCTCAATTCAGCGCCCGAGTCGAGAGCACTTCGGCTACTGATACCAGCCACTTCGCTTCGTCATTAGCACCTACGATGAGGGGAGAAGAAAAAAAGAAGAGAGAAGACGAACGCGCTCCGGCGCGCGGCGGCCAGTCGTGTCCGGCAATCTTGATCTCCGCTTTCGCGCCTTCGCCAGCTGATGCACTTACCGTCTGCATCTCCGATGTGCTTACCGCGTTCCAAGTACGCGTAATTGCACGCATAATTTAAGGGCGCGGCGCACGGATATATGACTGCCGGGAAAGCATTGCAACGACCGAAGGATATACGCGCCTCACTCTCGAGAGGAAGAGAAGAGGGACACAAAGGAATACGAATGCACGGAAGGAGAACGAGGGAGAGACACGCGCAGAGATGTAGAGAAACACAAAGAGCTGCACGCGAGAACGCGCGAAAGGTGCGAGGAGCGAATCGGTGATGTAGTAGGAGACGAAGAAAAAGGAATGCGAACGCGGAGGTGATACGGTGACGAAGAGGACGGCGCGGCGGAGAGAACGGAGGATAACGAAGGAGTTAACGGGGAAAACGAACGCATACATCGCGAGATATAGAAAGGAGACGAAGAGGCGCGAGAAGTATGGGGAAAGGAGGACAAACGGTGGCTGCGAGGAAGAAAGAGAGACAGAGAGAGAGAAGGAAAAAAGGATGGGCACTTTAAGAAAACCGATCTGTCCATTCATCAGTGGACGATTAAATTGATAGCTCGCCACCACGCGAACGTCCGAGACCGTGGGCTCGTTTCTTGACGCCGCCGTCGGCTACAAAACCTTGTGTCCCGCAGTTTCTCTCTCTCTCTTTTCTCGTATACGCTTTTTCGCGCGTACGCGAGAGTTTTAAATCATTTCCGGAAAGAAAGAAAACGAAAAAAAAAAATACTTTCTTTCCCGACGTTTGTCGCCGAGCCAGCACGGCTGAGTTATCGCGACGGGAGCGAGTCGCGCGATAACTCGTGCGACCGAGTGCAACATCGGTGATGCAAACGGCGCTGTAAAGCCAGCGAGCGCGCTACATACATCAATCGGCCGCGAGACGTTGTTTTAATTTAGAAACAATTAAGGCGATGCAAATGCAAACGCACCCGCCGCTGCGTTAACCTCTTAATGGGTTTACTGCGCTACTCTCAATTTACGAGCGCTTAAACGTCCGATACTTTCGGTGCGAATGCGTCTCGTTTTAAGAGCCGGTTGTTTCGTGGAAACTGGTGCTGCCTTTTGTTAAGTGTTGTAAATACAACGTCGCGGAGTCGCTCACAACACAGATATTTAGTGCGAGTCTTAACTGAAAGTCGCTACAAATGCGTCTGTTACCGGAGACTAAAACTCTCACAGTCACCGAATTTGTTATCACACGCTTTGAATTTATCTATAATGTTTCGCCTTGAAGCTCATAAGGTTTAACGCGCTTTGAAACAGGATATATGCAGTATATGCACTCGCGTATAGTTCGTCGTTCTTCTTCTCATTCTTCTACAGCAATCTCATTCTTCTCTTCAACTCGAGCGCGACTAGTCTAAACTAGTTACGACCCTCGAAAGAGCTGTAAGTAAGAGAAGGAGGCTACGGTTTCCCTCCAAAAAACCTACTTAGGATCAATTAGCGCGGGGCACAAGTGGGCGAGACGAAAAAAAAAAAGGAAGGAATTCGAGAAAAAGCGACGTGAAACGGGGCCTCGGTCCCCATGAATGGAGACGTCATCGCTCGTAGTTCTGATTGGCCGTGCGTAGAGTGGCTGGAACACGAGACGTTGACGAGTGAAAAGGGACCTGGACGAGTCGAGGAGGTATACGGGATGGGGGCCTGCTGCTGCGGGACGACAGAAGGGAGAACCCGTAATAAATACATGGGAGGTGTAATGGGGCGAAACCTGATAGCCGAGCTCGCCGCGATGTCTGTGGTGTCGCGTGGCAAAGCGCTACGATGTCCGGAAAGTCGACGATTACTCGGTCGAGTATCGAGTTGTCGAATAGATTAGCGATTCCTGTGTACCATTCGTTTCGCGCGATTGAATCTTTTTTTTTTCTATGTGAAATTTTGCACAGTTTGACAAAGCTGTTTTTTTACTTCACAAAAAATTAATTGAAAAACTAACTCATTGTTGAAAGAGACATAAAGTATTTTTGTTTCGTTCCTGCATCAAAAAGTACCTAACATAACTTTGCATGAAAACAAAGTTCGGAAGATGGATATATACAGTATATAATTTAAATGTTTTAAACATTATATCGTACACGGAGAGAATTTTTTGTTATATTTTACCCTTAAATTCACTACAAACTTGGGACAACTTGGCAACCAAGGAATTTTTAAAATATACAAAGGACATTTTACAAACAACGTGATAAAAATTACCATGCAGATCGGTAAATATTGAAAAATTATTGAAATTTCCTAGATATATTTTAGTAAAATTAATCAAATATATTTTATATTTTAATGAAATAGATATTAATATTTCTTATTATGGTGGATATTAATCAGAATAGCTCACATAAAATTCTTGATGGTACATGTTGTCCCACAACTACCATGATTTCAGGGTAAATTTTAAGAGAAAATTCTCTCCGTGTAGAAGAGATTAAACGTTTAGATCAAATGTTTCATGTCTCTAAAGTTTTTTTTTTATAACGTCATAATTCCGTTTTTCAATATTTAATGATGACAATTTCTGTACGTCGAGAAGAGAAAAAAAATCTATAATTTGAACGCTAGACACTTAAGAAGGACTAGAATACCGAAGGAGTAGACTTAGCCGTCTCGGCTGACTTTCTCGATGCAAATTTACGCTACTCGATACGAGCGATCCGCTTCTGGCGTCGTAATCTCGCGCATTTACCTGTGTTTGAAGCGCGCTGACGAAGGACCGCGGAGAAGACCTCTTCAGCCGGTCGATCCCCGAGTATCTCAGACGAGCAGCACCGTCTCGAGAGTTAATGACACAGTCGGCTAAGCCCAAGTACTTTGGTTGGTGCGGTATCCATCATTCGAGAATGCATCCACGAGAAAGCGCGGATCGATAGCGGGAAGATCGACCGATTACAAATAATTGGCACCGATCCGGCTTTCTCTCTCTGTCTTTCTTTCTCCTTCTTTATGCAACGAAAGAAATCGACCAGCTCTTGATGTAATTGGCGGGTTGGCAACGGCATGAACGATCACGACGTATTTGGCGCGTAACCAAGGCTCCGAAAGGCTCAATTTGTTCAACCTCGATGAATGTCTGTCTACCGCCGCCGTTTAGGATGCAATAAGATTTATGACGCGAAGGGGACCAAATTGTGTTGTCGAACGTAGTGGAAATATTATGATTATTATCATTGATATAATTATTGCCTGCCAATTGACTACTCGCGATTAGACTGATTGAGCAAACATTGAGCAACATACCTCTTCTATGATCCAAGATACTATAATACTTAAAGAAACAATTTTTTTCGAAAATATTCATTTTTATCAGTCTTATTTATATGGATCAAATTCCATTATTTAATATTCATTATTTCGCGGGTGATTAACGGCGCAATGAATGAAATGTTGTTTCTATTAACGGGATTGTTTCAGAAATTCACAGACAGCAATCCATTTCCGGCCTTCTCGAGCTATCTTTTCTTTCTCTCTTTTCTCGCGGCATCGCATCTTACCGAAAAACGACTCCTCGTGAAAACAGTCGGCGGTGAATCTAGATTTATAGAGGGGCACTCGGAGACGAGGTGTTGGGTTTCAATTAAATATGATCGATGAGAAGAGACTCTTCCGTCGCGTCGGTTGGATTCTCTCGGGGATACCGAAGGACACAAGCGGGACGGAGCGAGCGATAAATATTTCCGTTGCTATTTGTTTGCACGATGCTGCGCGTATACTTTTCCACGTGTAGGTATTCGTGCCAGACTACGGTCAGCCCGAGACGTGTCTCTGCAGGCAGGCGCCGTAACGTGGGATGCGTCAAGGAGATTTAAACGACGCGTGCAGATCGCGGCGGCATGTTGCGATGTTTAGATTCAACGCTGATTTAATGTCGACACGTTCCCGCGCGCGAATACGCGATGCATATGCGCCTGCACCCCGGGTCTTCATCTTTCATTCACTGTAAATTCGCGGCACGAAACGCCGTTCGAGGAAAATGGAGCAAGCGCCTGATGATATTCCCCTGTTATTCCATGTGCCTGCGTAAACATGCATAATTTTTTACGTAGTGCTTTTACGCGAAATAACGCAAGATAACGTAATTAATCGTTTTCACCTTTCTGCAATATGTAAAAGCATACTTGAAGTTTTTTTGCCAGACTATCAGTCTCATCAAATGTTTTTTAAATGTCATACATCGAATATAAAATAAAAAAATGTGTATAATATAAAGTACCAACTTCGAAACTTCGTTCGAGTCTAGAAAAGCCGTAAAAAAAAGAAATTTTTGAAATTTTATAATTATTTCATAATATAAATTAGAATCTTGTGATTAAAAACTCAGATGTATGTATATATCCGATTTTTTTCTTCATAGAGGTTTAATTTATGATATTTTGCGGAATTGCAGATCATTTTATTACCGCGCTAGTACAAATGTCACAATAAAATAACAAAATGCAAAATGCTGAGCTTTATGCTCCCGATTCAGCGAATACGATTGTACGTAACAGTGTTTGTATGTCCATCCATTCTTTTTAATTTTTATTATTCCCGGAAGTTGATGGCGTACCCACAGGAGAAAGCCGACCACTTTTAATGCAGTGTTGAAACTGTTATCACAACGGTTATCACATAATTCCCAGAGTATTACGATTTCAGCGGAGTGCAAACTAAAACTCGAACTATACTGTTGCAACTTTCAAGAAGTAAATTAAGTTTACCGAGAGTGTTAATACATACTATATGATTATAACAGGAAAATTCATTCGTTTTTTTCACATGAAAAAAAAGTAATACCTACTCAAAATCCATACAGGAAAAAATTAAAATTTTTCATAAAATAATGATGAAATAACGCCGAATGACGAATATTATTATTGCTCCTTAATAAAAATTTAATTTGGCGATAATTACTATTTACGAAGAAAGTAATACAAAACGTTTCAAACTAAAATAACAAATTTAATATATCAAATACAATTTTATATATTTTAACGTTAAAAAGATAAAATTACAAAATAAATGGGAGAGAAGGAAAAAATAAATGTTTTCAGTCAAAATGCATTGTTTACAGCATTAGAATTCGAACTAATCTCATTTCCGAAAGTACTCCATACATCATCGAGATTGCGACGCGGGAGTTTAAATTGCGAAACTCCAATAAATCAAAAATTTCGAGCATAAGCGGAAACGTCAGGCTCGATTACGTTTAAAAATCGCTCGATATATTCCGCTCGGGAACGTTTACGACATAGACTCGCGCCTATGTCTCGCCTGTGTTTTGTGTGAAGAGGAGAATGTGTGACGATATCCAGATGCTCTCAGCTCGTAACTCTAACGACAACGAGATTAAAGCGAGACATTCCAAGGCGTCGCGTCACACGGCGTTGTGATAGTGCAATTAACACGGACATCGATTCGCGCCTCGTGCCGGGGAGAAGAAAAAAAGAAAAGAATTAAGAGGGAAAGAGAAAAAATGCACCGGTGATTTCGTGTGGGTGCGGCTGTCCCTCGGGGTACCACCTGCTGGCCGGCCATTCATAAAGCCCGCTATTATACGAGCGAATTCGCTCGTAAACGTGGACAAATGAGAGGCTAATCCGATATATCAATTGGCAGCTTCCAATAAATTCGATTATTAATCGGCCGTCCGGGACGCGCCGGCCGGAGAGGTAATGGGCCGCCGCGATAATTTATGAATCCTTATCGTCGCCGTGAGAATCCACTCGGAGCGCAGTTTGTCGTCGCGTTCACGGGTTAATTAGCGACATGGTGCAAAATTGCGCCGGACGCGAGAGATTAGGCGCCGCTTTTTGCTTCTCGCGAGACTAATGAACCACCGAAACCTGCTGGCTCATTGAGAACGCTTTCAACCGGCTGCGATAATCTGTTGTTCGAAAAGTTATGAGGCAAGATTATTTTCAATTTCCCTCGCATGTACAAAAAATTTATTTCGTCGTTTTTTAACGTTATAATTTATAAAAAAGAAAGCAATTGCAACTTTTTTGTTATTCAAATTAATGCAACTAAGAATTGTAATTAGAATTACAAATTGATCGTAATTTAAATAATTCGTTATTTTCTTTTAGCTTTGATTTTAGAAAGATGCAAAGTTTGTCGAAATATCTCATCATATAAAATAAATAACAACATATAATTAAAGCAATAAATTTAAAAAATTTAAAAACGTTTTGACCGAAAGAAGAAATTATATATAGGAAGCAGAAAAAATAGATAAGATCTTATAAAAGTACGTTGTACCGCTTAAGAGATCAGTGTTGCTAAAACTTTAATCTACAATAATTATTTCTTATGTGTAGGGTCCCAATGTTAAATGCCTTAATGGCCAATCTTATAATAGAAATGCGTACGGCTGAATAAAAATATCAGGTGTTAAATCGCCGGCGCTAAACCGGCAGTCATAAATTTCATGGGAAGACATGCCGCAGTAAAAAGCACAACGCGATCCCCCCGTTCCGCGTCCCAATTCCTTCGGCACGATGATCGGTGATAATTCATAACGATTCACGGTAGACGCGCGATAATGCTAGTTTGGCGCGGGACGTTTTCGAGAGGGGTGTTTACGTCGTCTGTTTCGCGCGGATGCTCGACAGCGGCGGGACGATCGATCATCACTTAATGAGTAACGAAGCAAGACGACGCGAGCGATGAGAAATGAAGTAATTAGCATTCCAAAGGGGAGCTTCCGTCCAAATCCCCTTCTTACGCGACGGCCAGAACTCCCCGGCCATCGAGAATCCCCCATCGAATTAAAGCGTTCGACAAAACGCGATATCTTCATTCACGCGGAAGTGCCGCGGACGTTGCTACAAGAAATTGAAATGTCCCCGCGGTGCAAAAACAGTCAGCGACATGCGAGATTAATTGATTGTACGTGGCGAAGGGATACGCCCGATATATGTATACGCGGTATATGAACGCGGGAGGAAGTGTAATTGCAGACGAAGCAAACGAGGCATGACAATATATCGCTTCCCACTCGAAGACGAGCCGGAAGCAATGCAAATGACACTTGTGCGTACTCGATTTGTATCATTCGGAACACTTGACAATTAATCGCTCGAGATGTTGCATTTGTCAAGCAATATACTCGTGAGTACTCTTCTGAGCTCTTGGAGTGGTGAAACTCTATGAAAAACAACAGAGAGCCATGTACGAAACAGCGATGTACATACGTATCTATTTGTCATCCTTCATGCACGAGGAGAAAGTCAAGTTTGCTTTTTTCAAAACGTGTCATCGTCGTAAATCATAATCAGCTCTAAAAAGGGCAGTCTGAATACTTTCTAAAATGTAAAGATCACTTAAGTGCCTTTTGCCTTACACATATATCTCTCTACAGCGGTACAAGTGTGCTTTTAGCAAGTTATAAATGAGGTGTGAATTTGGAGTTAAGAGCGAATCTCTGAAGTCGGATATATTTTACGGTACGACCTAGAAATCTTATTTAAAAAATAACGTAACGTAACGAATCAGCTATGTAAAGTGGCACTGATGTATCTACACGACAGGAAGCTTGCGTATTATTCAATGCCAGGAAGATTAACCCTCCAACACGTATCGCCAATTATCATCGACATCGGCGATGCCGACAACTCTAATTGCCGAACATGTTCGAGAGCCGTCGCCCGTTATCCGAGATTTATCGAGAGGCGCTCGATAAAACGCGCCGCACAAATTGGTTTTACCGCAACGCGCAACAATGTTGCCGCGAAAAGACAGTCCAGAATCATTTCTGAAATTGAATATCCGCTGGCGTCGCGAACAAGGCGGATAGAAAACAAGGGGGGAAAAGATCGACAGTCCTCGAGCGCGATAATCTCGACGAGAGATTTCCTGGCCTTCGGCGCGACGGCTTCGTCCTTCCTCCTCCCTAGGGACGAACGCGTCAATCGCTCGCCTGCGGAGGTACTTACGACCGATATATCTCGAATCGAATGGAGAATACGTGTTTCGCCTTCGCCCCGGGACCGATACCGAGCGCCGCGATCAGGATCGGAGCGATTCGCAGACACCGATAACTAACGAAGCTAAATTGTTAAAAAAAATTCCACGCGTATTTTGTTCTTTACTGGCTGACTAGCTTTTCTATCTAATCTTATCTTGAAAAGAGGCTTGTTTATTGTCTTAGTGTCAACAACGCCGACAATTATTCGAAATTTCTGTGATAAAACGGCAGGTCGCGGTCGTCTGGAAAATCGGGATTTTTCAAAAACCCAAGTATTTCTTAAGCGTCCCAAGCAAATAGATTTTGTTTGAGTAAAACATGCCATGGCTCAAAGAACTTATCAAAATGAAGCGAAAAGTAAACGGAGACAAATATCAACTCATTACAATTTGTTGAATTTGTAAATTGAAGTATTGGAAAACTCTGTTAATATTTGTCATTTCAACGAGAATATCTCTCCGTCGTGTTCGTATTGTTCGTACAGATTAAAGTTCTCCTTACGCTCCCATGATTAATTTACATTTTTGTTTAAAGATTTAATATTTACAAAATAAGAAAAATAGATTATATTAAAGAATAAATACTAATACTTTAGGGACACATGTTACAAGTGCAGATAACGAAAAGTCCAACTTCTAAAAAGATGCTACACAGTGTCCTATTTATTTCGTAATTATCGTAGCATATTTAAAATGCAGATAAATGACAATGTTCCGTAAATATTTATTTTACGATACTTAATTTCATGTTTACGGTTACTGTCTCTATGCGTCTCGTCCGCAAGATTCATAAGAAATATTAAAATTACCAAAGTTTTTTCTCCAATATTTAATTAAGAAGTTAAAAAAGAAGCCTACATGACATTAAAATATTGCCTGTTTCCGTTATACCATGTATAGGCGAATTGTGATACCTACAGGCTATATATTAAATTTGGTGACTAAACTTCGAGAAAGTGCAATAGCTCTGAACACAAATTACACGGAGCGCGCCGAGCTATTTAGACGCGAAACCATAATCATTAATAATCTCGCTCGTTCCTCGCTATCGGAATTGCAAAACAGTAATCTAAGACCTAAGTTTCTAAACTGCCGGGGCCAATATTCTTCCCAGAAAAACACCATGACGCTTAGTTGGTAGGACAGCAGCTTTTATGCAGATGTGCGCTACGCTCATCAATCTGCGGGCAATGCGCAGGGTATCTGGGAATGCCCACGCGTCTTTTTTTTATCTACGAAGACTCTCTAACACGCATTTCGACTTTATCTTAACGAAAATGTCGAGAGGCCAATCATTTCTCACACGATTATTCACAGGTTAATTTATTACACATGGCTTTTCGCAATTCAAAAGACAATATCCTAAGCCTTAATCTTAACGGAATCGAGAAGATACATTCATTATTATCATTCATTCATGTTACACTATATTTTGAAATATATTAAATAGAATAAAATTCTTTCCATTTTTATAAATTTGACGAGCGAATATTTTATTAATACTGGATCTCTAGACATGGCAGTTGCGATTCAGTATGAAATTAAAAAAATACAATTGCGACAATTGTATAATGATTAATTCGGAATTCACTTTTCATTCGACACATCGTATATCTATATCAGTACGTGAATCTGCTGGGATTGATTAAATTGCGAACGATTTGCATTCGAAAATGACACGTTGGCCAGACTCAATCTAGAATGTCCGTAATGACGTCCTCGACGCGTTCCTCGGGATAACTTTTCACGCGCGAGAAGGGAGAGCGGGCCAAGAAATAGAAGAGAAACCAGACGAGAGTATTCTCGGGACCAATTACCCGCGACGTATCGCGCGGCGGGGTTCCCGGCGTTCGCCCACCTTTTATCCGGTCTGCCTGCTCCTACGTGATTTCCCTGCTCGTCTCTAGAATTTCAACCGCCGCACGTAGCTAACCGTACGTCGGCATGGCGCTACCCCGTTGCGAGAATCGAATTTGTGATTCCGCGCCGCGACGCAACTTTTCCCGCGCGGTCCTTCCGCCCCACCCGTTCGTCGCGTCGCGTCGTCGGGCTGACGCGCGTTACGAGAGCTCACAACTCGCGCCGAGGACGCGTTCTGCAACTCGATTTTGCCGGGAACAGGGTCGGAATAATTTTTCCATGGCAACTTGGCCGCGCACCACCCCCGCAAATATCGGCCGTGCAGACGGGCGGTCGTGTTATCTGCGAAATATCGGCACGTAACGAGAACGGCGGCGCGCGAAAAACGGAAAGTTACGTCGTGTGATCGACCGTGGTAAATTCGTATATTCTGACGCCGGAGGCACCGCGAGTCACGGCGTTTTCTGTCGAGATTTCCCATTTTTTACGGTACAGACATGTACGTGTCGGGACAACACTCCTCTATATTTATAGATACGCACGACAGTCTCACAAGAACTGTTTATCACTGCGAAATTAAATGGCACAAACATTTAATTGCATTTTATTGATATTTAAAAAATGACTAACTATCTAATTAGAAATAATTAGAAATATACGGAATGTTTTTGTACGATTTGAAGTATTTAAAAAAAAAATTTAAATTATATTTGGTTGTCAACTAACTTTCATGATGTACGACAATTATTCTTTAGAAACCCCTGACTTATATTACTACGTATGTTACTTTATCCTTGCGACCGAATTGTTTCGGCAGAATTGATAAATAATTTTGTAATCCCTTTTTGATCCTACTAGAGTTATTAGGTACGACGCATTTATTGCATCGACAGAGAACACCGTTCTCCTGGGCAATTGAAGAAAACATTCGTAATCGATCCATTGCTTTCGATTTACGAAAACGTGGTGATCTGGGTGGCACGTAGGAAAGAAAGGAGCGACACGAGGGTCGTTGCACACGAGGGAACCTTTAAGGCCATTGAACCAGAGCTCAGAGGAACGGAGACCGCATCGAGCTTGCAATTGTTCGATTGCATCCCGACATTCCCGACGCGTGCTCTCTCGCGAGCGCTGGCCTTAATTTGACGCTCGTTCGCGATGACTCACTTTCTCGCGCGCGCCAGACGAATATTATTATACTAATCGGCATCCGCAACCTTTCTCGGGCAACCCGTCCAGGCATTGGCCTTTTCCGCTGCGGAGCTCATCGAATGTCCGCGTCGAGAGCGAAGCCGGAACGAGTAATCGGACGGTTCACGCAGAGGCCGTATCTATGGCTATATTTAATATTTATCCTCGAAATAGAGCTATAGAATCGCGCCTCCGTGTAATTCTATAATAATCATCTTGCTAATATTATGCTAATCTGAAATCAACCGTTTCATACATTCGTATAGCTGTATGCGCTGTTCGCACGCATTTTAGTGTTAATCCATGAAAATGTCGTATTTGTATAATAAATGTAGAATTAGTTACGCTACGCTGGAACATAATTGAATAAAACCGAGATATATGGTATCATTTGCATAAGATCTCACGAGCTCATAGCATATAATAAATGATGTTTGTTGAACGGTGGTAAACACTCACACGAAGCATCGAAAAGGTTAAAATTAAAATATTATGCTTTTTAGCACTCTCCCTATTGGTAAAATATTTATAATCGGATAAAATCATTAGTAAAATTTAAAAAATGCATAATTCTAATGAGAATCATATAGAATCTTATATAGAAGAAAGGAATCCCTTACAGAAATTTAATACTATAAGTGATTATTTGGCTAGTGATTAATTACTTATATTGAGTAAGCATTGTTTCTAATGCTTTTAATACTCAAAATAAGCAATTAATCACTAACCAAATAATCACTTACAGTATTAAATTTCTGTAATGGATTATGCAAAGAAATTAAGAAAAAGATATTGAAGAAAAAAAATATTGACGATACCCGAAACTATAATTTACGTTACCGTGACCATTGAACTTTAATTCCATACGAGAATCGGAAATGTTTGTAAAAACGTTCAACTGATACCTCGCTTCGAAGTTGCGATAAGGGAAGGTTAATGATGACAGCGAACGAAGGGAAGTCCGGTGGAAAAAGAAACGTAGGAAAAGGGGTGTGCACGGATCTTCCTGATGTTTTCGCGGTTTTTATACGTTGTTCACTCCCCGTCGTTACCTATCTCACGAGCGAGCGTTTGTGCAATAGCAGTTAACGACCGCGTTATCTCGAGATCGCCAATTTGTGCACGGCACAGTCTTTGAGTAACAAGGGGCCTAAGCAACGCGGCGTGAAAGAATATCGGATAGAAATGTCGTTCCCGATAAATGTCAAGCATAAACGACAGCCTTAGGCAAGCCGTCTTATATCCCTCTTGCATCATTCCGCTCTCCTCATCGTCATCTAACTTCGCGCATCGCGAAATCACTCAGAAATTTATTCGCGTGTGCATAATTGCGGTCCCGCCAATCTCTCGCGATTAAGCTAATCCGCGAGAGGAGACGTCGTCTGTTAATTTCCGGAACAAATCCTCGTCAAAATCCCGACAGGCAATCGAACGCGATAAGTTAATCACGGTATATCGTAAAAATAAACTTTTTCAGTGGCATCATCATACGTAATTTAATTTTGTCAATAAGGAACACGATTGAAACGCGATTTATCGCGATAAATTGCAAGCATTATCCGATTTCTACATTTCAACCACGTTACAAGTGGCTTTGAATGAATCGTAACGATCATTGTGACCGTTCTTAATCGAGCGTACTAATTGAACGTCTCCGCGCGAGAAATGGGATTTACGAGGATTTTATGGCCGGAATAAAACGAGCTCTCCATTTCACGGGAAAATCGCGTTCTCCACCTGCGAAAACGCATCGCCGCGACCGCGTTACTTCAAATGCATCTCTTGTAGCGGGAGAACTGGTCGAGGGGAGTGGGGGGGGGGGCGGGAGGAGGGGGAGAGCTCCGTCCGGTATCCGGCAAGAGTTATCACAAACAGAGCTCGCTTCGGGGCAACTTTGCACGAGCACGCATTCTCATGCTTCAGTGCTCGCTTGCGCTATCAAGTCGGTCGGAAACGCAGATTAAAGCGGACTATAGAATATGTGCAAATCCTAACAGTAAATTCGCGCGCACGTGCTCGCACAATGAGATGCGTGTAAACACAATGAGGGAAATCTATCGTTAATTTGGATACGAGAGTCTTCGAGTCCCCGCGACTGTTCGTTACCAAAGTTCGCTAATGCAATTTGCCGGTATATCGAATGAAATGGAATCTCGCTATTCCGGCGGCATTAATCGATATCACGTGACACTAATAAGCCTTTGCATACGATACGTTCAATAAATATTTGAATTAAAAATGGTAATATCGCATGATATAACTGGATATTCTGCGAAAACGATCGTGTTCAACGTAAACAATTATGAGTTTTCTAATATATAAAACATATTTGTATGCAATATTCAAATATTTATATAAAATTCTGATGCTTGATAACTTATTCTCGTAAAATATATTATATCTTTTGTCATGAATATTGAGTTGCAGCTAAATGATGGCATTTAAATAGCATTCCATGTATTACATATCTTTTTTTTTAATCTATTCCACGAAGTATTTATACAATGTAAACTCTAGTAAAATCTTAATTAATGTTTTCTCGCTATCTATCTATGTTGTTTAACTAAATAAGCTGGTATCACTTTCGTATGATATGTGAATTACAATCATGATTATAATTACAGAAAAAGAAGCAGTTGTTCACGAATGTTGAATAATATATGAAACGTGTCTTTAAATTCGTGGAAAAATTATGAAGCTCAGCCGAGATATTACTTCGCCACTTTGCAGTGCCGCACGTAAAAGACTCATTATACACTGCAGTCCTGCATTTAGGACGTAACGAGGAGTGGTATCTTCGCCAGTCTTCGCGTCCTGTACAACGCGTACAATGGTGCGCGTACGAAAGAGACGGGAGATACACGCTCGCTCGCGCGTGCATGTGCCATGCGTGCGAGCGTGCGGAAAGCGCCGAGCGCATATAATGTGTCGGAATCGCGCGGCCATACGCGGCAGCCAGCGGGGTTCTCCTCACGCAAGCCTGTTTACATAAGTCCGACCTGGGCTCCGGGCGTCGTCGTCGTCGTCGTCGTCGTCGTCGTTCTCTATACACATCTCCGCGCGGCCACAGGTGGGCATCTCTCACATATGCGCGCACGTTTCACGCACCGTGTCCCGTTTACGTAGGTACGCCGAAGAGCGAACCGGAGAACCTGTTCCCCCCGGGGTCCACCCAGGTATGTGTGTATCTCGCGGGGGTCATCTGCGGAGTGCGCGCGCGCGCTCTCGACAGCGGAGGACACTCGAAAAGCTGGGAGGGGAGGGACGACGCGACGACGACGACGACGACGACGACGCTCTAGTGAGAGAGAATGCGGAGGACAAGAGTAGGTATGCGCGATACGACACTGAATTATCCTTGCTCTCTCGAGCTGGGACTCTTCGATGGGACTGATAATGGAACACTGTGTGCGAAAGCTTACACGGAGAAAGTTTAACACTTTAACATTCTCACCGTGGATGGGCATCTGTACCATTTATTCTTTAAAAATGACGAGTCATGATTTATTTTATTATTTGTTACATATATTATTATCATATGTTGCGAGGTAATGTCCGCTATAAAAACGAGCACTCGTCATGTACGAATTCATGAAGATAAAAATAAAGTTGATTTCGAAGATGGAAAGTCTTCGAGTCGGCTCAAAAAGAAGCGAGATCTCTCCAAGTGGTTTGTTCGGATAACAATCTTGTCGCGGTCGTATGAAATATTCACGAATCCCGGATCTCCGCGAAGGAAGGAAAGTGCCGGGGGAACGAAGGGAAACACGGCGCCACTTCAATCTTGACGTGGCTTTTTAAAACGCATGTCCAACGGGAAACGAGCCGCTACGAGAACTCGAGGACTCTCCAGCTGACCACTACAGACATCCATCAGCCCCTCTGGTGGGCGACGGCAATGTCTCCAGTAAATCCAAAGTTTTGTGTGAGTTGGAGCAAACAGAAGGACTTACTTTATGTAGCACATGCACCTAACTCGACGGCCACCGTACGGGACGATTGTTCGAGTATTTACATCTTCGTGTAAAGAAAACCTCGACGAGGGTGGACCTAAAATTAGAAGAAGGTGCTTCGTTAGTAAGGTCGACAGGGATGACGAATGAAGGTCTACAGAAATCCAAAAAAAAGTTATTATCTTTTAAGAATTAACTGTAGAGCTGATACACACATATTAGCTTGATAACAATCTATCTATTGTCATATTTAACGATTGTTAATTATAATTTTTTTAATTTGTATTATTTATTCTATAATATATTATGCCATTTAAAGACTCTTTTGTATAACAAAACTATTATAAAATTTGAAATTTTTAATAGTTTTGAAGGAAGTTAGTATTCCAAGTCACAATTCTTTTGCGCCAAGCCATTAAATCATTACCTAATTATGGCGAATTTATACAGTTCTCTTCATGCATCCCGTAAGGACTCGTTCTATTTTGAATTTGTCCAACAAAACAGAGAGAAAAGTCGCAGTTTAGTTTTAAAGTACACCGTGCCCTCGAGAACGCACGCAAAAACAGAAAACTCGTGGCAAATTCGCGTGTCTTATACTACAAGTTTTAGATAGGTTTCGTTCGAGGGTGAACAGTTCGAAATACTTTTCAAGCAGTTTATCCCGCCAGACGGTTCGCAAGGATTTGCGAGTTGCCTTTGTTTTACCGAAGATAGCAGACACGAAACTTTCGCGAAATATCTTCTTTTTCGCAGTCAACGGTGATCGTGGTGTCGTAATCTTTTTTCACGGATTTGCATTGTCCCGATTCACTGCATGTTACGCAGAGCTAAACGTAGCTGTTACGATTCTAAAATCTCCAAACTAAAAGTTTGTTGTTAAACTTATCAGTGGTCGAAAAGTACTTAAAAACGTTTAATACTAAAAACACATTCGTGCAATATATTTGCATTACAAATCGTTATTGTAAAAAACTTTTTAATATGGTTAGCATATTAGACAATAGTTGAACATAAATTGTTATTTTTATATTTTTGTCTTAATGTTAATTTCATCGTGATATTTCCTATACTCATCTCAGTAAAAACATCACGTATAATAAATTTGATGTTTATAACTGTTTTCTGTTGTATCTCCAAACAGTATCATTGATGTTATAATGAATTGTCTTAAAAAAATATTTATTTATGGAATGCCTCGGCACGAGAATTAATTAGAAATGCTAATTAGTTTAAGTTAACCTGCAGTTTAGTTTAGATTAGTTCAGATAAGCAGTAAAGCCGCGCCATGATACCAAAAAAAAAGTATAATCGCGAGGGACATTAGGGACATTCCCCAGCTTAAAATAGATGATTTCGATGGAACCAGATAAATCGGCGGGGTGCAAGCTGCCGCCGCGGCAAACGGATCTCATTAATGTTACGAGCCGTGGCGCGTTCACGGAGTGGCTTTGAGATGGACCATCTCTAAGGATACGCGGCATTATAGCCCCAAGTGTGTACATACGTATATATACGCGGCATTTAAACTAGACCAGAGCGCTACGGCCGTCCATCTTTTACGAGCGCTTTATCTCGGCAGGCTTCACGACCCGACACCACATTACGCGCGCTACATCCAGACTTTACAGCACCGTTCGCCCCGTCGTCGTGTCGTTTTACGAGGTCCTCCATGCTCGATGATCTCTCTCCTACAGATTCTCTCTCGTACAGCTTCTCACCTACGCCTCGTCGCAGGTGGTCCATCCCGTTGCGCGGTCGAGAAAATTCCGGGATTCGATTGTTTAGAAAACGCTTTATCTCTCCGCAAGCCCACCGAGATCGCACTCGCGCGTCGTTCGCGCGTATACATATTTCAAAGAAGATTAAATCCTCTTTATCTCTTCTCCATTGGCTTGGCACACGCATCTCTTCAATATTTTGGATAACTTAATGCACGAATACTTTATTATTATTCAACGAGCAGCCTTATCGAGAGGAATCGATCGTCATCGAATTCATCCATCTTTTTCACGGCTACGATGGTTTACGCTGTCATAGATTCCAGCCGCGTCCGCGTGCGAAGTTTCGGATCGAAACGCAGCACGTACAACACCGGGAGGGATCGCGAGAGGATCGGCGGCGCGGCGGTTCAATCAACCTTGTGTACACGAAGGGATAACAATTTGCTGACGCGCACGTGTCGTCTGAAGAAGGAGGGACCAACGGGATGGCGGAGAGGGACCGAGAACCGGTTTGAGTTATGAATGCGAATTTCTTTCGCGAGCTGCCTGATTACGGGGGTGGAAGCGAAAAAAAAATGAGAAAAGAAAAACGGGGCGAGTCGTGGGGCACGACGACGCCGGGTTTTCATCGTGACGCGAATACGTGAGTCCGCTCGCTCGCCGAAAGCATGTCTCGAATAGGACCCGCGAGCTTCTCTCGTCGCGCGCGTTTAAGACTCGAGATCGGACTGATCATGGATAAAAAAAAAGGATCTAATTTATACCAATAAAATATAAAATGCGATAAAACTATTTCATATTCCTTCCACTGAATATATCCTGAAAGGATGTTTGTGGCTTGTAAAATTTCGAGACAACGTTCAGAAAGTATCATACGTTTTCGTGTTTATCTAATTTTGAAAGTTTGAAAGAAATGGGAAATTTTATTTCACTATTTATGAAAATCTTTGAATTATTTAAAATATGAAAGCGCTAATTTCTAAAAAATATCTATAACTTTATTCGATTTTTTATCATGTGGCAATCAAGAATAAAGAAAAAATTAATTGGATATCTCTTATTTTACTCATCTCATACGCACTCAGAGCTTATATGATTTATAAATAATTTTCAAAAGGTGATACTGTAAAATTATTCTAGAATTGAGAAAGAATTCAATTTTGCGAAAAAAATGAATGCTTTATTAATCAATTTTCCTAAAGTAGCGAATATTATTCAAATCTACCTCGATTAAAGTCTCATTCACCAAGAACGTGTCAAAATTAGTTATGTCTTCGACCCTTTGTTGTTCATTACACTTTCTTCAGTAACTTTTGATGAATGTAATTAAGTTAAAAGAGGCTCGCAACTTGCGAGTCGCAAGCCTTATTTCCATAAGTTTACATATAAAGATATAATTGTACGACACGAGATGGCAATATAATAATCAAGAAAACTTGAGTTGTTAGAATTTCTGCACATTGTAAGCAATTTACGACAACAACTTGTAACTAACTCTAAAATGCAAGTTTACAATTATTAAAGTTAATGCGGAAAGTGATGCGCAATATACTCCTCTTTATATGACACAAATTGATTGTGTAATTAATATGACTTTAATTCAAATCTCATTTAAAAAAAAAAGCTTTATTTTTTTCCAATCGGCGTAGAATTTCTTAGCGTTTGTGAACTTCAACTAAATCCTTGGATAAAGTCAATATTCACACCAACGCTTTTATTCCCAGTGTAAAATTTTTCTCCGCAATTAGATTTCTTTGAAAAAAAAAATTTACCGGAAGAAATATTGTCTCCACAAAGGATCTATTTCTGAATTATTTTTCGGTAGGTCTAGAACGCCCTATAGGTACAGCTCGATAACGCCGTTTAATCCCGACAAATTCACTCGCGAGCGTGACCGCTGCGCATTCTATGTGTCAAAGGGCGGTAGATTATTTTTCCATCGCTCCTATCATGTGTCGAGTCGCGCGAGTCGATATCGCTCGATCATTCATTTATGAAGGCGGCCGGCGAATAACGGGGCAATTCCATGGGATCTCATGGTGATTGCTTTATTCAATAACCAATCTACGGCACGGCCGTCACGCCACGGGAAATTTTCGCGAAACTCGGCTGCCAAATGAGCCGTGAATCCTCCAGGATATAGCAGAGCGGGGTGTTCCTTCTGAATTGCTATACGCAGCTTCATCGATCGGAAGAAAAGTTTATCTGCGAAAACGGTGACGGAGGATAATTCGATCCGCCTGGAGTGCGATTCCCGAGACGATGAACGAAATGAGATACCCTCCCACTTCCTCGATCATGTCCTCGCCGTGCAAAGTTTAAGCGATTCGAGAGCGAGTACTCTTTTCAAGTCGCGAAGACGAGCCGGAAATCAAATATCGACCTCGCGTTATGGCAGAAAAGTCAGATTTTATATTAACAATTTGTCGTAGATAATCGGTGCTGTAGTTGCTCAAAATTATAATAAAATTAATTCGTCGTCTATTCACGAATTGACTCTCAAGAATAAGTTCTTAATGAAATGGGGCGGTAAGAAGATTGCACGTGATGATTTAAATCAAGCTTCCCTTTCATGGAAAATTGACGTCGAGATATTAATCTAACTTTGCTCGTATTGAATTGATATTATGTTTCTTCTTGATAAATCGGTTTTACATTCATTTACGTTATTTAATCAGATGTTTGCGCAATACTGTATATATTGTTAATATAATATCTGATACGAAATAACATATGTAATAATAATATCTAACGCGTAAATCGTAGCTAAATTAAATATATCGAGCCTCTCTGAATATTTCATTAATAAAACGTCAACTCAACACAGATTCGTGAGTTAATATAAAAATATTTAAATCCTACTCTTTAATAATCATCTTTATATTAATACAATAAATTGAAAAAGAGATTTAAAAAAAAAATTCAGAAAAAATTTAATAATTGCTATTTAGCAAAAGTAATAATTATCATCAATGTGAAAACATTTACAAACCGCCGAGCGACCTTCAAGGCCAAAGGCAGAAAAGCCTATATACATTATATTCTCGTAGCTGTCTCATCGAGGACTCGGACGACACAAACAAGTCGATCAACGCGAGAGAAAACGTGGCAATATAAGAACTGTCAATTGATACAGTTTTTATATTACCACGTTCTCCGACTGGTCAGTTGAATTATGCCGTGTCAATCCGCGAGATACCTATGAGAACGCATGAGAACTTTTCTGCCTTTGATCTCGAAGCTTATATTAATATCTGCAAAATTAATAATACATCATAAAAATTAATAATGCAATATAAATTAAATTTTAAATCGTTTCTTGTAATTTTCTTTTCCAATATATTCTTATTGCTTATTTTTATACTTGTCGCTAATTGATGTAAAAAAAATTATTATGAGGCTCAAGATGACCACAAAAGTTCTGAAATGTGTTTTAATAGAAGTATTAAAAAAAAACATTAATATAAAATATTTTAAACTGTAAAAAGAATTGTATTTGATTTTTAATTAATTTCTTTATATACCAAATATATGTAAATTACATATAAACTATTATTTTCTAGTAAGATTGCGATGTGCTTGTGTAACGGTGCATTTGAAACGCTTATATGTATATATTTCAATTAAATTCGTGCACGCGTGTTCGATGCATTGGTACGTATATATCTTACATTACTTCCTTCGTAAAGATTAGAATCGTACTTAAATTCCGCGCAGAAATAGCACGGACGGTAGTTAAATTTCGTCCGACAAAAAAGAAGTGCTACTCGTACACGGTGTTATCGCGAAATCCCGAGACGATCCGCGGAAATTTATATCATGGTGATGATAAGATCTCCACTTCCCCCCGTCACCCCGCGTTCCATACGCGAACGGCCTTCCGCTCCTAATTTCATCTCTCCACTAGCTAGGAGCATTTGTTCGCTCGCTCGCTCCTTTCTTATCCTCGTCGACGATAAATCCGAAACGAGTCACGTTCACAGACACACCGAAGGTGGGAATAAACGCTTTGTGGCCGCCGCGCGTCAAGAGCCACCGTGATGCGGCCAGCTTTGATCTCGGAGGTGAGAGTGGAAAAAAAGCCTCGATTCACTTCCAGTGCTTTGACCCGCGCACGTTCTCGATCCCGTCAATCTATCCGGCTCTCTCGATCAAAGACGCGCCAAGTAACCCTCGATTTTCTCTTCTTCCTCTACCTCTTATATGAGATAAAAAAGATGAGGAAGAGAGCCGCGACTCGATCGAAGAACGGCACGAAAAAGAGAATCCTCGAAGAAAACCTGGACGAAACGTCGAGGAGCGGTTTGAGAGGGGAACTATTCGGGCTTCGATGGATTGACTTTATCGTTGTGCAGCCCCGCCAGCCGGATCGGGGGAGGTTTACTCGAGGGAAATCAGGCTGATAATCCGATTAATAAATTGGTCCGCATCTCCATATGCCGCGCATATATCGCTCCCGTTGTTCTCGATTTAATTGATCGCCTTCGTTGCACGGTTCATGATTTAATGTTCGCTGGTGGCAATTTCACGATGACTCTCGCAAAGCGACAATGTGGCGATCGAGTGGCGCAGAGAGTTGTGCGCTGCTTTTTAATGAACCGAAGATCCGAGTTCAAATCCGACCGAAAATTGTCTGTTTTTATTTGATCGCCACCTCTCGGAAGGCAATGGCAAACCACCGAGAGTATCTTGCTCAGGAAAACTCCTGTATATATCCTAGGAAATAGGATAACCCTGCAGAAAATCCTAGAGGAAAGCAACGGGAAACTACCTCTAGTAGATATCTTCCCAAGAGAATCTCGTGGTTTGTCTTATAAAAACAAACATGAGCTCATGATACTTCAGTTACACTATTGGAAAATTCGTGTTAAATATAACATAAATCACATGTCCCAAACGGTCTACTCAAATTTTTGTATTAATTTAACATAATATGGATGTGTTAAATGGTAATACCGATATTATGTTAAAATATTTCAGCAGAAAGGAAAATGTAATTCTGATTGTAATTTGAGGTTAATTATGTGTACAATTAACATAACTTTTATGTTGAAGTTAAGATTGTAAGATAAAATCAACACTCTTTTTCTGTAAATTTTTATTCCCACTTCTGTTATAGAGTAAAATCAACATTCTTTTTCTGTAAATTTTAACACATTTAATAAATACGTTCAAATTGTTTTACTTTAACATATTTTTTAAATTAGTTTAATAATTTTACATTTTAAATTTGTTAAGTTCAATTAACATAGCAGGCATATGTTAAATCTACACATGTATGTGTTGATTATTTTACACAAAAATTTTAACAAGGATCTTTTTTAACAAAACTACAAAAATTGTCCAACAGTGTATGAAGTATTTGACCGGAGAGAATATTTTAATCGTTTAGTATTCGTATATAAATTTATTCATTATACCATCACTATACCTATAACATTTTTTTTTTAGTGAGTTAACTGAATTATATCTTTAATCAATCATTTTATAAATAGCAAGCTAAGCACATAGGTATAATAAGTATGTTTAATAGAAAAAACAAATTACTAAATTAAAATGTTTAAGAATATACAGAATGTAACGTAATAGTTTTTATAGATGTGTGTTTATGATCCTCCCATTGTCGCGGAAATTGTAGTCCGTTCGTCTAATTGTAATAAACACGTTACTTTGAACACTTTAATGTGTTAATTTAACTTGATTACAGAGATTCAAACCTTTATTACCGTTAAACCTGTGCATAGCGTCGGGTCGTTCTTCATTATCATTTTAATAGCAAGTAAGTCATTTTTCTTTTTGAACATAATTGGAGCGCTTACATATTAAAAACTTTTCACCGGACGGAGGTTTGAAGAGAGCCTTCTTTTCGTTATTTTCGGCACGTTGAGCACATCAGCGGGACACCATATCTGAGACCGGATGCACGGCAGTTTATCGAAACGGGAAGAGAGGGTGGCGGGAACCTGCAGGACCGTGGAAGGACGTGGGCCGAAAATGACCATCAAAATGGCCCAAGAGCTACCCGCTGCGAGAAGAAACAAGTGGGCGAATTTCGACATGCAAATTCAGCCTCCGGATCCGCTTCGCATGTTCTTCGCGATCACGAACAGACACACGATGATCGTCGAGCTTTGATAAAAATCCGCTTATTATCCAATGAACATCTACGAACGAAGAAAATGAGACTTTGCTTATATAATATCGTAGTACAAAAAGCGAGACCGGCATAGATTGTTGACCGCCGCAGAATAAAAACGAGATTGGTATAACTTCATGTTGAAAGAGCAAATTTTATTGTTTAACATTATCTCACAAGAATCTATAAATAGTAGATAATGATCAATTCTTTTAATAAGAATTAATAATTTTTTGTTACTTAAAAATAAAAAATTTGATAATAATTAAATTAAATTAATATCATATTTATATTAAATATTAAGTATTTAAGTAATATATTAGTTTCAATCTTTAACGTTTATTTTTTGTAAAACAGCATTAAACGTAGTTGAAAGCATGTCAGTAGACTTATGAAATTATATTGAGTTATCGTTATGTATATATCGAACGATGACAACTCGTCATTTTTATAAATTTAATATTGATATAAAAATGTCATATGTTTTTTTAAATATTGGAATCCATTATATCGGAATTCACAGGAATAGCTCTGTCAGCGTGATAATTATTATCGATTTATAAAATCGAAATCTATTTCGACGAAAGCTATTATATTTGTGAATAACTTTCCTGACAAGATCAAAAATTCATAAAATATAGTATTTATTGCATATTAACAACTATCAATTTTTATATAATCTATATATTGCTTTATTGTTCTTAATTCACTGACTATCGGCAATATAAAGTACAATCAAATTAGAACTTGTAAAACATTTTGATAGAAAAAGTAGAAACGTTACAATATATCATAAAGTATACCAAATATATGCTAAAAATATATATAGCTGACTTTTTCGAAAATTTGATGCTTTCTACATTTCGGAAATAATTATTAACGATAGCATTACAGTCTGCGGAGATTACGTTGCATAATTTTATAATGCTCGTACTTCGACTCTTGGAGAACGACCGGAAACGTGTAATAAATCATAACGGTTAAATGAACGTCGCCGGAATAATTGCGTGGAAGCGGAACTCAACTTATCCGCGAGAAAAAAAAACGAAGAGTCGTTGGCACCGAGTCGAGGGCTCTTGGTTCTTCACCGTTTGCATTTACCTTAATTTCCGCACCGCTCTCAATTTACATCGCCGTAATTTCGCAGAGTACAGAAATGTTTTTACTCGCGGGTAACTTACGTGACACAGAAATACCGTGACTGTCTCCTTCGGTGAAATAATAAAATAATTTTTACACATCTGTGGATACACTCCGCGCATAATTTTGCATAAATAAAATAGAAAATTTTGTCCCACCCAAAAAAGGCAAATTATGATATTTTTACCTCTTATTGTCAGTAAGAATTTAAATGTTAGCTAAAATTAATTATGTTAAAATGCAGTAGTGTAATATTTTTATCAAAATTATTTCATATTTAATATTTTTATCAAATTTTATATTTTAATTAAATCATTATGTTGTTTTTGAAACTATACAATGGCTTTATTAGTGCATCGCCGTCATACATTTAAATTTTTAATAAAGTTTAATTTTACACGTTTGTCCCCCTTTTTCTTTTCTTACTTCTTAGATGTGATAGTATATGTATTGTATATTGTCGCCATAGTCTCTCATCGTGATATCTCATCTTGGTCCGAGTATAGAATGTAAATTCGGCACATGCGCCGGCATTTTGTAATTATGACCCCCAGACAGCGCCGCCGACCGTGTAATCTGATACCCATTTTCGTTCCATTATAAAATTCTAATTAGTCGCGCGGGATTTATGCCACCTGTAAGAGGACGTCCGTTGTCCATAAAGATCCTTATCTGGCCACCCATCTCCGAATCTGCTTTAACTGGCTTCGAGATACTGACCACTCGAAGTCGAAAGCGTACGTGATGACGTATCGCGGTAGAGCTTTTCGAAATAAGTAAGGGGTTTCACGTTTATAATCGGATTATGTTTATCGAATTAAATTCAATGGTTATTTATATCGAGATTACTCCCTCGATAACTCTTTGTTTCTCGAATCGGATGTCGAAATTTTTCTTATATCGCTCGTTATCTGATTAAATCTCCAAGTTTATGTTCGTACGCTCAATCCATTCATACATTAGTAGGTAATATAGATAATAATGTGTAAAATATATAAGTCGATTAGTGATTAGATAGATCGCTCGAATATAACGGCAATTTATAATAAAATTTGAAAGGTTGTGATAAATTATTATAAATTAAAATGACATTACATTAAAATTATTATATTAAAATTATAACAGAACAAGAAGTTAAAATTATAATTTTAAAAAATCTAATATAGCCTCAATTTATTGGATTATTTTTAATAAATGCTGATATTTATTAATTAATTAATCGTTAGGAAGATATAGAATATATATGTAATATCGTACATAACTGCTAAAAAGATTTCTCTTTGGTAATAGATGAAATACTAAATAATTAGTAAGACTCGAAATAACAAAGATGTTTCGTTCACAAATGAAAAACGATCGCGATTACAACGCAACGAATTCATATAATTAAGCAAAAAAAAAGCGTTTAATGAAATGTAATTTTTTTAACACACTGAGGAGAATGAAGGAGGGCGAATAAGAAGACGGCGAAGAAACCTTTCAAGGTCAGTTTGACCCTCCTCGATAATCGGCTTAAGGCGCTTAACAATTTCATGTAGGTATATAGGAATATAAATATGTGTACGCTCGTAAGACTGACCCGATAAGTCGAATTTATGACGCACCAGAGAGAGCTTCGCCCTCCTCTCTTATTCGGTCTCTCTTTCTCCCACTTTCCTCTACCTTGATTCTTTGGATCGTGGATAATCAGGATGAATGCAACCGCTCCCTATTCCCCAAAATCCAGTCAGTTTCCTTCTCCCACACATTCGCGTATTTAGGCACGGTTATGCGAGTCTGTGCGGTCTTTTCAGGAGTGTATATCGCGATCAGTAAACTTACTTGTACTTTTTAGCGTGAGAAAGAATGAACTTCGTAAATCACGCAGACATTTATGCGAATTTTATGTGCAATAATCTTCAACTAGAGATCAAAATCAAAATCGGATAAGTATAAGAAACTGGGTCTTCTTCCTATTCACGATAGAAAAAGATTTAGCCTAAATAATCAGTTAGTAGTAGATTATATACGATAAACAGAGGATGTATATGGAGAAAAATATACGATAAATATATACAAAACAAATACGAAGGATACTTTTTGGATTTTTCTGAAATATTATTTGAAAAGTCATGTTTTACATCTATTATCGTCAGATTATTTCGTAGGCTCAGTAACTAAAGTAATATCAAAAATTGAACTAACTAGTATTATGAAATTAGTATCAATTTTTGTCTTTAACGGAAGGTTAAAAATTGAGCTAAACTAGCGTGAAAAAAAAAACGTTCCATGCAACGCAAAGTTTTCAAAGACCATGTTTCATGTGCAACGACGTGGCGTATTCTGCCAAATGGAAAATAAACGAATTGTTAGTTGGCTATTGTTTCGACATGTGTTCTCCCGTAAATACTTTTAGAGGGGAATACCTGGGCATATTTCGCACAAAGTCGGGACACCATCCAGAACGCTGCTACGTTTACCTTTCAATTGAATTTCGCGCTGCACGATTCTTAAAAGGATACAATCGCCAGTCTACGGTTACTGGCGCGTTTGCAATGGATTAATTAAGTGACTCGTGCCACAACATAGAGATAGAGTTTATCATGAAACAGTATGTGGCAGAATGGTAAATGCAATTACACGAATGAACAACGTAAGATAAAGAATACAAGAAAAAGCAGACGATTAAAACGCCCGAGCAATTTGAAAAAACAAGATGGATATTAATAAACGCACGATTGCACATTTAAAGAAATCATATAATTATATTTATTAATCAACTTCAATTTAATTGATGCTATAAATGAATATACTGAAAATTTTCCGTATTCTCTCTCATTTTAATGAGTTTTCAATTTCAAAATAATTCCAGAAGCATGACATTTTTATTTGAATTGCTCTTTAGAACGATTTGTAAATCATATGATATGTTATATTCAATATAAATTCGGCTTTAAGGTCTAAGGCTGAAGAAGATTTTGAAACAATCTTGAATAGCGCACATAATGAGGAGTTTCTCTTCTAAGCTTTTCACGCTCGACTCCGAATGCAATCGTAATTAACCGTTCTTCAACGGCCTCTTGCATGAAAAATACGAGCGTGCATAAGCAAGTGGGTGAGAAGAATATGTCACGTTTCTTACGGCGAACCCTTTCTCCCTTAGTCCTTACGAGCGTCGGATCTTCTATGAACATCAACCATGACGAGAAGCGAAAAATTGTCAAAGGTTGTTTCTGAATTTCATTATGCAAAACGATTATTGGAAGTGAAACTGATGTCGAATTTGATTAACGAAGTAATCGGGGTATTGAGAACGCGATTTCTTCAATGATTTGCATGCACTATGCAAACTGTTTTATTTGAGCTTGAGGAAAAATACAATTCCATTTTATAGTATCTCTTACTCTGTCTTACTTTTAAAATATTTTAAAAAGAAAAAATTAAGAGATAAATCAATATCTCACGTATAGTCATAAACGTCATATTTTATGGCACGGTAATTCATTCTAAGATGCGGAAAGTCTTTGTCTCTGCCTTTAAATTTTTGTTTAATTCGACACTTATAGCATTTTCTGTGGACACTTCACAATTTTAACTTGTCGAAGAAATAAATGCTATTAAATCATAAAAAGAGGAAAAAAACGACTTCGGTATCGCTTGCCCGGCTTGCCGATACAGTCAATCCCGAAGAACGAAGAGCCGTCGAAAGCAGGTTTGGAATTTCATTATGTAAAACGAGCTTTGGCAGAGCGGCGCCCGCGATCGTTTATACCGATTGGATTTTAATCCGGAGACAGGAATATCGATTATTTCTTTTACAGCTTCAACGTCGCGAAAAATCTACTTTGATACGCACGTATAAAATAAGGAATTTCATAAATATCTATTCGCGGCATATTTGTCGACGTTGTCGACGACTCAATGCATATTTAATGCAAAAAAATACTTAATCCCTCGCTATTGAAAGAAAGACGAAGACGGAGAAAGGCAGAGAAAGAGAGAAAGACGAGAGACGAGAGAAAAGAAAGGTAAATGGGAATGTCAAGGGTAAACTTTCTAACGTCATTGACCATGGCTGATTATTCAGTCTGGACGTCGCAAGTCAGAGACACTTCCAGAGTTGGATTCTAAAGCGCGAGAATCCAGGAATGTACACGCCAACGTACGATTGCTCACGCACCAAGGTCGATCGATCGACGCGACGATAACAGTATCACGAGGAGAGACGAAGGACCGCTCAAGGTTCTTGAGGTGCCTTCTACGTGAAAGCGGCGTGTCTGTCGCGATAAGAAGAACCCTCTCCAAAAGAGGAACGCGGCGACGATCATTCGTGCTGCCATCGAAGGATTTAATCTGAAGGAGATTATCGCTAAGCGCCGAACGATCGCGTCGCTTTTACGATTTAAGCTCATAATATAAAGCCGAGCTTCTCGCAACTTATCGACTAAATCTCCCGGATGGAAATCTCGAAGGAAGCTGCATAAACCGACGTTAGTAAACGCACCATCTGAGAACGTCGGCAGATAGGATGATGAGAAGGATAATCTTAAAAAGAAATCTTTACTAGTTTTTACTATAATTTGAGAGAAGTTTATCGAAATAGAATTTATTGCATTATAACAGTTTGTGAGACACAAATCCTTTGTGTTGTGGAAAACATTTCTTATATCTAAATGTATATACTTAAGTACAATGATGATGTCACAGGCAAGTTGTATGTCCGCTTTAAAATGCAAATAATATGCAAATCTCTCCTTTAAAAAAGAAGATAATTTATTCAAAATAGACATCTTTATATATTTTTTTACAATTTTACAGTTTAGCCTCTTCCTTGTATCAAAAAACGCGGTATAGTGTGTCTCGCGCTAAATATATATTTTTTAAGTACATTTTTTTGTATCTTTCTCCTTGCATCTCCTTTAATTATACATTAAAATTTTAATTACCAAGAACTTTTTTAAACCTTAATTTTAAATCCTTTCTCGTTGCCATTAAACGCCAAAGCAGTCTCGTATTACTAATGAACATAAAGAAGTTATACGGCTTAAGTACGCCGTTTTGGATTCAACAATGCCCCAGGATAACAGAAGTTCCACAGGACTAAATCCACAGTCTCGATAGTAGAAGCACGACGGGACCATTTGCACTTCCGCGAAACGGATTAATCTTGAAGACGCTGTCGAAGGGACCGGTTCATGCTTTCACGACATCAATAGCGTGAATAGGGGAGACCCTGAACCGAGCCGGAAGCGCAAGACGTTACCCGGCTGATGATGCGAAAGAGTGAGATTACGGCAATTGACAACTTCGTGAAGTGTTGTACGATTTAACGTCATATTTCTATTTCATTTTGCATGAGACCGCATTTTCTATTCTGTTCTGCGAGAAATAAAACTTCAGACAGATGTTTTAAATTTAAATGAAACTCTATACTGTTCGTTTAGCTGTTTAGCATGATCTTTATATTTTTACAATTTCATATTGAATCCTACAAATTTTTGTTATTCGGAGCAATTATTATTAAATATAAATTCGTAATATTATAAATATAATCTTTCTTAAAATCTTTTAAACATTGTTTTGAAAACCTTAGAACAAAAACGTTAATAATTAAATTATATTGTTAAAAAAATGTCTAAAAAATATACGCTTTTGGGAAGTCTGTGCAATTTGTAGATATAACTGATTATTTAAAAGATATTTTATATTTTTAAAATTTAGATCATTTTTTAGTTTTTATGCGTACGATTTATCAGTTCAAATATAAAATAGATAAAATTAACATTTATATATTCTCTCTCTCATATTCTCTACCGTAAAACAAATCACGTGAATGAATGAGATAAGTTTATTATTTGTTAACGGTACAGTTAATTTCTCGGTACCAGACCTCATCTATTTATCGTGAAGATGGATCAGATGGAACTTTATACGTGAATTATTGGTATGTCAACGAAAATTTTATTGGTGAAAATAACATCACTATTGTAAGTTGCTGACAGAACTCTCAGATAACCTTTCCAGCGTAGTATTTCCACGAATGTCGGTATATGCTAATCATGAGAAGAGGGAACGAAGAACTGAGGAGCGGAATGACTCGAAGAGCCGGCGAGCTCGCTTGCTCGTCTCTCTGAAGCCTCATTTTAGCGAATGCTCGCGATCCGAACAGCTTCGTCTCGCTGAAGGGCGGCGGGAAAATTACATTACGAAAAAGCAGAGACGAAAGAAAATGTGATTACGCGTATTTTTTCAATGCAAAACGCGCGAAAAGCTGCGTCTTACGTAAGATTACGCCTTTCGGAAACATTCGGAACACTGACATGCCGATTAATATCAAACGAACTAAAATATTTTATAAGATTTAGTGCGGTTACGTTAACAGAATAAGTGTGTACAATCCGTAGGATACAAATTTCAAGATAAATCTCTATTACCGAGTACGTCCTTTCTAGTTGAGAATTCTTTACGAAAAAACACTACACTAGTTGATTAGAAATATTTAGAAAATAATACATACAAGAGATATCTATTTGCAAAATTAACTCAATTGTTACGTTATAAATGGCCCATCATTAAGAATCCAAACGCTCGAAATGCATCATGCGTGATCTTAGATTCAAACATAAAAAGGTATTAATACGATGGCAGAAAGGAACGAGCGGATGTTGATGTGGAATAGGCATAGTACGGTTGACCGCGTGCTGGACATTACTGTATATGCCTCGGCTCGTTACAACAAGTGGGACCATTAGAGATCGCGCAGCGCGATTTCTCTGAAGCGGAATGGCCGTACGACCGACGGCGTGGAAGACGATAGTTCAAGTTAATAGTTTCCAAAATCGACCCGCGCACGGCCCATGCACGGTGTGCCGCGCTCGGCATGCGGATAAAATGTAAATGCCCGTGAATGAGCCTCGCGCACTTTCTTCTATCTCTATGGGTGTCTCGGGGAAGTCATGTTTATATTAGCTGGCGATAAGTGACACGCCGGTATGCCCGCTTATTTTGCAGGCGTAAATGTGAGTTACGGTGCTTCGTCGTGCTTCCTGAGCGCGCGCTATCGTACCGATTATTCGCGCGCGCTGACCTTTCGAGAACATATCTGAATACCAACCCTTCTAGATACTATCGTAGTCGTACACGCACCAGGAACGAGTCCGATTCTAAGTCCTAAGCAGAGTTATTACACGAGAGAGAGAAAGAGAGAGTCATGCACGAATGATTAAAGGATGACTATTCGATGCACTGTAGTTTTCACTTTTTTCGGTACTGCTATAACGCTAGATACATCATTCGATTTTCAGTTTTTAGAAGAAATCCGAAATGCAGCATTTAAGATAAATGCTACTAAAGATATAGTACTGTTTAGGATAAGTACTATTACTCGATGCTATGTAAAAAGTAATCGAAGATGTATCTAAATAATCTTTTAAGAAACTATAAGTAATTATTATATGAAAACTTTTCCTACACTTGACAATGATATAAATCGTTATTCAACAAATGTGTCGACGGAACGCACAATCGTATAACGGCGCGAAATAACAGGCAGCAAACCAGCGCACAAGAGCACAGTTTAAGTTGACAAGCAATTCTGTATAAACGCGCTCTTAATCCTGGATTAGATTCCGCGTGAAAACGGCGCGCAACCGACTCGGTTTCTGTACCGCCACGCCGGCGCCATAATCCGACAATTCTTGTTTCGAATTCTGGCGATCGGGTTAACGTAGAATATTCACTAGAATAGCGACGTGCCTCTAGAATAGCTATCTAAAGATAGGGAGAGATCTATTGTATACACGGACATCATGCATAGTCGTTCTCTTCGCTCTCCCTTCGCTTAATGGATTTAACCGTGTGCGCACACAGTGTCTTTTCCAGCTTAGATCTCACCAATAAGCGAAAGATAGGAGACAAACGAATTGGCTTCTTAGCGTTATAATCTAAAGAAATATGCCAAGAGATGGCGGATGAGATACGAGACACTTGCGTGCCAGCGAAGGGTCGCCGAGGGACATCATAGTCATTACCATTGATGCAAGTTCTACATACAGAATGTCTCATAACAAGCGTATTTTCATGTAATTCTTTTTCCTGCAATTCTAACATTTTTATGTAATTTGAATTGTTCTATTCCAAGTAACGAAAAATATACTAAATAAATTGCTCTTATAAATTATGGGAAAAATACGCTTTTAAGAAGATATACACAGAAAAAAAAATATTCTTGATTTGAAAATATATTTAGTTTCAAGTTCCAACAACATGAAAATCTTGAAATAAAATTATATTGCGTTAAACGAAGAAAATTTACTTGATTGAAGTGATTATATAGTTCAACCAAGAAAAAAAGTGTTGAAATAAAAAGTTGAAATTCTAATAAGAAGATGTAGATTGTTTCGTATATACGCAAGATTACTATAAGCTTCTTATAAAAATTTCAACTTTTTATTTCAACACTTTTTTTCTTGGTTGAACTATATAATGACTTCAATCAAGTAAGTTTTCTTCGTTTAACGCAATATAATTTTATTTCAAGATTTTCATGTTGTTGGAACTTGAAACTAAACATATTTTTAAATCAAGAATATTTTTTTTTCTGTGTATAAATACCTTCTCTATATATACGAGAAAAATTAAAATATTATATTTCTTATTTTCCTTTTCCTGTCGTCGTTTCTATGCTGCTAAAAATCACTATCAAATCCGTGTAACATTAGCTACTTTTCAGATCGCGTGCAAGAAGTATCTCTCGGATATAGTCTCTTGCGTAATTTGTTGCGTAACGAGATAATATGCTACTAAAAAAGTTAGTTGACGACCCCATTTAACGAGTATTATATTTAATCGTCCAACTTTCGAACAGCCTTCATCTCATCGTCGCAGGTTTATTCTTAGAACTACGAAGATTGCTCAAGGCTTTTCTTTAATATAGAAATCGCAAATCATTAAATGTATTTGCTTTGCATTATTATAATCTACTAAAATACGATTATTAAATTTAAATTTATTTATTTATTTTTATATATATAACATCTATATATCTATATTTAATTATTTAAAAGTATGTATGGATTATTTTAAAAAATATATTTTAAGAACGAAAATTTAAATAATATAATTTCAAACAATATAATTTCTTAAATGTAATTGCAGACTTAACTAAAATTTGCAATTCGATATTCTACTTTCAGCTATGGACTCTTAGGTATTCTGTAAACACTTATTTTAAACTTAGTTGTAAATAAGTATCAGATAATATTAAAATCTGAGTAATTTTCAAATCTAAAGCTGCTGTAACAACATATATAGTTCTTTCGTTATATTAGTTCACAATTTGTACATATAACACAGCGATAAAAGCAAAAGGGTTAATTTTTCGATAAGCTACTTTTCCAATGCATAATAATACCGTTGCAATAACGGTGACGATCGATTTTAACGATATCGAGGAATTCTAGCTCGAGTGATTTCCACGCGGTATCGTGACGCGCGATTGCCGCTTTCATCTCCGACATCCAGCCTCTCGCACGGCGCGAGTTGCATAACGAATTTATAGGTAACGAAAGGGCCGGTAACGAGGGAACAAACGACTCCTTGTCTCCGGAGACAAGTCGCGCGGATACGAAACAACCGTTACGGCGATTTAGGTGTCGAAAGTCGAACGTCGTTTCCAACGTCGGCCGAAGACGGCGGCAATTCATATCCCCGACGGCGCGGCGCGGCGGCCGTCGCAACAAGAAACGTGGTAATCCTTGAAGCCTTGAACCGCGTCGCCGCCGCGCCGCCGTGATGTCTCTAATCACTGTTTATGACATTTCTAATGACAACGCCGCGTGACCAATAAACCGTGTCGTGACCTCTCGTGACATACGTCCGCGGAATTGCAATCTGCACCGCCGATCGAACTGGCTCGCTCACGTTCGCGGTTGATTAAGCCATTCGTCGCGCAATCCAAGTTAAATGGTGCTAAATGATAAAATCCGGTAGATGACGAGAAAATTAATTGCTTAAATACTAAGAAATTTCTTCAAAATTTCAATCAATATATCATGATGTTTCTTTATGAATTTACATGAAAAATTTTTCCTTTCCATAAATATAGGCTGGAAAACATTTTCATTTCTTCTAGATCAGTTTAAATAGTTGTCAGTAATTCTCTGTTATTTAATTAACTATTGTAATCTAAAAAATTATAATATTCCATTCAGTATTTAAAAAACTAGCAAAATATATATGTATAAGATTATTATCACGTTGAATTCACTGCGATAGCGAAATAAGATACACGATCGTCGTCGACATCGGCCTGTACGAAATATTGGCGAGTCCAATTTATGTCAAGCGCTAATCACGAAGATATGTACCTACTCGTAGCAATAAAATTTTTATTGGGCGATTGTATTTTGATTGCGCGCCATGAATCTAAGCAACCGGCTCGCTCAAGAACGATCGAACAGCGATTCTCGTCAATGTGCGAGCCGACGACAGCGTCGACGATTAAGAATTATGTGAATCGTGTCCCCCGTTAATTTTCGTGGGCCGTCCCGCGGAGCAGATGGTAATTTATGCCGAGAACGCAAATTTAAACGAGACGTTGCCTCGTACACCACGCGCGATACAATTATCTCGGCGAGAAAGTTACGAAAGAAGATGGGGATCAACTTTGTTCTATAATAGCTACTCGTCAGCTCATGGAAAACAGTGAGACGTCAGTTTTAATTAATATGCTCCGGCTTTAATCGACGAATCTCGGCGTCAGATAATTAGGATCCATTAATTTCATCGTGAATCATATGATTCTGTTTATAAAATTAATAGATTTCAAAAGATACCAATCCATCTCAAACTCTCGTTATAAAATGACTATGCAAAATAAAAAAGATAATATCACGAAATTTATCATTTGAATTTTAAATTGTTGCTTCAATATTCAATTCTACCTCGTTTTCCTCTGAAAATGTCCGAAAATATTTTCAATTCGCTGACGTATCAATATTACTTTTTAATCATCATATATCTCGCATATGAGATATATTGAATAATGAGATTTATTTTGCACACATTGTTGTTAATTTCAGCCCTTCGTGCGCGACATAAGTTTTTCATTGCCCTGTATTATCAACAGGATGCAATTTACGAGAAGGATACAATTGATTACACACGGTTGTCGTAAATCAGGCGGGTTATTATTTTACGATGAGCGCAATTTTGTTGCGATTATTGGTAGTAAATCGCGGCCGGCAACGCGCGACTCTCGAGAGACAGAATGTTAATGCTCGTATAATTACGGTAACTTGTACCACGATTCTATGTTGCTTTTTTTATTTTCACAAGTTATTTGTGTTTTATGATTTACACAGGAAAAACATGCACAGAAGGTACCATTTCTGGAGTATTCAGTTAACACCTGTTACCGTCAAATGTAACAGTAAATCAATTTTATTTATTACTTTCCTTTTTTGTCATGTAATTTTTGAGATATTAACTGTTATGGTTAAATAATAACTGCACCACCAATTTTCGATAAGACTTTAATAATTATAAATTAAAGAGAAATTAACGGCCTTTATTTACTGAAAAAGTAAAACTCGAAGAGATAACTATATTGTTTATTCCTGTGCCTATGTAAAGTATCCGGTATAACCAAACGTGAGTATTTATTAGCTTTTCTCTTCAGCTCACTATAAACCAATCTTCAAGGGAAGCTTAAGCTTTCTCTAAAGTATGCTTTGATAGCGATCCATTCGTCGAGCCACGTCTGATTGATTTTATAAATCCTCCGAAATGACCTATCCTCCGAAGATTCTCTCCGTCCTACGTGTGGCAATCGCGAAGGGATACTCTTTAATATCTCGCACGTGCATACCTTACGCAAGATTAGGCCGCATAAAATTAGGATAAGGCTGGAATGCATTCATCTCAACGTCATAGTCCCCTTTTATCATTTACGATATATAACACATCATGTACAGCGTGTTCCACGTAATCAAATTAATTTTCAATAAAATTTTTTAAATTTTTTAAAATCACTCTCACAGGAAATTTCAATGTATATTATCATCTTCTGCAATTTCTCAATTTGTAATCAATTCACAAATAAAAATTCTGTGCACAATTAAGTTTAAATCTGCTCTATAAATCTGAATCAGTGAATAATACTGCTGAATCAGTGACTATTCACTGATTCAGATTTAGAGAGTGATGAAAAAATAAGATTTCTATTTGTCAATGTGAAATTGTGAAACATCTTTTATTTTTAATTATTTATAATTAGAATCTGGTTTTTCTTGATTCTTTGTTATAGAAAAATTTTAAGTTAATTAGGAAATCCATTACTTAAATCTGATCTGCTAAAAATCGGACACGCTGTACATCTAATTTCGTTATATTTAATGTAAGATACATATTTCTAGATTACGCATTTTTCAATATTTTATTTTCTGATATAATAATGAGCTCTTCATTTAAATGAGATATAGACTTAAACGCTCCTGAATATAATTTCGATAATATATTTTGGTGATTTAATGTTAAATGTTGTAAAAATTAAATTCGAAAAAAATCAGTCACTTAATTTCCATAATTAATTTCGTCTAAAAGTTTCGCTTATTTTCAATTTGCCGATATTGCCGATAATCGCGCGTATTTCCGCCGCATTAGTATACTCCTCGTGTTTCGCTCGTGGGAATAAACTGCTTTTATCCCGCGTAAGATCTTCCGTTTATATCGAGCTGCAGCCAATGGCCAAGGTCCTTTTATAGGCGCCATGTAAAGTCCGTGCTTTATCTTAATTTCAGGTAGCGGATCGTCATGCCTGTTTGGCTATCTCCATCATTTTCCGGGTCGCCTATCTGCGTTGTTTCTTAATAGAACGAGCGTATCTCGAAGGCGCGATACAGCATAACGATATGCAATCGACAGTAAACTCGAACACTATGCACTAATACGAACGGGTTGATGAAAGTGGATCTGACACAGCCAATTTGACTAAAGCTCTTTCACTCTATCTTCAGTTATGTTTTGACATGAAATTAGTCCAGGCCGTTCATACCACGTAGATTCTATATAACGGATACAAAAGTGACATATAACGAAATAAAAAAAAACAATATTAATAAACATAGTCTTTAAGTGCGTTTATTTTCAAAAATTTATTTTGCTAAAATTTACGCTTGTTTCCGTTAACTAACTGGCTCGTTTATTGCGTTACAGCATGTGACTGTCATCCGATCGGAGCTTCTGGAAAGACCTGTAACCAGAGCAGCGGCCAGTGTCCCTGCAAAGACGGCGTAACCGGTATTACTTGCAACAGATGCGCCAGAGGCTACCAACAGAGCAGATCGCATATTGCGCCTTGCATCAGTAAGTACACGCCCACGCGTGCGTTCACCGTGCTTGATACCCGGTTTCATTGCCGCGTTTATCTTTTATTTCGATTTCGTTTCCACCGGCGCGCTCGTCACCCCCCTCGGGCCAAGCTCGTTTTGTGCGAGCTACGCCAAGCACGCCGGTACAACGAGGAAGATAGTATTCTGACCACGGAGAATAAGAGAAAATCTGTATCTTTCCCCGTGAGAGGATGTTATGATACATTTAGATAAATTTTGAGAAACTAGTTGCTCAAAACAGTAGAAGAGCTTTGTAGAAACCGGATCTCTTGCAGTTACATTCCTTGGAAACGTCTGAACTCTCGCAGTTTTTCAAAAATAATGCTTTAAAGTAGATTCAGAACGCTAAAAACTTACTGGGAATTCGAAATATGGATTATACGGTGGAACTCAAAAATGAGAGAAAACATATGAGTCTTTTCCTGTCCATGCGATTTATCGTTACCGGTGTATTCGTGTACACGGCCGCGATACAAGAACGCGCAATGTTGTTTGACCAGAAAGGAAGAGCAAAAAGTCTATCGCCAAGCCGATTTCACGTTCGATCTTTTAGCTTGCTACCAGGGTGGCGAGAAGGTCGGTCAAAAAAAAGACACCGGATTCGTTCGACCACACCCGTACTGCCCTCGAGAATGATCGATCGATCGATCGGGAGGAACACGCGACGATCTCGACGCCGCATCTCCTCGCGCTTGTCCAATTAGGCGAAATTTGCGAAAACGTGTGTGCAACCATCGGAGTGGGACCCTCCCGCTTCCATCGCAACGGACGGCTTTTAGTTTCAAATCGAGTTTCAATCAAGAACGAATGTTCGTGTCACGAAAGATTACATCGTTGCCCACCTCGGAGTATCAGGAAGACAGTGCTTGCGAATTTTATCGTGCATAAAAGACTCGCGCAGGCAGCGTGATAAATATAAAACGATTAAAAATAATGTCATCGTGCGGTTGTACTTCGAGCGATGCACTCAGATTTTGTGATGCATATTGCCTCAGATTAAAAATATCACAGATATAATGAATACTTCTATGGTTTTAAATAATGTCAAAAAAGGCGAAGATAACGTTCTTAAGATTTTAAATCTGTTTGTTAATGATTTACATATTTCCAAGAAGCTCGGAGAATGGATATTTTTCGCAATCTCTGTGTAAGAGAGAAACAATTATGGATCCGAGCGCGAAGTTCTTGGCACGAACACCTGCAGGATTAACTCAGCCTTCCATCCAGGCTCGTTCTTCTCATTTATCTCGTATTCTTGCAGAGATACCCAGGGTCGTGCAGACGCAGGGCACGGCTGGTGAGGAGAGCGGCGAGCACGAGGATGACGACGACGAGCGCGGATACGATGGACGAGCTGGTAAGTAAGTGCAAAGTAAACTCGAAGGTGCGTATACACTGAGCAAATGAACAACGAACGAACGGCGATCGCGAATCGTCAGATGTTCGTATTCGTGTTCATTTATTCATGGGTTTTCGCTCGAGTCGACACCGAGCCTTCGGCTCGATTTTGACATATATTCGCTGCATATCATCTTCAATTACATCTGGCTTCGTAAAGTGGGATACAACTGTCGACTTACCACGTTTCTTAAGTATTCATTAAACTATTAACTTAATTATAATTACTAATTAATTAACTATACCTCACAAAGTGAAAACTGTAAAAAATACTCTTTCAGAGAAATGCGTTTTGCAAAATAATTTTTGTTATAGCTTTTTGTGAAATATGAATTTTGGATAATGGGATTTTCTGAAGAATATATTAAATATTGGTATCGGTATGTTAATTTAGAGGAACATGTATTAAAACTTCTAACGTTTATTATGCATATATCCCAAACTTTAACCGCAATAATCCGTTTTTGGTTCGTTGTATGATTGTTCAGTGTATAGCATAAAACACTTCCATGCGCGACTATATTTCGCTGTATTTCGTTCTTTGCATTTACTATCCCCCGAACTACTTGATATTCCGAGCGTTACGCTGCGACGCCGCGTCGAAGTCTCCGCTGGTGACACACTGGGCGACGTAAAAATCGCTGGCGAACGATGAAACGTAAGAAGATAAGATAGATGGGTGGGAAAAGAAGAAGAGGGAAAGAGAAGGAGGAATAATTTCTCGAGAGGCAAGCGATATTAGCGTAGGTCGGTATTCTAATGTCACGTATTCAGCACTAAATGTCCATGTCCGATTCTGAGTTACATTTGTCTTGTACGATGATTTAATATAAACGTGAGATGCGAGTCAAGCAGCTACATTTATAGCGCTTATAAGTGTAAGTACGAGAACAATGATCTCTCAAGTAATTTGTGACTGTATCACGAATCTCTCGCTATATTGAAATTATATAATTGAAAAAACGCTATTTCGAGGAAATAGAATGTAAAAAAGCATGTACTACGATATCAAGACGTTCTTAAATTAATTTACGTAAATTTTTCAAGATAAATACGAAATTTATACCTTGGCGATTGAGAATTATTATAAATGAATAATGAATAGTTTATTATACTTTAAAATCTCTGCGCTACTAACGATACTCTTCAGATGTAATCCACGTTCTTATCGCAGTAGTATCATATTTACGATTTTAGAAATTAAATATTATCCCAAAATGTGAAACAACTTGAAAGATATTTTATTTCGCGCTATCAAAAATATATGCAAAAAATATAAAGCAAAAAAATCACAAATTTTTATCAGAAAAGAAACAAATCTCTTTATTACCAAATTTCTCGTTTATCTTCTTGGGAAGCATCAATATCAAAACTGTGTCGATATATTAAAAAATTAAAAATTAAAAAGTTAAACAGAAGAGAGAACTTCTATTTTGTTTTTTTATATAGTAATATCTTTCTAAAAAATATATTGTGACTAAAAAGATTTGGAATTTATCTTCGAAATTCGAGTTTGTATAATGAGAAACTGCGCCGAACTTCAACACGCATTGCGTATATGCAACCGAGTAGACTTTGGTACGGGTCTGAGTCTGCGCGCGATCTCGCGTTATTATTTCCGCAAATTTAACAGGGATCAGGGTGGAAGGAAGTCGATCTGGATACGAGCTTCGTCGCCACGTGGTAGAACGGAATGCGGGCGCTATATTAATTTAAGCAGACAGAGCCGGTGAACGAGCGCGAGAAGGAGAAAGGGGGTCGGGACGTCTAGCCGCTCGGTCGCAGACTCTCAGCCACCCCTAATGGCTTAATTAAAACTACCCTCGCTTGCGGCTCGCCCGTTTACCCCGGCATTTTCACTCGCGTAGACGATGCGCGATTTTCACGGCGAGCTCTTAGCCGCTCGGACAAGTAAGCGAATCCTCTTACTTTAACTTGAGACGTCGATGCATCTCGATAAATTTAGCTTTTAGACGCGAGCTTCTCGCGATGTTTTCTCAAATATTGAGATCCTACGGAGGAAGCAAAACTAGCCAGAATTCATAAAACTTCATACCGATGCATATGAAATATACTTCACTCAAGCTTCAAAATATAATATATATCTTAACTCTTATCCAAGCAACTTATCCAACAAACTTATTTTTGCAATGTAAATTGGTAATATTTTTTATATGTAAGTATATAAAAAAACTTACATTTTAATCTATATATGCATAAAAATATTACGCTTATACATATAGTTATCTTATTTATACAATTAAAGATTACATAAAAATTGATAAAGCTAAAAATTTATTGTAAGCGATAAATTTTGTTTAAATATTATAAAAAGCCTTGCTCGGGAAAATGTTTAAAAAGTATTAAAAGATATACGATTACATTTGAGAAGAAGGAAATATTAAACACTAGATCCCGCCGATGTACACTAATGTAATTAATGTCCTGGAACTTTAACGAGAAAGGTTAATATTCTAATTTAGTGTCATCCTCATCTGACACTGTCTTGAAGACGTTGCAGAGAGTATCTTCCGATTTTACGTAGAAAAATGGTTTTTTCCTGCGCTTAAAACTAGTTTAATTTGCATGCAAATTGGTTTTTTGTGTCACTGATTACAGCTCTGGGATAAAAATGTAGAATTCGGAATAGCACATTTAACGTACTTAAATATTAAAAATTGTTCAGCGTAACACACATAATTAACTCTCTCAATTTAACTATTCTGGATTATTCTCAGATTAATAAAATAATTATATTTATTTAGAATTTTATAAATATAATTTGCAAGCAAATTGTTTTTATTTCCTTTAAATATCTTATAGATCTTTTTGTATTTTGTAATCTGCATTTAATTGCATTAAATTTGTCGTTCAGAAATATTTCAATATCGCATTCACCTCACTCATTGTCAGTGACGTGATTACTCAATATTGAATTACGCGTACATTGCGACGAAAATTAAAGTAAACAGACTTTCACTCGGCAACACTGTTACAATAATCAGATAAGATGTTGTCGATGTTGATTTTAAACTTGTATAAAACTGTACTGACACAATGCGTCTCGCGTTCACGACAGATCGAGCGATTTTTCCAGGTTGGAAACTGACGGCATGAAAAGCAAGAGGCTTTCGTAGCTGTCGTCCCTCTCGAGTTCTCTCTCGTTGCATCGAATGCACGCGTTTCTACCCACGCGTGCTCCATATGCAGAGCGCAGATTACGTCTCGACGCTCTCTGCATTTCGAACACGAGTGAAATATCGATGCGCGAAAAGGAGTATCGCGATCGAGCATTTACACCTGGGGCCAGATACACCCCACGGACGGTATGATACTAATTATCAGATATTGCGATCGCCGAGAAAATAATTCTTGTTTAACCATACTTGTCTTTCTGTCTTTGAACTGAAGATAAAGGTGTTTGATACAATTGGAAATTTATAATACGATAATTTGTCTTTTCATTCGAAGGAAAAGAATTTTTTGAGAGTAGTGTGTGTATTCATATAATATATATTTTTATATATAAACTCCTACTTCTAAGTTCGAAGATTAAACAGAAGACATTGAAAAATATTCGTTATAATTCGCAAAAAGCTTTTCCTCAATGCTTTATCATTTGTAGACTAATAAGATATACTTCGAGCGAGACGCTATGTGCTTATTTTTTGCTAATCCTGAAACATTCGATGATAGAAACTCTCTTGTGAGCTAACAAGTTTACATATTGGGACGGAATGATCGCGCTCGGGTTCGATTTTGTTCGAGCTCGGTTTTTGCTATCGCGTCCGTGTTTCTTTACGAGACGCATAGAAATTTCGCCGCCTACGCGACGCGCATAATTCCGCTTGTAGATTACGCGGCGACGTCACCTACTCCGCTCGCGCAGGAGTGAAATATCGACGCGAGAAGGCAAGTAGTATCGTAATCGAATTTACACCTGGCGAGTGTCGCGCCGAGTGGCACTGTCGCTGTAAATTCTTGCGGGGAAACTGCCGCAGGAACGGCCCGCGTAAATTATCTGCCATAATAGGCCTCCTGGAAATACTCCTCTCGCAAGCCTTTCCTCCTCGCCCCGCGAAATCACGATCTCGGCCTCTGCGTCTCGATAACGTCGCGATAAGTCGCCGTAAGTTAACGTTCTTGTATAGCGGGTGTCTCAGACATAGATAACGCAAGGACAGATAACTAAGAAAATGATGAAATCATTTTAATGAGGAAACTTTAATACTTACGTAGATATTTGACGTCGCAGTTTAACGTAATTGTCCTACATATCTTAAATCGACCCATTTTTCAATTTGTTATTATATCATTTCAAATAAGGTTTAAATTTTGATAGAAACTTAATTGCCAAAATATTTTATGATAATAAACCAAATAGATATAGCAAAGAATAATTTCGAATCGGATTTTTTGCTAATGAAAAATAAAGCTTAACTTTATCAAGTTTTTCTGATGGCTAAGGGAATCATCCGACAGATCTGGGGATATCCTGTATAACGAGCAGATTTCAGATTAAATCGCGTTGGCTAGCGGAGTATTTAAAAAGCCGGGGCTGAACCGGTATCAGCCGACTTACGCTTACATCCGTTTGTATCTCAAAGAAACGAACGATCAAGATTAAGCCGATTCTTGATTTTCACGTCTTCGAAATTTCATTGGGACGAAGTCCGCCGATCACGCTCCATGCCCCGCTCTCGTCGCGTGCAGGTTTCAGACTTCATTACCGGTTTCATTCTCGCGCACTTTTTCTCTCGTTACTTCGCCCGACGGCAAAGCGAGACTGAGTTATCTTTTTATTTTTCAATTCCTGCTACTTCAACTTCGCAATTTAACGCAGTTCGATCTACAGGGAATCTATATTGCTATACATAACTATCTTGTATTATATTATCGTAATATCGTAGCAAGTCGGCAAGTGTAGAAAGAGAGATAAGAGAATATCAGAAAACTTGTGTCCGATTTATAAAGTTCTCGTTTGATATCCGAGAAAATAGCATTATAATGATTATTGTAATACATGTATAGCTGCATATTCAAATGTGCGATTTAAAGCATATAATAACACAAAAGCAGTATAAACTTACAAACGTTCATATGAACGTTATTCAAAGAAAATTTGCATTTATTTTGATTGCGAATAATTTAATTATATCTCAATGGATGGATGTTATATTCATATTATTGAGTACGATTGCAATTCATTATTTTTATGCATGCATACTTATTATATTGATGAATTAAAATACACTAATTATTTTTAAATAAAAACGCACATAGAATTAATTTTCTAAAATAAATGTCATGTTCTATAGAACATAGAACATGTAACTTTTCAAAAATAAAACGCCATTCAGATATCTTCTGTTCATATCTTAATCGACTTCTTCATTCGTTCAATATTAAAAGCTAGAAAACGAGCAAAAAAGGGATGACGAGCTATAACGTTAATGAGGCGACTGTAATTTCGCAAATAGCGAGGAAAAAGACCGTATATAAGTTGAAAGGAAAATCTTAGATAGCACGTTTGTCGGCGATGCTGATCGGCGAATGGACCGTAGGTGTGTTCCAGGCTTAACGTCTACATTTTATTACAATATGAGGCGAGTCTCGTATCGGGAAGGTCCACTTGACGCGATCCACCCACGCGGGCCCACAAATCGCGCGGCCCGCCGCGAACCAACGTGATCGTCGTCGGATACGCGGCCGACTCTCGTTACCGAGCCCCGATCTCTCGCGCGGGCCTTCCGCCGCCGCGGGGACGGATCCGCGCGATCTCACGTGTCCGCCCCCGCCGTTATTCATAAGCAGCGCGGTAATTACGACGAACTGGTAGCCCTCGGCTACCTTACCCCCGTGTTCCTTGTCGAAGGCGGCCTACTCCCCCTGGTATCGCGCGGCAACTTAAGCGCGCATATCCGGCGTACGCATTCCGCGTCACGGATCGCATCTATATGTTAATGCTTCGCAACCGAGCGCGCGCGCCTCGTAATTCTCGCGAAGCGCAACGCAACGCACACTGCACCCACGCGTGTGTTGATCGCGCGCCTCGAGAGTCTCGCGAAAAGTGCGCGAGTCGATCCGGCTTTGATGTACGATACCGATATGGCGATCAATCTCTAGCAGAACTAGCTGAAGATGAAAAGTCATTTAGATTCGTGTATATATAGTCGTTACACGAATCTTGTATCAAAAAGTGTATCGAGAGAGATACTCGAAATATAATGTCGATATATTTTAAGACATGGACTGTTCATATTTTGATTAGAGATAAATTGAGAGTGTAGTGACAATGAGTCAAATTGTGAGATTGGAAACGATTATATTCCTATGAAACCGGATCATTAAAATGGCGTATAACTGATGTGAAACACGCCGCAATATTAAATATGCGCAATGGAGCGCGCGTTATTAATAAATCTTTGTTTCAAGCGCTATATTTATATATTTGTGTGGGATGTAATTTTTCTACAGATCTACTAATAAAATAAAATATAATTTACGCACCTCATGGTTGTTGCGCTGGCGCCCGATGCCTCCCAAGCCTTCTCCTATTTGCGGATTCAATTGTTGCACTCGTACACAACACAATACTCGCGAAAACGTGACTAATTACGATACAATGTTCGTTAGGCTAATCGTACTGCACTTCCGATGCTAATCGCACGCGACCCGCACCTCACTATTGTTCATTGTGATGGAATCCCATCAAATCGCGATCGCGAAAATCACGGGGGAAAAAATACGAGATTCGACACTCGCGAATTTCAACGGACAGCTCAACGAAATCTCGGCAGAGACTTTTAACAAATTGCAAACAATGTAGAAACATCGAATTTATATTACGCGATTGATAAATATCAAACTGATTTAATTATGACTATTATTTAATTAATAAGATGTTATAGCAATATTCAACTCGGGATCGTCCCGTTTATAAACGAAAAATGATTCGAAAATGATGGTCATTTATGACCATCCGAAAATATACAATCAAATTTCGATATTACGTAATATATTTTAAACCGGTAAATCCAATTAAATGTATATTGTCAAGCATTCGATCCGGCGCGACGGTTCGTGTTTTACACGCGCTCTTAATTCGGTAGTAATGAATAAATCAGCGAAACATTCAAAACGCGGCGCGAGGTACATTTATATCTAAGCATCTTTATAGAAATCATTATCGCCCGCGGATGCATATATGCGATAAAGTAATAATTTACAATCTCTATCTTCTCTGTTATTATGTAAAATGAATGAAATATTCACTTTGATTAATAACCAATACGCCATAGTTATTTGTCATCTCGCTGTGTCTTACAGATCGATATTGTGAAAGTTAGGGAATCGCGCGGGCTGATAATATTTAGTTATTTGTTCGTAGAAAACCGCCGCGTGCTTCTTCGGTACCTATCGCGATCGTGTTTCGAAGAACAATAAGACGACACTCGGAGCGGCGCGCGTCGTTACCCCCCCCCCCCCCTCTGCGAGTCACGGTCGCGCGAGAGACAAACAAGGTGACGTATGCATGACGTATACATACCACTACAGTATTTTACTCCATAATACGCCGCTACCAGCTAACGCTAGGATCACACGCGCCCGTACGATAACCGTCTCGCCACCACAAAATATTTAACGTACTATACGAAAGAACTGTACACCAGATATTCTGTGCTCCGTGTACTTTAAATCGCTAAAGTCAATCGCGCAGACCTACTGATAGTTTGCAGGAAATAATCGCGTCTCTTTGTACTTGCGATCGTGTTTCGATGCGACGGATATCCGTCGATTTAACATTCGATTTAAGTAACAATATTTCTATTCCAAGATGCTTTCTCAATCGAGTGAAATCGATTGTTATGAGACGACGTGTCTACAAAATAAAATGCAAAATATACTATAATAGCTTCTTTATAAGAATTGATTTAATGTATATGGAGCACAGAATATTCGGCGCACAGTTATTTCGTAGTTTATTTCGTATATTAAATACTTTGTGGTAGCGAGACGGTTATCGTAGGCGCGCTTACATTTAGCGTTGCTTGGTAACGACGTACGTAAGGATGTCGCACGCTATCATTTCTAGAATGAGACTCGAGTCGACAGATAGCGGCGCGTGTGCCGCGCGCCGTGTTTCACCGCATTATACTACATCAAGACGCGATCATATCAAATACCGAGAGACAGCGAATTCAATTATTTCCCACAATTGACAACAATTAGCATGCGCGATTGATTAATTCCAGCGATGAACCGATTAGTATATCGGTTGTTGTTTATCGAAGCAAAACGAATCTGAGAAGAGGAAGGAAAGAAGGCTTGGAAAAGGCATTGGGTAATGGCAGAGCAACCATGAGGTAAATTATTATTGATTTATCATTTCAATTGTAGAAAATGTGTATCTTTATTCGACCGAGTTTTAAACAAGCCGTGCGAGTCGCGCAACTTGTCGATGCAAATCACGAGCGCGGGCTGGGGGATAAAAGAGTGATTATCTTGATAAGTTATTCAATCGAAATTACCATAAACATGTACGGGAAGCTTTATTCTATTTCTACAGGGCGGACAGGTGTGAGATGTCTTTCTACGCGCTACTTTCCTGATAAGTTTGGTAATTATTTATTGGCTCACCAAACGGTGATGCCAATCTGTCACGCAGCTCTGGTTTTAATTCGTCGATGTATTCTTACGCAACTATAAATAGCCGGTCAATGCAATCGCTCTGGCACGACAAGAAGGCGCTGCGATGCAAATTGCAAAGCAATGATGAGATCGAAGGGGCGATTATGCTGATAAATTATTCAGCCGAATTATCATAAACGCGTTCATACATATTTCGCCATTCGCAAAACAATCATTTGCGAATAACTTTCTAAATGTACTCAACAACAAGCTTGCTGTTAACCATAGATATGCTACAACTTATCTAAATCCGTCAAGTTTTTTACTTGATGTAATCCTACCATGATCGTAAATAATGCAAATTATGTACATTCGTATGACTTCAACTCGACAATAAAATTAGATTAAATAAACGATTATTCTTTGACAAATTGTCTTCTGAGAGGTTCATCGTAAACGTGAACGTAAAGCGTTTGCTATATCTGCTAAATAGCACTCTAATATTATAGCAAAACGTGAAATAAATTGGCGTAATAAAAAAAAGACTATAGATTTTACATGATACATTGTATACGCAAAAATAATTTTACGGATTGACGTTAACGGCATTATCTATTTGTGAAACACAACTCAAAGCAAGTTTTCCATTTCCCTGAATCGCGAGAATCGAGGAAAAGTCGATCGAACCTTGAAGACAGTATATCATCATCTGCCAAATCGAGAGTGCTTTTCTTCGCCCCGACATTCATGATCCACTATTGAGCACTCGACTGGTATTCACGGGAACAAAGGAGAAGTACGCGGGCAAAGAGGAGCCGAAAAATCTCGTTTCGCCGTCGATGAAGTGCCTTCTTGTCGTTGTGTGCGCGATTCCACCCTTAACGGAAGCCACGCTCTCAGGCACTCGCGATGCATTCGAGTGCTCCGAGAATTTTCTTTCTCTGCTATAGGAAAATTGTGTAGAAAGTCCTAACAGAGTCGGATCAACGATCCGATATCTGAGAAACAGAGGGCGGCAAGTTCAAAATGATCATATATGAAATATTTAGATCATTGCAATTCGAAAGACGAACTCTAGTTTACAAAGTGAATAAATGTGATATCTTCTAATGCGATTATTTAAATGTTAATACCACAGTAAGTTTTCTAGAATAAAAAATCGATATAGCGTTTTATACAAATTTATATTAATTCTCATTTCTTAAATTAAAGATTGTCAAAGTACGGACATACATTATTCTACATGTAAGTTATTTCAATTTGATTGAATTTGTCCACATTTATTTTAAAAAGCCATCCACGCACATATACGTAAGTGCGAAATTGCAGGTTTTATCTTGAAAATTGATTTTTTTGGATTTATGTCTTCTGCTTCTCAGACTTTTGGACTTTGAAGCGAGTGTCAGGAATGAGATTTCGTGACGCGTTTCCTAATTTGATAATATCGGGTATTATATGATACATTGGCGAATCTCCGAAGGAGAGAGAGACTGGTCTGTTATTAAATTAACCTTCGTCAAGACCTGTTATTAAATTAAGCTTCCGGCGATCGCGTATACGTGTACCGCAGTTAATAGTACATAATTTTATATTCAATGTAAGCAGAATGTAAGCAAGCTTTGTTTCTTCGTTTCAAAATACACACTTGGCACATGTAACACACTTATATTGTCATTGGGGAAAGAGTTAAATCATACTTAATGATACCGTACGAATGAATTGCGCTTGTTCTCTAATACGACATATAATATACATTTTATGATGGATCTTTCTCTCGATCTTTCTTTCATGACTTTTCTATAATTTAGATAAATTGCTTCACCATCAGTTTCACGATAAAACCGACCCTGGTAGGAAATAAACGTCAGACCATTAAAGCGAGTCCACGTGAATGTATATCTGCGGCAAAATAATAATAACTCGAGGGAGGCGAACCCTCCTTTCGGGCCTCCCTTGTGCAGAGGGAGAAAAGTACGAGGTGGAGACGGGCGTAACGGGCGTGGGAGGCACAACTTCAAAAAGGGAAAGGGAAAGAAAGGAAGAGGGAGAGTCGTCGCCAAGTACGTATAACGCGCGTGTTCATTTACGTACGCGCATACGTGTTTACATGTTCTCTGGCTAAACTGTGGCTTTTTCTGCGTGCGTATCGCTCGCGTACAGTACGTTTTATCGACGACGCCGATGGACCGGGTAGAAAAAGAACGATGCAAATACTGTAATGGGTTACGAGCGGATGGTAATGACGGCGATTAAGGCCGTCCGCGAAACCAGTTCGGTTTATTTCTGCGAGTTATCGTAGCGAAGCGAGGAAAGCGCCGCGCCGAGCGCCGCCCCGCGTTAAGCCGCGCGCGGACAAAGTTACCTCGCGTCTGCTTTGCTCGTAATGTAAATTCCGTGGCCGTGTAATGACTGTCGAAGTACGCGCTTCGTCGATCACTGCGAAGTGATACGTCGAGTCGGAGCGCGACGTCGTAACTTCTACATCTTAAGATCCGTTTGCATCCCGATCTACCAGTTGATACATACATAACCGTGTTTATATCCTGTAACTTTATTTAAATGTAGAGTTAAGTAGATCTTGCCTCATTATTCACGTAAGGTATGTGAATTTTCTTTACCAGCAATATTGCTGAATCGTATCTACCGATGTTTCTCAACATGTTTGATTTATTGATTAATGTAATTTGTTGAGGCAAAAGGATCTCGGAGTCATGGATTTATGTAGCTCGTTAAATACAGTTAACGAGAGTATTTCGATTAATTATAATCATTCGGCTCTTTATAATCATCGTGTATTTTGATATTTCCTGATGAAGCAATGCAAGTAATAATATACTACCGTGGCTTACATTACGGTCGCTTTTTTTTAGCTCGGCTTGTCCTTTCACCGGATTAAGGGACTTGTGTTCGACAAAAAAAGACGATACAAAAATGGTAAGCGATATCGTTGTATCGCTGGTATCGATGCAATAACTTTCCAGTAATATATTATACGATAATCGCAGCGGCACGAATAAACCATCGGTTTGCAAGATACATTTAAATGCGACCAGCAGAGTTATGCGAATTACAGCATACTCAAAAATTCACACGACCATTAATAACGAAGTAAGATTTACAAGAGTAACATACGGGCTTAAAATAAAATTTATTGGATTATGACCTATTTAAGTAAAGGTGTAAAAAGACTATTTATTAAGGGAGGACACCACTGTAACTGCCCATTTTCGACTGCCTTTTTTGGTATTTTTTTTTTAGAAAGGAATAAAATATATGGTCAAAAGAACTTTTAGGCTTTATTAGACATATATTAAAGTATGTAAAAAAATTTTTTATTTGTTAAAAAAATACAAAAAGGCGGCGCACGAGTCGCTATAGCACTTATTGGTTTTCAGCCAACCCTCTCCGCGGCACGCAGTAGAACTGTCGTAAATTTGATCCTGGAACAAAAAGTGAAATATTTTCGTTAATTATATTAGTTTTAGCAGTGAAGTACGAGGGGAAATAAGAAAATATTAAAAAACAAAAAATAGAGACGAGTTTGAATAAAAAGTTCGATGGTCGAAAAATCGAACTTTTTATTCAAACTCGTCTCTATTTTTTGTTTTTTAATATTTTCTTATTTCCCCTCGTACTTCACTGCTAAAACTAATATAATTAACGAAAATATTTCACTTTTTGTTCCAGGATCAAATTTACGACAGTTCTACTGCGTGCCGCGGAGAGGGTTGGCTGAAAACCAATAAGTGCTATAGCGACTCGTGCGCCGCCATTTTGTATTTTTTCAACAAATAAAAAATTTTTTTACATACTTTAATATATGTCTAATAAAGCCTAAAAGTTCTTTTGACCATATATTTTATTCCTTTCTAAAAAAAAAATACCAAAGAAGGCAGTCGAAAATGGGCAGTTACAGTGGTGTCCTTTATTAAGAAATTATAATGTAAATGCTTACAAAGATTTGAAAAAATTTCGAAAAATTTGCGATAATCTAATATTAAATCATTTAAATGCTTCTATTTATTATTTATATGCTTGCTATTGTTTCACATTTAATCATTTCATCTATACATAGTGCATCATTATTTCTAAATTTTTAATTTTAAAATATATAATATAACGAACATGAGATATTCAAACATCTAATTACTCGAATCACGGAAATATTGTATTGTCCAAACATATCACGTATAATGCTTGTGCTTGAGTATACAGCTCGTATAACAATCTATTGTTGCAGCATTATTGCCTGAGGTACACAAATATTTGTAATAACGTTTCATTTTAGTAATACTCTTTGAAAATACACGATAGATAGTTAATGTGTCAAATTGTTCAGTGTTTGAAATCACATCTGTGTATTGGGCTTACTCAAATATCTTAATTTGCACTTATTTAATTTTTACTTTATATATCTATATCTATATTCTAAATAATATAATTTGGAATGTAATGAACAAATATCCAGTTTTTAAATAAGAAATAATGAAGCAACCTGTATATTTAAAATGTATCTTAAATAATCCATTAATTCTTTAGTGAAACAAAATTATTGTAGAGAATTTCTTGACGCTAAATATTCTGTATTTGTAAATATTCTCTTAATTTTAACATTGCTAATATTGTGTAATTTAATAATTAATATTTCTTATTTATATATAAATATTTTTTACTATTTTTGTGATCGTTTTAATATAAGAGCAGAAAATTCCCTTTTGTACAAATGTACAAAAAATATACAAAATTATATTAGATACATACGTTATTATAATATTTTTTATAAAAAATAGCACATCGAGGATAACAATTTGCTATTCTGAAAGTTATGTTTTTCACACAATATGTTTGGAGATAGAGTGCTGTCACGAAGCATTACATCCTGCCGAGTTTAGGATTTTAATGGCGTGGCACGTCGTACATTTAAGTATACCTCGACGACTGTACCGTCGCGTAAACGTGTTGCGTGCGCGTATGCGCTCGGATAAACGCCCACCGAGGGTCTTTCCGTTTCGGGAAACATACCCCAAGCACTGTTTGCACACTACATCGGTTCGTTCTCTTTCCCGTTTTCGTCCTTTTCCATCATGGACATACCTTAAAGCAGCGATGCGCTTTCCTTTTGCTCGGCACATATCGCGTGTATTTACGGGCGTATTTGCAAATACTCGCGGCGCGAATACGGCTTGCGTGTAATTTAGACGTTGCAGTGAAATTCTTCGAGCAAATTATAACACCGACAGCGCAAGGTGCGGACTTTTCTTGGAAAAAAAAAATCGCGGGATTCCTCGTACAAATTGTTTGCTCGCGCAACGCGATATGCGAAAGTAAAATAAACTTAACGTGTAACAGACGTTCATTTAGATGACCTGAGAAACGGAACGTAGGAAGAGCACATCGTGAAGGTATCGGGAAACAGTTCCCCCTCGATTTCTTCCAGCAATTTCGCCGTTGTCTGGATCGCGATAGGACGACTCGCCTTGCGTTTCTTACAATGCGAACAATGCGATGCACCGGCGACCGCGTATTGTTGGCTATACGCGAAAAAAAGTAACTTTCGCAGGAAATGACCTTTCCATTCGTTGGGATGACGTGCCGAGAACGTGCGGGCGATCGATCTGTTTTTCGCGGACTGTTAAAGCCGAACGAGGGTTTCGTCGTCGCGACGCCGACGATAAAAGCAACGTCGACGCGGAGGAATGACCGATTGCGCTATCGATACTTCCGAACGAGGTGGAAGAAACCCCGCGAAATTTTACGGCGGATAGACTCGGCGGAGAAATTACGTTAAGCCCGAGAAATTGCCCTCGGCGGGCTATAAAATGTACTATTAGATTAACGAGCAGAAGAGATTCGACGAAAGTTGAATGAAGGAATATTACTTTTGATTAGAAACTTGCTGATCGACAATTTTTCTTTTATTTTATTAACTTCAGCATTCTATATGTAATATAAAATAGTAATTTTTAATGTATACGTATCTTCAAACGAATGAAAATACAATAGTTTAATTAATTGCCACTTTAATAACACTTAACGTTTTGTATATAAAAAGATTTTTTAGCGAATAATTAGATATTTGGTTTCGTCACTAAATTATAACAAATTTCATCATACTATCCACATGCGCATAAAAAGTTTCGTTATCCAATGCTCGAGACAATGACTTTATTTGTACAAAAACGGGTTATGCTTAATCATGAATAAGTGTCAAAAGAAGTTTCACAAGGTTGGCCGTAAAATCGGGAACTGAAATATCCGGCGAAAATTTTCGGGCGACGACCTCGTCGACGGATACGAGACAATCTTCTACGCGTCGCGGCCAATCACGACCTAATTACGTATACCGGGTACGTCGTGATGCGCGCATACGCATCGCCCGCGGCTCGGCGCGATGTAAATTCCCCGCGAAAAAAGAATATCTCGTAGCTCGCGCGCCTACATGAAAATGGAGAAGCGCCTAGGGCAGTTTATTCCGGTCGAGTGAATCGGCTAGTCGACATTATTCAAAAATCCCCGCAGCCTGCTCTTACGCTTCCTTACCCTCAATTAGCAACGCGATACTCGAAAGCTTTATAGGAGCGATTTGCGCGTAACGAGGGAACTTTGGAGACTTATTGCCGACCGCGTCGCGCGATTTTTCCCGTATATTAAATTATCCGCGTCTTGAGGCAAATGCGAAGCATTTGAATTCGAACCCACAAGCCCAGAATGTCGTATTGAAATTCAATGAAAAATCCTCTTTTCAGAAAACACATTGAAAATTTCACAATAATCTCTCCGAAAAAGATAGCGCGTTTATAATTTGTTTTAGTAATGATTTAACAAATTAACTGAAAAAAATTGGGGAAAAATAGCAAGTAATTAAAATTTAAATTCTAGTGTAATATTCAAGATTAAATTGAAGAATTAAAATAATATTTTATATTTACGTTAGGATCGCATCATTCTAAATTTTTACTAAAAATGTATACTAAAAATGATTAAATTAAATTGTTTTTTGCTTATTCTATATTCTAAATATATATTTCATAAATGTTTACACAAGAAAAAATTTATGTTCGAGAAAATATCATGAGAGAAAATCATATATAATCATTTTTAGTACAATTGATTAATTTAATTCATAATTTGCGTGATTGTCCACCGAATAATAAATTTATCATCAATTTCTGACTCTTACACGATTAATTCGTTGGTACAAACACGGAACTTGCATATCTTAAAATAATTATGCGTTCCATCAATCTAGCATTAACTTAAACTCACATGTTTATGATTGTATTAAATTGTCAGTTATATTACTCTGTATAATCCTTTAGCATGCCCAAGGGATTTAAACTCAGGACAGGAAAAATCTCTCTGCCTATCTGCTCGTCTAGCCATATGTAGATTTCCGCATATTAAATGCATCTCGTAATCTTCACGCTGACTGCATTCAAGAGTTAACTAACACCATTCGGTGTATTCGAACGGCTCACGATGTTGTATTCCCGAAGGCGGCGCATCTCTCTCTCTCTCTCTCTCTCTCTCTCTCTCTCTCTCGCTCTCTCTCTCTCTCTCTCTCTCTCTCTCTCTCTCTCTCGTTTATCCGTTAAAGCCGCTTCGAGGTGTACCGGTATACATCAACGCGGGACTCTTTGAGAAAAATTGATATCGTCCGATAAAGGTTTTTACCGCTCTCTAGCTTTTCTCCCCCACATCCCCAGCAAACCGTTTGAATCTTCCCTTTTCGTCCGTATTTCATAGCCGGCCGTTCAATCTCGCGCCAAGGATCAATGGAGATTTTTCTCAGATAATTGAAATTTTGCGCCCGCATAGCTCTTCCCGCCGATATGGGCAGTCGAAAGGACACAAATGATCGGGGGAATGAAATAGTAGGAAGCGTGAAATAGAACGCGCATCTCTCTTAATCCGTGAAATACATTCAAAAATGCGTTTCGTTTCGAAGAAGTGACAAAATGCAAGAATTTGTATTTAGACAACATCTCACTTATATAAACAGATTAGTGAACTGGTAGTTATTTCGATAAAAATATTTCCGAAAAATATAAGAATATTTCAAATATTTTCAACTGAAAATACTTATAAAAGTATTTGTCAGTTCGTTTACGTCGCAGGACAAATACGCGAGCCATTAAGCGCAAAAGTATCAACACCGACGTTAACGTGTAGAAATAACGAGTTTCGCCAGTTCGCGCGTCTAAGTTGCCGCGGCGAGTAATCGCCGGTGTCAAAATTAACTGCCGTTTACGTTCGATTTGCTCGCGTTTTCTCGGCCGTTGCAGCGACCGCGAACTGACGCCGAGCCGCGAACGCGCACGACAGTACAAATCGCTGGGATCGATAACCACCGGCTTCGTTTGATTAATGTCTCGCTCGGCGGACGACACGGTTTAACGACACTTATTCGCGAGCGACGCCGACGACGCCGAGATTCTCAATCACTGTAAAAGCCTAATTACCCCACTGACACTTTGCTCGCTATCGCTTGTTCGTTCTCTCAGTTTCGCTCCTTTTGCACAGGACGTTCCATCATTATCCCTTCCCAGTGGTTCTTTGATGATGAATGGAAGCGTTTAATTTAAGAATGAAATTGCCCAATAATCTAAAAGATCCATTTCAAGTATGATCTTATACTTAAAAGAGACCTCGAATCGCACTTTACAGTTTCTTCGCATCTTAGTTAGTCTGGTTTAGACTTCTGCAGGAAATATAGAGGATTTGAGGAAAAATTTTCCGATATCTCAAGTAGTTTCGATGATGCATGCCGACGAAATCGGGTACGTAACTCACTCTCGCTCATCTAAAGAATTCGTAGATTTTTCCGAAGTTTAGAAGTGCAGCTCGCCTCTACTTCACTCCCGAAACTTGGATTTTTGTGACTCGAAAAATTTATGTCCCTGCTTCCTCTTACGCGTGCTTTCCTCTTTGCCGAACCTCGCATAATCGAATGTATGAAAATTTTACTCACCACCAGAAATCCATCAACAGCTTAATCTAATATCCGTTATCGTTGCAGCTTTCGAACTTTACCGCGTCTTCGGGCTTCTTCGAAAATTTCTGCAGCACCCGGTGATACATGCGCGCGCGAGCACGTGGCGAACCTACAATAATAATTATCGTCATTATTACCGCGCTGGCTTACCAGTCGAGCGCCCTAAACCAAAGTTAATTACCAGCCGCCGTGGCTAATTTAAATCAAGACTAATTAACCCGTCCCCCGAGCCTCACCCCGTCGTCATTACTGCGCTCACGCTCTACTCCCTCGCATTACGAAAGTTTCGCCGAAGTTATATTATATATGGCGAAACCTTTTGGACCAGTCTCTCCCTCTCTCTCTCTCTTTTTATCTCACTCTATCTCGTAGGCTTTCGTGAAAGTCACGGGAGATCGACAATAAATTTCGAATCCGTTTCAAGTCCGTTTCTGTAAACGGACTCGGACATTCCTGTTATTTTGTAACGGGTCTTACATGCGATGAGCAAATACAAAACTGGACTTCGGAAATATTTTATAATTTGTGTTTTTTTTTTAGCATATATATAAATTGTAATGCTTTATACAATAAAATAATATCCAATGTTGTGGATATTATTGCATGGATACGATTGCACAGATGTAAATGTATCGCACTGTATAAAAAGTCTAACAATATTTTGTTGCAAACGAATTGGTTCTTCATGCAAAAAACAGGAAAATTTGCATTGAAAATTTCTGGGAATATTCAGACGTACAAGCATCCCACGTTAATGATTTTGCTGCAGCGGCTATCAAATTACGTTGAAATATGATAATCGAGAGAAAACCGCGAATTCGAAAAAAGTCTCGGCCAAACTGGCCGAGAAATACTAAATTCCTCATTTTTTAATATTAAACTAACTATATTAATGAAATGTCCGTTTAAATCATTAACTAATTTTAATTTCAAAAAGTGCAGATGATAATAAAGATTAATAAAAATTAGATAATTGCTTTTTTACTAGAATATTTATCGTTAATATTTATACGAGTAATACCTATATTTATTATAATATCTCTATAGTTACTTTGTCAATAGACAAAGAATGCATCCGATCTATTTATAGTGTTTATAATATTTATATATTATAAATAATGCAATGCGTGTCGATTTATTGAATTGAAAATCAGACATAAATCATGATAATTTCAAAAGATTGTTACATGAAAAAACCAGAGGGGAACTACGATCAATTTACAACCGTAACTAGTCCGTGGAGATCGCTTCGAGGCAAACTAGCATAGTTGCAGAAAGTAAGTCACTCGTGTTCTCGCAGAGTTCAGCCAGTATAAGTAAATAGCGAACAGTTTCGTGTAAACGCAATTTGTCCCCGTAGTTAGGTAGGAAACATTTAGGTATGTTTTTGGTAGCCCACGGGAGTATTTCTATAGTCGCACGAACTACCTCACGCGTGAAATTAGGTTATATAGCGATTTATATAGTATCCCAACATTCCCATTTCGCTAATGACAGTTTCCTGCTCAGACAAATTTTCTTTAGACTCCAAATTTACCTACAAAATTACGAGCAAAATTACCAATATCATGTTAACTTTAAAATTAAATATTGTTATTATATATAATAGATATAATATTTATACAACAAAGGAATGATAGCACGAATTAAATTGCATACATGTCATTCATTAAAGAGATAATTTCATAAAAATGTATTGGCTATCTACAAACTGTTTTAATTTATTGACTGCGATAAATTCCGATTTATGTAAGCTAATTTATAATTCACTAACGTTATGCGCTGAAGATGATCCAAAAAAAAGGATCGAAATGTACGCTATTGTTTTATTTGCCTAAATTATAATAAATTATATAGCGCAGTAATTACCGCGCCTGGCTCTTATCAAATTTATTTGTTTTTAATTTCATAAAAATTTATGATATTCGAAAAAACAGAATACTGATTTGTGTAAGACGAAAAATTACGAAAAATTACGAAAAATTAAAATTTCGTTTGAAAATGAGACACGCGTATATCTAACAGGAAATATATTGTCGGGTTACAAAGTTAAGAATGTAGGGAATGCACGAGCTTTTCGGAATGTTTGCAAAATTGACCGGAGCGTTGCGGTTAATGCTCGTCCGGTAACGTTTAGCACCACCATAACGGTTTCGCGTGTGCGTCTCACCGCGTAAATTCCGACCTGAAGCCAACCGGGCGCTTAATCGCGCCCGTTTAATTTCGAGGCGAATGTGTCTCGCGTTAAGAGAGCGCGCGCGCGCTCGTTCACCCCCGCAGGGGGCGGTCTCCTGTCTCAAGGGCGACCGCGCGAAAAACCGTAGATTCTTCTCCGTCGCCGTCACGGCTGACAGTCACCCACGCGGCCATTAAGGTCCCGCACGGCCGCTATAAGGTGCTTAAAGGTGCCTCGTGAGGCACACACAGCGTGTCGACCCTTTTATAATTAAGACGTTACTTTACGAGCGTGTGCACGAGCGCAACACGCGTGTGTGTCCCCGCCTCGTCCCGAGACGAGACGAGAGGGACAAAAGAGGGCATGTGACAGGTAAATGGGGGCGTGCATTTTGCGCGGCGCATAATTAATTAAATCGTTCCGCACGCGGCGTCGAGACGAGCGGACGAGGCTAGAATAAAAACACAACATGTGTTATTTGTCCGAGTGTAATTTTCTGCAGGTATATAGAGCGGAAAGAGTTTCGTATATTTAATCTTGTATGCAGGTCAACGGATGCATAAATATGACATGTTTATATAACAGAGTTTATATAACAGAGTTATATTATATTATTATGGTATTATATTACAGAAACAGAACGAATGTGTTTATTTTATAAATAGTTTATGATTATTCTTAATTGTTAGCTTGTAAAATTTTTAATAACATTTGCCGAATCTCACAGGAATGACCCTGTAATACTGCAACTGGCTAAAAACACGTTTAGACTATGATGAATAATGTTCTAGCTGAGAGACAAATCTAACATCATTTGTACTCATAATCTTCCCAACGAACTACCGGAAGCATTAACCTTTTTGTGATGAGAACAAGCCTTCTTCCCCGGAGAAAATAAGTTCTAAAGAAAATTAATCGGACTTCACAAAGTATACACGTGATAAATTCGTAAAACATAATGAATCTCAATTAGGAGTTCATATATTTTAAAAAGAAAGCACACGTATATAGTTATGAGAAGATAAAATAGCATAATACGTAATAAAAAACTCCTATATTATTGATGTCTTTTCTTCGTATTGATATCAATGCTTTCAAAATAATGTATATACTGCCATTGTAAGAAATTGTAGAGTTACTTAAAATATATTTCCCCAACACGTAACGTGTGTGGATAAAATATCGCGCATTTGTTCACATCACAGATCTTCGTTCTCCACTCCAACGGTATCAAGCAAATTTTATCCAAGTGCTTCCCGAGAAAAACGAGCGACCTTAGACGCTGCCGTAGGTCTCCGCCGCGCCGGAGGATAGTATCGGCGACACTACCGATAAATCGACCGGTCCTTCGGTTTGCATTCGCATCCTTATTTCGGGCTATTTGTCTCGAGTTTCAGGGGATTCCGGCGCAGCAGCTTAAATCTTCCCAACTGATCCCACGGGACAATCCTCTACGGAATGGGAGAAACTCTCGGAGTTTATCAGTATCGGGAGGGGGACGATGTATGTAGCTCCGCGATCGTAGAAACTAGATTGCGAAAACGATTATCTGTCGATTTGTGAGACTCGCCCTCGGCTTTACTCACGATGCCGCGTGGAACGCAATTTACTAATTTGCCAAAGTTGCCCGACGACGCGATACCTAGACCAGATCGTGGAATAACGTATTAGGTATTAGATTGTCGAGCACGACTCTGGTATTTTGTAATACAAATGTGAAGCAATTCAAGAATGAGAAATCTTTTTGCCTGGGGGAGAAAAAGCTAGGGGGAAAAAGTTTAATCTTTTAAAATCCTAATCAACTTTTTTCCACGCAGTATATTTTGATATGAGGTAAAGAAAGATTCGTTAATAAACAGCAACATTTTTGGCAAAATATTTATCACTTACAATTATAAACTATTGAGTACATTTTAAAGAAATATAGGCACCGAGATATCTTTTTAATAAAAACTGTATCAAAGAGCATCATATACCTTTTTCACAAATTCTTTTTATTGCAATTATTAAAAGTCTTGTCCGCAGCTTAACTTTCCCATTAGTCTTCTCTTGAACTTAAGTAAGATATTTAATATTTTTAATTTAGCAAAACGCCTTTGGGATTCTAAATATTAAATAACTCCACGTAATTAGGTCTCTATTTAAATTTTCACTAAGGCACACAAAGTTGGCTGCAATCTCATCTAAGAGTATATTTCTAAAGTTTTCCCGCGATACTTGTAAAATAGCTAGTTTATCGCAACACATTGCGTTTAAATATTTAAAAATAGAAAATATTTGCGCTACATCGCTACGGTTGTAAGAAAGTTCGTTCAGTGGAGCGAAAATTAAACGAGACGCCCGTAGATCGTTAATCGTTGACAACGGAGACAGCAGTTCCGCTCGGAGGGCTCATTTCCAAGGTGGCCTGTCCGCAGGTCCTCAAGAGGTGGATTTTAATGAGAGGCCTGGGAGGTGCGAAGTACAAATAACAGACGGAGGTGTCTCGTCTCGATACGCCTGATGTTTGCGCGCTTACATAACAGGGTGTTCCAGAATCACGAATGTTCTTTTTTTTTAAACAAAGTTAAAAAGTAATCTCTTAAGACTATTGTAATTATAATAGAACGGAGAAACTACAGAAATCGATAGTTAGAGAAGTACTCGGAATTCCTCATTGAAAAGGTCTCAAAGAATTAAAGTTCAATGGAAATTTAATGTAAGAGTTGTGTATGTCAAGATAATTCGTTTGAAAATGAAAACGTACACGTTTTATTCGACCAACCCACTTGACTCTTCATAAGTATTCACATATGGATTCGAATCTATTAGATATATCTGCACGTTCCGAAGCTATTTGCGAAGCATTTGATTTTATTTTATTTCCGACTGGAATCGCATAAGTGATTCTTGAGTACTCTATTATAGAATATACCGAGAGTGTTTATTTTGACGCAAACGCGCGAATCTCTCGAGATGTCCGAGCGAAAGTTGTTATCAAGATTGCAACGGATGCCAACTGACACGCGATAGCAGCGTCTGCAACGCCTTTGATAACGCCAACGACAGTATCTAATAGCGAGCTCCGCGATAAGATTCACATTTTTTACGGCCACTTCTCTCCTAATTTCATGGACCTTTCTACAAGGTGTCTGCGAAAACTCGATCGAATAGAGACATTACCTATAAACTGAATTCGAAACGCGGAATTCTTTTCAAGAATATTGCATGAATAAAGTAATGTGTTTCTTATAGGAAAATAAAAACTCTTCTTTACCAAACTTTAATTGAACGTCATACTCCTTGCATTTGTAATGTTCCTAAATTAAACATTTTAGTTGCTAATAACTTGGTTCCTCCTCTAGTGAGAGTTTTATTAAACCTTATATTAATGTAAATTTGTCAGATAAAAGTATTGCAATACGGTTTTCACTTTATTTAATGCAAAATATAATTTATTTTTATACACATATATGTATAAATAATTTATTTATGATTACTATATGTACTATTATATATATCAGTTAAGATATGACACGATACAAAAAAGATGCACGTATACACTAAAGTTTTTATAGAAGTCGCTGTTATATAGTATGATTTAAAAAGCATAGTTTACAGTGAACACCCCCTGCGATATAGATCTCATGATTAATCTTCGCCGCAGCGTGCGATAAAACAAATTTTTAAGTTACAGGTCAGCTCTCTCTCTCTCTCTCTCTCTCTCTCTCTCTCTCTCTCTCTCTCTTTCTCTCTTTCTCTTTCATCCGACGCAACCACGAGATTGCATTTCGAGACAGCCCCGTTGATTAACCCCGGCTAACAACGCCCGCGGGAGCATCCGTTATACAATTCCCGCAAACATCGTCAAATATTCATCCTCCGCGCGCCACCGGGCGGGAACATCGATTCGCGATCGACTCGTCCGCCGTTTACGTTTTTATCTCGGCTTCGCGATGAACCCGACGGCACCCCGACACATCCGGGCACCCCGGGTGCCGAGGCAATAAACGAGGAACGGTCCTCTCACCAACCCACCCCGACTTTTATCCCGTTCTGTTCCGACAGCGACAGCTCTCGCCGCGTTTGGCGATTCCGCCTCCAACGGACGCTCCTGGCGGCTGCCGATAACGCGTTATCGAATATCGAAGAGGTAAATAATTTTAAAAGCCGCGCTATCGCGAATCGCGAGCCCCGAATGCGGAACTTGTTATACCGTTGAAAAATTGAAGCGTTACGCATTTTTACGCGAATTAAAACAAAAACGAACTACTCTGGGCTGCTACATCACATGAATTCACCCCTTTGCACGTCACTTTTATTGTCAAGCGTACCTCTATAATCAGATCACATAGTCGTGCAATTTATTTTTCAAAAATAATTAAAAAAGTACTGTAAGTAAATGTGTTATCATTTATTATATTTACAAAAATTCTAAATATCTGTGCTTCTTTAATAATTTATATATTATATTTAAAAATATATATTGAAGACTTTACAGTCATTTTTAAATTAAAATAAAAAATAAATAAAGATTCTGTTTGTCTAATGTAAATAATATTCTTATTCTTTTGATATTGAGTGCATATTCCAAAAATCTCTGAAAACTGGTGAACAAGAATTTATTTTAACAACAGATTTCAGCAGGTGTCAAATAGTCGTTACCACCTGTAACTCTTCTCCTCCCCCTTTTAAAAAATTGATGTTGTGTAACGTTTGCGACACAGGCCCGATAGTTTTGTTTGCAGAACCAATGAAACACGCTTGTTGTATCGCGCTTCCGTTTTTCCGCGCGCCGTCGATCGAGCGAAACGAACGATGCTCTGTTTGTAAATGTCGTGCCGTTTTAATGAACCGTATGGTCGATAATAGAATCCGTATATCTCACCCCCGGCCTCGAACCAACCTGGAACCGCACGCGAGCTTCAGCGTCGAGAGCATACACGCGCGGCCTGTCTCGATCCGCTTTCTCTCTTTTTTCCCTTCCTCCCTCCCTCCCTCCCTCTCTCTCTTTCTCTCTCTCTCTCTCTCTCTTTCTCTCATGCATCCACTGGTAGCTAACCAAATTAAACGTAATTTGAATATCGTTTGAAATTCAATCGAGATGCCCCGCGACGGGCCGACCCGCCCGCCGGCGGGCGTTATCGAATAAAAATATCGAAAATTCCACGTGCGCAACGGCACAACGGTCACGTTCGCCAAAGCTACCGAGCGGAATTTCCGAAATTCCGGATGCGATCGGAGGGAGACGGATTAATGGAGAGATACAGTCGAAAGAAAGAAACAGGGAAATCAAGCTGGACAAACGCGAAGCGGAATGGAGTGGATTTTTGTTTGGCGTAGTTCCCAATCTTCTCCCCTTTTTATAGTTTCGCAACGCGAAGCACGCGATTTCCGTACACGGAACTCAATTCGCGAATATTATCTTTTTATTGCTTCCCCGGTATGAGTTTACCGTTTTCATTAGCCATTGCTTTGCGGTAACTAATTAAACTACTCCACACGCAAACTGATTTAGAGAGCCTGTATCTAATTAAGGTGATACAGATTAGTCCGGAAATATTTTAATCTTTATGTTTTAATCAAGACTCCTACCTAACTATAGATTCGCCGTAGCGCTATAATTATCACGCTTCACTAAATATGCGGTGACAATACCGTCCAAAAGCAATTTGTCATTTGTCGAATCTCCAGCGAACTCCGTGAAACAATCGCACAAGAGCATCGGACAATTTGTGAGAGACTTGTACGCTATTGATCGGAGCCATCGAGTCGCTCGACCAAATTACGAAGTCCGGACACGACATGGAACGCGGAGATAACCGAGAGTAACGGCAATAGTTTGGTGGTATAGAATTGGAACTCAAAAATCGCTTATTCGTCGTTAGAATGAAAAGCGACACGGTTCTATTTGCTTTGTTGTCTAATGTCTACTAACATAAGTCTACTTTTTAACGATATTATTGTAATTAATGCGATCTTTTAAGATCGCTATTATATATTGTCTCAATGAATTATAAAGTATACTAATAATTTAAGTCATTTATAAAAAAATTTGCTAATAATTTAATACTTTAGTTTCATTACAATTATTTTCTAAAAGAAAAAAGTGCGCGCCGATTTTACTCGCAGAGGACCGATGTTAAAAGCAAAAATTGAACGCGCGTGACAAGAGAGAATTTAGAATTCGATACACGATGTACCTATCGTAACATAAGTGATCCAAAATGACGTCACTTGCTTGTAGTTTAGATCTTGAATCACGATTCGCTTGAGAACTCGCGAGACGCACGAATAGACTCGGGACTTCCTGCTTCTAGAGCGAGTGGCTAAACCCGAATAAAGCCGCTTGCAAGTTCGCGGGAAATCTCCCGATCTTCGCGGTGAAGTTTGGGCACTCGATCGGACAGTTTGCTCGCGGGGATTTCCTCGCCGACGGGATATATCGAGCCATCGAGCTGTATTACGGATATGCGGAAGCAGGACGAAACGAAAACCGGACGGGATCGTAACGGCACGGGACGGGACGGGACGGTACGGCTGACCGCGTTCGTAAATGCGGATCGATCGCGACGGCGGGCGATTGAGACCATAATCCGTTTAATTCCCGCACTAACGAAACGTCCTTTGTGTCGATTAACCCGCGCCAATCCGCCTGAGCCAATCGCCCCGCCGGATCGACCGCGACTATGTCGTAAGGTCGAGCGGTCGCATCGATCGGCAAGAACGCGGTCCGGAGAAACCGATCGCGCGCGATTGTTCTCCGCCGTTACATCCCGCGACGCATCGAATATCCCAATCAGCAATCGGGCAAAGTAAATCCGATGTCACGTTCCGGATAACCGCATCAATGCCGTCGGTGACATCGACGGAGGGTTGACTGAGAGACGCGTCACAGGGGAACGAGAGGTGCGACAGTTATAATATCGTTACATAGCTAAAACAATTCACAAATTACTCGTACCAATTGAATGATGAAATTTATGAAGAATGAATGAGAGATTAAAAAGAAAAGGAACGGGTTAGTTCTTTTACCTAGTTTACATATAGATTTATACATAGATTTGTAGAGGTACAAAATTATTAATTATTATTAGATTTAATTATAAATTATTAGATTAATTAGTAGCTTTAATTATTATATATAATTATTTCATTGGATTTAAATTATTAAATTTTCATTATTAGGAATTATTATTACAAAAATTGTTGAAGTTAATTACATTTTGTCAATAGAACTGAAATTTCGTATTTTATTTGCTTTAATTACGCTTGACATATTAATATAAACACCGTTAAATTGTATTTCAACATGATACCACTTCAGACTAAACCATGTAGACAGACGTTTTGTGAATTTTTTAAGATTTTTCTGAATATATACTTTAAGATAGAGAAAAATAGCGTCAACGTGACAGACCTACGTAATACCTACACTGCAAAAAAACTGTATACAGACGGAGAGTGAAATCTTAAAGTAAATGTTATATTTGTCATTCCACTTTTCCTGCTTCTTTGCTACTCACGTTCGCACGTGATTTTCGACCGTATAGCGTAGACAGTATAAACTATGAGAATTCGTCATGGGAATCGACGTTTCACGTCTATTGCTATGTAGCTGGCGTATTGCACCATGCACCATGTGCAAACGTGATGTGGTTGCATTCAGAGAATTCAGTAGATCTGAAGATAGTTATATGTTTTTGGATATAGCTTATCAACTGCGTGCGGAAGGAGAGAGAGAGAAAAGAAGATGGGAGGGAAGGCACATGATGGTTACACGATAAATTCTTAAAAATTTTTGGATTGATTTATGAGATTGATTTTTTAATCTTTTGCCGAGAAAGAGAAAAATCAATTGCAATAGGTAGGAATCGACCGCGCAACGTTTGTCGCAAATTTCTGCCGCAGTCGCACAATATGCAGTTATGTTAATAAATTTATTCCTCATCCTCGGAGATAAAACAAGCGAAAAATCAACTCAATTAACGAACACGAATTTACATAAGAATTATTAATTCACTGGCATTCTCGACTGGCAGTGTCTCAACAGGGAATAAGCTTTAAGTACAGAAATGTTTCAGTACTTTATAAGCTTTACGAGATAGTACCTTTCATGCCACGCGCGCTTTACAATCGTCTTATTATAACCAGACGGGAGCATATACGGCGTGCAAATTCCGCGTTTATATTGTTACGCCATATTGTGCTTCCACACCCATGCCACGAGGATCACGTAATTATGCAATAATACCGCGAGTATGGACGCGGGAATATAGTACGTCAGAAATTTCGCCGCAAATGTCGAAACGGCGAGCCACGTCGCACATTTCCACGCGTGACCACGATATTCGATAAAGGTTTATTTCGGCCCATGGAAATTGGATTTTCCAGGGTGCTGCTACGTGCGCCGCGCGCCGCAATATATGCAAGCGTGATCCAGGGTGCAGCAACGTATCCGGAAAATATTTGATTTCTCGCGCAACACTCGTCTGTTTCGCGGAAAATTCGACGTTGCGATATATAATCGCGATGTTATCCTTCTCTCTCGTGTTTTTGATCGCAAACGTACATTTTCACGTATATACGTATTTCACAATTTTCACACAATTTTCGCAATTCATACGACCCGAGTCGCTTTCAATGCAGTAAAAATCAATTCTTTATGATCTTTAATTACAAATTTGGATGGCAAACGTATGTAATATATGAATAAAGAGGATTTGTTTAACATTTTGAATCTCATTTTATATTTAGGTTTTATATTAATTCAGAATCCAACTCGCATTCAAACGTGTTTCAATTCGAACTTTTCTCGAAATCGTTAATTTTAATTATACATTTTTATTTTGTTAAACGTTATTAAGCACGATAGCTGATAGCCGGCCAGCTTTTAGTTTCGAGACAAGGGATGGTTCTGACCCTTTCAAACAGACCGCGGAGATGAATTACGTCAAAGTAAATTGATTTCGAAGCAATCTCCTGTTCTGCTTCCTGCAGGCGGAAGACGATGTTGGATTTATGAGAAAAGCCCGAAGATTCTGGACGGTTTTCAAAAGTATTATATATCCTGTCGGCTACACATATACAAACGTCCTAACTTTAACGTGAAAAGAGTCTTAACACGTGCGGCTTAAAAATAATAAAAAGAACCTGGTGAACTTGGATCTTTTTCTTGAGAAAAAAATAATATACCTACATGCAGCAAAAGCCAAAGATTGGTTGAATTATAAAATATGTTCACACACGTATTTACACACGTATATTGCGTGCCCTTTTCTCCAGTTTAATCCTAGGGCTATTCTCGCGGCTATCCTTTTCTCTGTCTGGCCGAATGAAGGTATTAAAATATTCCACGAGTATTGTACGCGCGTCCCAGTTTCCGCGGCAGCTACTTGCACACTTGCAGTTTATTTTAGAACGGCTGCCGCAATATAATCTCATTATTCCGCGAATACCTGAATGAGGCGGGCGTGGAGAGAAATATACCGGTTCGCATCTCGCGCGGATCTCGCTCCGCCTCTCTTTTCCAACCTCCGCTTTCTTTCCTTATCCTAGCGGCTTCCAAGAAATCTTTCCTCGCGAACTCTGGATTTAGTTGACGAACACCGGTACACATCTCGTCCGCAAATACCTTCAGACGCCTACATCTGCTCGCTCAGATTGAGCGTGAAATGCAGAAGGATCAGCCTCACGAATATGGCGAATATTGTGTGTACATATATCCAATGTAAAATAGCGCGAGAATAAACCATCACATAGCTACAAAGTATTTTGCGAGTGAAACTTTTATTGTATTTCGGATGACGAGAATACGATATATTGAGAGAAAGAAAGAGAGACAGACAGACAGAGAGAGAGAGAGAGAGAGAGAGAGAGAGAGAGAGAGATCAAGTTCAAATTATTTCCATTTTAAAAAATAAAAAATCTTAAATGTAACATTAAACTTCAAAAATGTGTCATTAGCTTGAAAAATTGCTGAAACTCATATTAGCCTTCAATCTCATTTTGTTTCATTTTTTTTTCAAAACAAATTTTCACAGAAGATTGGCTAATTATTGCGCCAAGTACCTCGTTCGTGTTACAAACATTTCTTTAAAAATTCAAGTTCTATCCGTTTATGTATGCATGTGTGCACCACTGTATGGTGAGAAGGCAATAACGTCGCGCTGGTATTGATGTTTTTCTTGGCGGCTTTAAAAGTGCCGCGGCTACGACGGAATTTGCGAAATTCATCTTTAAACCTCGGACGCGTTCCTGCGCGCGGCGTTGCCCTTCTGCCAAGGAAAACACCGTCGTGTTGCGGAAGATTAATCTACGTCCGCTGCTAGGAACGACGACGTCGTCTGGGAAGAATCCGCACACCACAGGCGCCGTAAGACTATAAGTCGATGAAGAAAATGCACTCTCTTGAATTTTCAGAGGAACGGACAAAATTCAACTCAGTTTTTTGTCGGGATAAAAGTTTAGAAAATAATTTAGTATCGCCTAGAACTTTCGCGTAATAAGTAATAAAAAGTTTACCCAACATACAAGAAATTGCGGTTGGAATTATGAAATTTGAGAATTTTTTTACATAATAGCAAATGTACAATAATATTTATAGATGTAGGACATTTTGTTACAATATTTTCGCATCTTGCAAGTAAAGTAGATCATTGTGACCTTTTTTTCTCTGAAAAATAAATTCTCAAAATTTAATCTACACAAGCTTCCAAGACATAACTTTTCAAAATAAAATTTCTCAATTTTTATATGGTTCACTGCAGTTGCTACTTTTTTAGAAATTTGCATTATTTTTAATTTGTTCAAATAATCTCTCTCTATCTCTCTCCCAACTTTTTTTTACTCAATTATTTCATAATATTGTATGAATGTCGAAATGATATAATATATATGTGTTATTGAATGTAATTTTTAGAAAAAACATAACTGCTCGTTCTGATAAAGAGTTTGAATAAATATGTCCCCCAATTCTTTATGTCGTATTTAATACGACATACTGACAGCAATATGGCTCTCGTAAAACGGAAATAGTATTAGGTCAGCTTTTAATAAAAACAAGTGTTATAAAATTCTACGTCACTTTGCGTAACCATTCCCAGTAACGATTAATGCGCTGAGAATATGGATGACTAAAAATATGCGCATACAGTCAAGGTTAAAATAACTTCTAGAATTTATCCCGGTCCAAACGGATACCGAGATGCCAGTCTCTCGAATTAATATCGGATGTACTGCTAACATCCAGCACAACTCTAAAATTATAATAATAGATAAAACAAAAAATATTATTGTAGCATGTAATTTATAACAAATTTTTATAGAATGACAATGCGTAAAATTGTTAATGCCTAATAGTCATTAATAATCATGTTGATACCAATTAAAACTGTTTGAATTATAATATAAGACTTTATAAGTGATATCTCTTTTCTTTTACTAAACCATACTAGAAACTATTTGTAAAAATATAATCTCTATCTATTTATTTGGCTACGGCTACAAGATTTATAGTCTGTCCTAAAATTACACGTAATATGAGAACGAATCAATGTCTCCGTTTTATGCCAGATTCTAAATCTGAAAGAAGCATTCTTCTCTCTCTCTCTCTCTCTCTCTCTCTCTCTCTCGCGCGCGCGCGGTTAATAAAAGCTTTCGCGCCGCATGTGGTTACAAATTGACGACGATTAAGGCACAAAGGAAGCCCCGATCGGACGCTTCGTATTAGATGCCCAGCGATTGGATCTAAGCGGATTACACGCGCGCGCACAGGCGAATATCAACGTTCTAAATCGCGCGACTTCCGACTGCCTCCGTGCCGCATCGTCGTCGCCGCGCTTGGGGTCGGTCGCCCGATGAATGGGCCAGGATGAATGGCGATTCGTCTAAAGGACGCTTGTGAATGGCGCGTATCAGCGGTCGTAACGCGCGCGTACACGCGATCCCGCAAGCTGTGTCGAAAGCATGTCTTACGCACTAAGACAAAAGCTGCAGAGAAAAAATAAGAGTACAAAGAATGCTCAGAACTGCAACTATCTCTTGACTCACAATCAATTAAAATCATATTTTTTTTACAAAGATATAGCGAGGCATTACCTATAATAGTTTCTGATTTGTAAGCGAATCCGATAACGAGATAATTAATTATTATTCGTTCTTCTTCGACATCGTACGTTTGCATGAAAAATCAAGAAAGCTCGCTATTACTTTCTTATATAAATCTACTGTGTTCAAAATTTCTTGTTTTTTTAGTTTTCCATGTTTTATGAAGCAAACCATTGGTAGAAACGATTAATAACTTTAGAACAATTCAAACAAACAAAATTATAAAACATACATTTTAAGAAAATAAAATTAATCAGAAAATATTTCTGTATTTGAAAAGCAAAAGAGAGTAAATTCTGTATAAGCAATTATTGTATAGCAACGCTCTCACTCTACATAGGCAACTGGCTACGCTTTCTATTAAACTAGCGCTACGTTTATACATATAATATAATACTTTCAACTGTATATTTTGCGGATAAAAATTATTGCGGATAAAACAAGACAGTAATCGATTGCTATTGGAAAATATAATCCACAATAAATTCTCGATTTTTTTATAAAAACGAGTGACCTAATTGCAATGATATTTAATATTGAAAATCGTAGGATTTTGTGAATTGAACTTTAATAACAGGAAATTAAATTACTTTTACAAAAGGTTTTATTTCAACTTTTAATTTAATTTAACAAAGAGTTTTTCTCTGTCTCGCGATATTTCTATTATACACATATTCCTAATACCTTTATATATATCACAACAATTTGATATAATTGTTTCCTTTCGCTACTACGATTAACATGTAACAACAGATAAATCGAAATTACATTTCCGTTTTCCGATATTAATTATCTTAAAAAGACCCAGTTATTCCAGTTCAAATGGATAGCCGGAAGCGAATTGAATTTGCGTACGTTCATTTGCGCGTTTTCGCTCGTGTAATCGCGCTTGCTAATCATCCGTTTTTCATGCTCGAGTATCATGAACGTGCTCGAATTTTCACAGTAGAGGAGATCGCCGTTAATAATAAGAATTAAGTTACCGAGCAGCCGGGAGGGATCGACAGAGGTGGAATTATCGCGGTAAGAACGAGATAAATAAGAACAGTGTGTGCATCTTGTTGACTTTGACGGTGCGCAACCGCTAAACCTCTCTAACCACATTGAGCACCGGTCACGAGAAAAGGATTAGTTTCTTCGAAGGCGTTTAACCGTGATTACAGGATCGACGTAGACCGCTCTAGCACGCGATCGGGGTGGTGTGCGACACGCGCGTACGCGACAGACGCAAGTCTACACCTGAGAAACAGGAAGATGCAAATTCGAAACCTTCTCATTTCATTATGAGACGCCTGCGAACATTCAGCACACTTCCAGGATAGACTAAATAAAAAATTCCACGTGGACAAATTTAATCGCGGGCTATAACTTCCGTGTAAAATAACGCAGAATTTTATTAGCCATATAAAATACTTTCGGATAAGATAGAATTAGTGGACATGTGATCTTCTCTGCTTTTCAAATATGAAAATGCATTTCGTTTATAAAACCCACTCGATTATATCCTCGATTCGACCCTTGTTTCGCCAGAAGATCAAATCACATTAAATCAAAGCGATACGAAAAGAAATCTCGACGTTTAAAATATGTGACAAGGGAAATCTCAGAAGGCCTGCGGATATTTCATCATTCGTATGACTTCTGCTTCTTGTACCGCGTGTAATGGTGCTGCCTCACTCATATCTCACCAGCTTAGCCGTTCGGTGTATATTACGGGAGTCTATGATAATGTCCGGCAAAAAGTCCGACACTCCCAGGGTCAAAGATCTCAATGCTTCCATCTCTCTCGACTCGCGCGTAAGTATAAAGTTTCTCTCATGCTCTCGCGTTTATCAGGCGCGCCTCTCGCGACTTCAAGGGTACCTCGCGGTACACTTCGATAAACGACACACGCGCGAACGAGAAACAGGATAGATGTATACAAGTTGTCCCGTCCAGCGAATAACCAGCTGAGAATTCTTATTAAATAACTGAATATTTCTCTCGAGCTAAAATATTACCCCTTCATGTAAGTACATGGAGCGTGAGATTTAATATTTCGAATATATCGGCTTTGCGTCAAAAGAGAATTATTTTATATTCGTTATAATGTTGTAACGTTAATAAAAAAAAATATTAAAATGTGAGATTATTTGATTTAAGTGCTTTACCCTTGCAGAAATAAGGAACGCGCAGCGGTCGTTCACTGATGCAACGTACTCCAAACGCGAGCGGAACGCAAAGGACGCCGCGTGGCACTCTCGGCACTCACGCGCATGTTACGCGGTCTAAAAAAAAAGTGTCTCTGCTCCCTGTAGCACGTTTTTACCCTGTTTTTTACCGTACATCGTCCATTCTCGTAGGCCGGATGCACGACGTTCGAAGTCGTAAAATACCACCATCGCGCATGCGAGAGAACCGGTTGCTCTCGCGTATCGGGAAACAAATATTTTTCGCTACCTATCCAGCGGCTTTAAATACATTTCGTCCGACGTACGTTTCTCTCGCGCCAATTTCCTGCTCTATATATGTCGCTCCTACATACCGGCGCGCTTCGCAATGCGTAAACAAATATAATAGCGAATTTTGCTGGATGCACTTAGCGCACTCCGTGCAAACACTCGGAAAACTGTTATGTTAAAAGTTTACTTAGATACAAAATCATAATTTAATAACTTGTGTTAAACTCTCACAATATATAAACTAACTAGTGCAACGGTTTGAATATCTAACTATGCATTATATATTTACGTACATTCTATACGTATGACGGCCTATTCGGCATCTTATTTTGTTACAAGATCTCGCTGTTAAAAACCACTTCAAGTGGCTCCGTAATAATACTCAATGCAATACATTTTAATTCAATATTTTGAAATTTATCATTAATTCGCGAGTCGAGGATGTTCATGTTTGTAGCTCATGTAGGACATGCGCAACAGATTCAGTTCCGACACAAGAAAATCCCCCCGTCGACTACCATCTCCATCGCGTTATGAAATCCAAGCACGTCGTTGCCGATAAATCAACGCAACAGTCGGGCGATCTCGCGGGCAATTCTCGATCACCGGCCGGCCGACCGATCAATCACGCGCTTTCAATCCTCGACACGTGCGCGATCCGGTGAACGTCCCAGCGTACGAACGAACGAATGAACATCAGCGTGGTATCGCGAATCAGCACCAGGTGGGCAGCTCACGCTAATTCACCAGTTAGCCCCATGCGGCCGGCATTTGAGGCTGATTTGCATCTGCCTACCCATGCTCGCACTCTGAACCGATCGTACCCCCGCCCGCCGTAATTTTAAGAGATTCGAACATGAGAAGTAAAACCGATGGGCAGACAAATAACTTAAAGTTATTTACGTTTATTTACGTTATTTACGTTTTGGACACGTCCTCCTTTTCTGACGTCTGTTCAAACTCATCCGAGTTTGAGAAATTTACCCAAAAGTTTACTTTATTTTCTCGTAGAATACACAATTGAAAGTAATGAAATGTGTTTTCATTTCCATTTAGCGTCATTAAAACTTCAAAACTCCAAAGTATAACTTTATTGTATTGTCTCATTGTATTATAATTCGTTTAAAGTTTAAATAATACAGAAGACGTAATATATAGGTATAATGTATATTAACCGTGAAAAGTAATTTAATTAATTGATAATTTAAACAGTGTGATAAATATGTAACATATTCATCGTATATACTGCATATATTTATAATTTATGAAATACGTAAGAATTCTTATTGTTTTTATTATTTCTTGGCATTGTCTGCTCTTCATTTCTGAGTTTCTATTCATTCTGTTTTTTTTCCCCCCCCTAAAAGATAGTCATAAGACTTTTTTCTCTCAATTTCTGGGACAAGTATTCTAAAGTTTGCCTCATCCTAGTCACACAGTGTCGACTGTCACCTCTCTTGGCCTCCAGTCGAGACTATAACATATTGTCCGGGGAATTAATTGAACGGCTGCGAGACGCGCTGACCGTATGGGATATAATGGATGGATAGTCGCGGCTAGATAATAGATGGATGAATACGCCAGTGGATGATAATGAGTCGTGTCAAGTGCGAGACGAGACGAGACGATCGTTGAAGTAATCCAAGTGCCTGCGATATGTATACGCGACACGGGGTCGAAGGCTCCCCGTCCGTGACGTCACGATACTCATTTGTCGTCTCGCTTAATACCAGACTTACGTCTATATAGATTATTACATAAATTATCCCAAGCTGGTAAACTACTTTTTATCTGCGAATTCTTTGACGAACATGAAAGCAACTCGTTTTTAGTGAAAATACCAAAGGAGAATCTTTTGTCTGAACTAGCTAATTTTCAACATTAAGTAACTTTAATCAGCATTAACCATCACTTAATTTCCAATATTTTTAAAGCAAAATTTACTTAAAAATAAATCAAGGCTATAATTTTACTAAAGAATAAAATCTCAACAGCTCTAAAACTTTATTTCCGAAAAATCCTTTATTTTTAATTATCGAAAATATCGTTTAATATCTCGTTGCGATTGATAGATGCGATTATGTTAAAAATAAAATAGCATATGTAATAGATTAAATGCAAACTATTTTGCTTGAATACTATATTGCTCGGAAACCATTACGAATTGCAATTGGCCGCCAGTGGCCGCGAGAGTAATCCAGCTAGTCGATCCTTTGATCCTCGTTTTCAAGGTATTCCATGGTCTTGCTCTATCTTCATTCTCGAGGGATGCGAGATTATCTCAAGGGAGATGCGAGAACAATGAATAGGTACTTTTGAACTTCAATAAAGAGATGAGTCTCTCATAAATGTAGACATAAATATCATCAATGCAATTTGATTCATATTAAGCCCGCAATAATAATAATCTTGATCATTCATAAATAGTACGATGTTATTCATCAACTGTATGTGAGATCTTAATGTGGTTTTATGGCATACCACGATTACTGTAATAACAGGAGGTTCGCCATTTCGATAACCTCCGCACAAGGATCAATTCCGACAATTGCCCGACCGAATTCTATTCTGTACGCAATTTAAAGAACGCTTTGCTAACGATGCGTTTCCTCGTTCGCCAACGTCTGCGCCCAAGGGAATTAACTATCGCGGGTTAACCCGCGTCGCCATAAATTGATTAAGCTACTGAAAGCGGCGTAATTTGTCTTCCACTTCGTTTTGTTGCAGATCAGTGCGGAAAATGTCGCGCCAGCACGAAGAGGCTAAATCTCAACAAGTACTGCAAAAGAGACTATGGTAAGTGTTTCCGAATCAAACAATGTGGACAAAAAACGATGTATTAATCACACTCGTCCCTCTGGATATAATGGAACCCAAACCGTAGAAACCCAAACAACGTACGGCAAATCTCTCACTACGAGATTCTATAATTAACTCGTTTTTATATATACTGGCTATTACAATTCTAAAAATAAAATGACTTAAAGAAAGAGGTATATCACAATTTCTTTCACATTTAGAACTATCGAGCAATATCTCTATATTATGATGAATTTTTTAGGGTAATAAAAGCCACTCTTTCTCACAATTCTTTACTCTTTCTCATTAAATTAAACATTTTGATTTTTTAAGACGTTTTAAGTAGAGAATATCGAGAAAAATATTTTTAAATTCTCATTAAGGATTCGAATTATCAGAAGCCTTTAAGTAGAATAAAGAATTAGTGTTATATCCAAATATAATATTACACAATCCCGTAATTTTTTTCATAGAATATCACATAGACAATACGAAATTCCTGATGATCCAATATCATTATATACAGGCAAGTTAAACGACAGCGCTCGAAAACGGTGATAAGTATAGTAATGTAGACAGTCGTCAATTCCCGGCTGGTCGATGTGGAAAAACATTGCGTGGCACAAAGCCACCGGAATTGTTTCGGCTTTTATCGGGGATAGATGTGTGCCCGCCCCAGTAATGTGTGGAGGGCGCATGTGAAACAACGATTTATGCCAAAGTGCCCGTTCTCTCTCTCTCTCGAAAGTCCTCGAAAAAGTCGAACATAAACGTACGCACAGGGGGAGGGACATGAAGAGAGAGAAACAGGGAGACAGTAAGAGAAGAGGCAGTAACGAATTTCGTTTTAGAAAGCCCTGCATTTGTTACATAAAAAGAGTAACAAAAGAGGTTTGAGAGAAATTATATTAAACGAAGTGGGGATATTTATTAAATAGAAAGTAATAAAAAATAATACTTTCGTGAAGAATCTTCCTTATTCTAATTTTCTCAATTCCGCGATAATTGCGCTAATTATATAGTGCTTCATGTTCTACAACCATTTTTCTTTGTAATGAAGTAAAACATCAATAATACCATCTCAAATGTCGTTATTTCTTTATTGAAAACGTTCAAAACTATTTTTTTATTTACCGGTTTGTAATACATGGGGCTCGGAGTTTGCTAAACCCATCATTGAGGAAGACGAGAAAGAAAGGATAGGGTTGTTTGCGTACAGCCGTGATTGCTCTCTCTCTCTCTCTCTCTCTCTCTCTCTCTCTCTCTCTCCTCTCGCGGTGGCGTGTATAGCGCTCAAAAATGAAAGACTCACGTTTTAACGGTGCCGGGGCTTTCAATAATAGAATGGTATGCCTTTGAGCCGTGGTCCGGCCGCGGGTTTGGCCGAGCAGAGCGGCTTCGCTGCTCCCTGCTCCCTCTCCTGTCCGCTTGTTTGATTCAGCGCAGATAAATCTTCAACAGGTCTGCACTTAGCTGTCTCTGACTTAGAATAGCGGCCAAAACGACCGCGCATCCCATAGCCGCGTCGCGAAAACGAAACCGATCGGGAACGACGACGCCTCGAGCACGTGCCTCCGCGTGTTTTTCGCTAAGAGCGAAGAATACACAAAGGGATGTCGTAGGAAAGCGTTGACAATGGTTTTGATATTATAATGCGTCAAAGATAAAATAGCGAAACAAAGTAACTTCGCATAGAATCGAAGCATAGAAAAAATGAAGAAAAGAAAGAGAGAGAGAAAGAGACATTCCAGTACTTTAAAAAAGTAAAAAAATCTTTCTCCTTTAAAAATATTATATATTAAAACATTTTTAAGAGGTTTTATTTTAACTTTAACTCTTTATAACCATTGGAAACCTTAATAAAAATGAACACTTTTAGAATAAAGGTAGAAATATTGCTCGTAGAATAAAAACAAAATTGCAAATATACATATATAATTTTCCATATAAATGTTTAGTCATTTTTTACGTTTTACATTCTGTTTGTCATCAATTAATTGTAACAAAAGGTCAATTTAAAGTATTAAGGCTGTAATAATTCAACTATGCCAATTTTAGAATTCGTGAAATTGCTACGAAATTATCAGAGAAAATACACATTTCCGTTTCGAAGATACATCTTGCTATCCTTCCTCGCGAGGAATGTAAAATCCCCAGACTACGACGTCAAGAATAACGCGGCACCATGATTCGAATAGCAAACCCCGGGCACGACGGCGTATAAACTCGTAACGCCGACGTCGAGTAATGAATGGTTCGATCGAAGGCAGCTCAACGCTGAATCGTTTTGCAGGGGCATGACCCTAGTCCTTGGCGAAAGGCTAATAGTATCCCTGTCCTGAGGACGACAGGATCGATGGTACGATCGTAACAGGAGAGAATGAAAAGAAAAGAGCTGTGCCACAGCCCCCCATTCGATTCTATGGGCTCGATATAGGTTGAAAGGACCCAAACATCCTTTGAACGAAAGGAACACATGTGTCCATGTTAAAGACGATTACGTCCGATACGCATTCCAATTAACAACGCAAAACGTCAATTTTATAATTGCATTTACTCAAAGTTTTACGAAAGGAAACGTTTTAATAAAAACAAGAAAGTTTATTGTTTACGACTACCGGGTTTTAATAAAAAGCTTGTTAATAAAATTCTATTCTAAAGACAGTGTACCGAAAAATTTGTTTTATTTCATCTTACAGAATACTCAGAGGAAAGAGAGGTAACCATAACTTCAGCTATTGTCGAACGAAGTTATAGTTATTTTGATATTCTTATAAGATACAATAAAAACTTCAAATACGTTCTTCTCAAAATGGAATTCAAACTTTTATATATATATATATATATATGTCCCTGTTCCAGATACCTCAATTATATAATATAACTTGGTAATATTACATGTGTGTGCTTGAAACGCATTGTTCAATATGTTCTTTTTCACCGCAGCTATTCTGGGCAGAATAACGGACAGACACAAGAAAAGCGACGGCTCCCAGGCCGGCACGAGCGTATCAGGCACATCCTGGATCCGATTCACTCTAAACGTCGACTTCATTTACAAGAAAAATCCTAACTCGAGGCTTCGCCGTGGCGACGTATCTCTTTACGTTCACTCAGCTGATCTAGCCTGCAGATGCCCCAAAATTAAACCTAACAAGTAAGTATTTTATCGCTTCGTCGAAGAATTGAATGTTTAATTTTGAACAATCAAAATTATTTCATTTTTAGTGTCAATGTTTATATTATTGAGCTGTATAAATTTATTAACTCAATATTCTACATCTTTAAAAGGACAGAACGGTCTACTATTATACATTTATATGAGCCATCTACTGATTTTAAGCGAATTTTTTCAGATATAAAATTCTTTTAAAAAATAAAAATAGAACAAAACAGATTTTTATAACATTCTAAGTTCTTATATAAATCTAAATTTGTTCCTTGTGAATCGCAGGTACTATTATTTGATTATTATCCATTAATCTCGTCACTGCTTGGACAATACACATTCAAAAAGGCGTTAATAGAGACACGTGAAGCTCTTAATTTGTTTATATCCTTTAAATATTTCGTAGCCAACTTTGATTTTTTACTTGTCCTCATATCGAGATCAATCTAAGCGGTCAAGGTTTCCAATAGCGCAACTCTAATAATATGGAGACGGGCACGGCTGCAACGACCGTGAACTGCCTGTCAGAAATTGCGGAGTGGCCGGCAACAGCTGACAGCTGGACAACGATCGCGATTATACTCACGCGGCTCTGTTATGTTCGCAGATCGTACTTGATCCTTGGCCAAGAGAGTGACGGCAGTGGCCAAGGTGGGCTCACGGTGACACAGAGGTCGATCGTCATCGAGTGGCGCGACGAATGGCACCGTCGAATGCGCCGTTTCCAACGAAGGGCGAGATCGTGCCATTGAGATGCTCGTACGTCGCGGAAAGAGAGGAAGAGATAGAAAGCAAGATGGAGAGAGAGAGAAAGAGAACGAGAATGAGTGAAAGAACGAGAGAGAAAGAATGAGAGAGAAAGAGGGTGTGTACGTATATGTGTATGTTTGTGTGTATGTGAGACTGAGAGAGAGAGAAGAAGAAGAAGGAAGAGAGTAAGTGAGTGAGAGAAAGAGAGAGAAAGGAGAAAGAAAGAAAGAAAGAGAGAGAGAGAGAAACAGAGAGGAAAAGAGAGAAGTCAATCCCCTCCCAATCGTGTTCGTAGGAACCTGCATATCTTGATTTCCCGACCGCGAATACCGGTATCGGGGTGCCGATTTTATTTTGCGCGCGATACTTGTCGACGATCCTACGTCGAAAGCAAGATACGAGAAAGGAGAACGAAAGGGGAAGCAGCGATTTTTCCAAGACGAGCGCGTCCGCCCCGCGAAATGACGCGAGCAATGCACGTTTGTAGAAAGGTTGCATGGTCGAAGGCGACCGTACCGTCGTGAGATAAAATCCCGAAGGGATCCACAGGCGCGATCGATCGTTCAAGATACACGCTAATGAATAAGCACTAAAATATCAAACGATTTGTATTATCAATCGACTGCATTTGTAAATTTCTTTCCATTTTTCGTTTCGATCTGAAGAACTCTTAAACTTTGCCCTGGCTTTCGCCAAACACGTGTTTCTTTTGAATGAAACTAGTCACAGTTTTTTATTCTAACACGGTAATTCGCTGTTCGGACGAATAGCGTCTGAGGTATACCTAACGTCTCTGTAGAGCAGGCGCATTCCCTCGATGTCGATTCACTCCTGACATTTGTTGCGCGACATTTCTCCGTGACAAGCGATTTATTGAACGGCATGAATCTTTGAGGGCTCGCCGTCGTACCCGTTCGCACCCGATAAATCGCGTGTCCGTGAGAAATGTCGTAAGATAAATGTCGGGTCGAATTTACGCGACAGATTCAATTACTCTGGAATACCGCAAATCGTCGCCGGTATGGTGTTCCTGGCGGTACAGCCGTTACTCAATGGCGAATAATCGCCCGAATATGTCGTCGTTTCTGCACCATTAATACTACATCCAAACCAGATTCGAACGAAAGATATTCATTTCCGTATCATAATGTTCGTAGCGCGCAGTCACTGTCGCGATCAATAGAAATTGATGGTTTTAATTAAGTTTGCGTGCAACAATATTCAACAGGATCGCGAGAGAACGTGATATTAATATCGCTATAACATATATAAAATAATCGAGCTCTTTCAAAACGCTTCTCCGACGCTTCGATGGTAATTCATATTCATCAACATCAATTTGCTATATACAAAACATGGACGTGTAATAGATTGTGCGCGATGTGATGCGAGCGTGATATGTACGAACAGGGAGCGTTAATGCATCTATATTATAGAAGGCACTGTCATTAAAGCTTAATAGATTCGGCAAAGCGAAATCAATTTCAAAAATCGAACGATATCGCTGACGCACGATGTCTTTAATCTTGTTCATCCTCTTTCATTTTATGAGCAGAAATTGTAGAGATGATTGAAAGAGGGACACACAAGCAGAACTTCCGTTTGAAGACAAATTCGATTCGTGCTTTTGTTTCTTTAGGCGTTAATAATTTTGCTACGTTAGTAGAAATGTATCTAATTGTAAAGTATTCTGTAAGATAAAATGAAAATCATAATTTCTCGAAACAAGATCTTTACTTATATGTGACTCTTTTCTACATCCGTTTCAATTTTGCTGTCCTAAGTTTCATTTTATTTCTTCGAAAACGAATCGTAAATATACTGATTACCTTTCGTAACTTATAATTTATTTTATTTATTAATCTTTTTCTTCAAAAATTATTCCGAGTTTTAAATACCTATGTAAAGAACAATGACGTATAATAAAATTGCGCTATGTATATGATCGCAAATTATGCATCGTGGCGATCTTTCTACGTCGCGGAATAGTAATGGCGAGGTGAAGGTACGTGTGATAATATGTATGCCTCGACTTTATTCCTGAGAAAACCGCGGCACACCTGCTACGGAAGCATGATTCAACCGCGTCCAGCATTGGAGGGCTCGTATCGCCGTCGGTACTAAAAGGCCGGTCTCGGGTAGACAAGCGCAAAATGCGTATGTACATGTACCACGTCTAGCCATTTCAAATCTGATTTATTCGCGGCCGCCTTGTGTCTTGAGAGCCGGTGCACTCGGAGAAAGTGGGCGTGAGAGGGAAACAGCGCGAGAATCCAATGAAACCACGAGAGAGGCAAAAGGAGAAATGAAAAACGGACGCGAAGCAAGTAGATAAGCAGAAGATACGTTCGGACATAAAATATATTTTACCGTTATATATTATCATTAAGGGTATATCACACATCGGAATCTGAGAAGCTTTATCGTTATGATCGTCTTGCTAGAAAGTTAATGTGACTCTCGGTCATCCGTTAAACATCACCAGAATACAGAATAGTGAATCTTTACTTCTCTTTGGTCGTTTTGAAGATTTTTCTTGAGCAAAAATGCCAAAAGAGATTATTATTGAAAATGGTTATTTGTTGTAAATTTCCAATATACTATTAAATATCTTGACACAACCAATCCTCAAATTATAAATTTATAGAAGTCCACTTTAAATTTAAAAAAATTAATTTCTACTATCTCTTCATATTTTACGCTTAGTTTTCGAGAAACTTTTAATTGTCAATTATTTATGACTTAAAGATTATTCGTTTCTCGATATTTTCTCAAAGGAAATCAACTATAGATTTTTTTAAAAATCCGTGCAAATTGTACGAGCTGTATACGTTTTATAGCATCAATCTCTCTCAACAGCGTTCTCTCGCCATAAAGATAATGATCGCGTTTTAGTATTGCTGCAGAGAGTAAACGTTTGCTCAGACACCTAAAATCTGTACATATCAACGCGAAAGCGTGAATATCCACTTTGCTTCTGCAAATTCGATTGATCAATGACATTTGAGATGTTCAAATATGTTGATTTGTTTGAATTGGATGACCATGTTGAAGCATATCGCGCATATCTTGTACTACGGAGACGTCGGTACGTAAGATAAATCGACCCGGACGCATTCGGTTCTACGGACAGCTATTAGGAATTCGTGGCGTACGGATTTAAGTCGTCGACGAGCATCCGTTTTGCTCTGCTTAAACGCTTCTTCCAGCGCGAGCAAGATGCGCTCATCTAAAATTGGAACGTATGGCATTCGCGCCGAGAAACGGATACGCATGTCGTGTTTAATCGAAAGTGATGTATACAGGGCCACGCGTTTCGCAAATCGACTAAGCAGGCGTGACCGAACAGCGAGTGTCTGTGTTAAATAATCTATTCGACGAGATAGATAAATGTCTTCTTCGACTCTTGTCTTAAAGTTCTACATAAGGAGAAGCAAATTTTAAGATGCTAAAGAATTGCATTGTGCGTTATTTTTTTGCAATAAACGGCGGACCGCTCGATCGTAAATGGCACAAAACTCGTCCCCGGGCTTCCCCTCCCTCTCTCATGACTTCTGTTTTAATTTATTTATTCTTCGCTCGCTCGATCATCGCGCGTCGTACCGTACTCATATAGAAATATCACACGCGTTCGTTGAATGTAGATTTTCTTGTACATTTTCTATATAAATTATTAAGATCTTTTTCTAGCTGGTATATTATATTACGTAGTGGAGAAAGAGGAGAGAAACACAGTAGAGAGGCTAAGCACACTGACACGTGTCGCGACGTGAGTCGCGGGTTTATCGATCAATGGTGACACTCTCCCGGATCGTTTTGCGTCACGGATTTTCCAGGCGGCGACGACGACGGCGGTGTCGTTCGGTTAATCGTCGGTCGTGAAAATCGCTGATCTTTATAGCATAATATATAATATATATATATATTTCTTCGATGTAAGTACGATTTAAGGCAGTACGGCATGAAATATCGATAAAGAGATCATTTAGCGTACAATAAAGATCAGTGGGGATTGTTTGAGAATTATCACGTGTTACTCGACATAATCGATGACTCAGCTGCGATTAAGGCGCCCACCTGTTACGTCCCACCTGATCCTTTCCGAATTCCTGATATCAAAACACCAGCACGCGAGAAGACTATTCTTTCAGAGTTAAGTCTTTCTCGCGACAGTACGATAAAAGGATACGCAAATATCAAACGGCACAAGCGCATTATTTATAGAGGTAATAAAATAATATGTAGAAACGTTTATATATTTGTAACCACGTGCTTTGTGGTTCGATAAGAAAACAATTTTGAGACTAACTTTGATCCTCCGAAGGGAACGGGGGCGTAATTTAACGCTACTCAATTTTATGACGTCGTTGCGATAAAATCTCGCTCCTCCGTCTACGCTACAAAGTGTATCGAATTATAATAACCAAGATGCGAACCATCACACACGATGTCGCGCCACGATGTCGTAATAGTTACAGCGCTGCGATATTATTAAAAAAAGATACGACGTGACAGAAAATTGTATATCGATACGCTACAAAATCGCGTAGTGTAAACATGCTGTTACATGCGATAAGAGAGGCCATCCTTTATGCATCGCGTTTCGAGCCAAGTTCCTAAATTGCGCCGAATACGTTCTCCTCCTAATATGTTTTCCTTATACGATCGATGTAAACCTTCTTCCTTCTAGCACGACGAATGAAGAATAATGCAAGAAAATCAGAACGAGGAGGAAATGCAAAGTGCACGTGTTCGCGTTCGAGGAGGAACAATCATCGACGCTCGTATCGAATTAGCGCGACGATAGTATTAACATTCATTCGTTTAGATGCTAATTGCAATGCATGAAGTGCATATTATCTTTGAATCTCCGTGTGATTAATGAGACTCTAACTCTTATATCCACATCGACATAACACAAGTCACGATAAATTTTTCCTTTTCAACCGTTAATAATTAAAAATTATTCGTGCATTCGTATATTAAAAAAAATTTTTTTCCTTTTCAATCGTCAGTAATTTAAAATTATTCATGTATTTATATATTATAAAAAAAAACATTTTAAGCAATGTACAATAAGTTAATCTGTTAATTAAAGACATTTATAATCGCAAGAAAAAATAAGCGGAATACCTGAAATGCAATATATTTATAGAGCGATTTTCGACTTCACAAAGAAAAAAAACGGTTTGTCATACAAAAATATTAAAAAATTATTTAGATGTACGTTTTTCTTGATGTCGATAGATCTAACTACACGTTGAATGTTAAATCAGATTTGAACTATAGCCGCGCTAATCACGTGCGAGCGTTTCTTTTCCGGAAGAGAATCCCGTGGGAAACAGATCAGATGTGATCGCCCTTGTTCTTGAACGAGGAGAAAACAGTCGTACGCTCTTTCGTGTGTGCCGTAGTTGACAATGTATGTATGTACTTACGATTTTAACGATGGTTGAACGTGATGTCGGTGGAAACCGATTCTGACGGGCGATCGATAACATCACAGATGAACGACGGATGTTCACGTCGTTGCGTCCGCGAGCCAATAATACTACGTACTACGGAGACGATCGATCTCGATCCTCGATCGATCTTCACGTTGCAAAACGATGAGCCCTGAAATCAAAGATCGCGGCGATTGAACTTTCGCATTCCGAGTTTCGCACCGAGGTTCTTACAATGTAGACTTGCAATTATTATTTCAAATTGAATTGAGCTATAATTAAGTCTCAATTGTAAAACAATTACATAATTTTGATAAAAACTCGAGAATTACGTTAAATTTTATTATTTTTTAATAACAAGAAACGGAAATAATAAAAATTGTTTCTTATTTTTTATATAATATGTAATTTTTTAATATATCTAATAATTTTTATTGATGAAACTTTCACATAACAAAATTTTTTTTAATTGTTAACATGATACATACAATAAAAACATAATTCGATGATTCTGAATTTTTGTGAAATTATATATAATATATATTTCACAAAAATTCATAATTATTGGACTGTTAATTTTTTTTTTCGTAAAAAATAAGGAAAAGAGGAGTCAGAAAATGAGTATCAAATTTTAATCTTCCCACAAATATATGTATCACACGTAAAATGTCACTAGTGAATATTTGCATTCTCGAGTTTTTTCATGATTTATTTTATTTGGATTTTCGCAATCTACAGAAAAATTAAATTGGAATTTACATATAATTTTTCTCTAAATTGGATGTGTTTATACTAATCGATCTAGCGCCTTTATTTAACTTGAAATGAGATCTGTCGTCTCCATTACCTACGCTATAATTACATGTATAAAATGTACCAACTTAAGATAGCTTTAGATTAAGATTAAAAGACTATATCATCTATTCGCGAATAATACGTACAGTCGGGGATTAAAGAGGCCTTTTTCGCGTGCGATCGAAACCAATAGATCGGACATGCAGACCGCGCATGAATAAAATCATTTATTATCGCATACGTAAGGGAAGGGAATCAATTTTCAGCTTATCGTTGAAGGAATTAAAGGAAAAGCAAAACAAACTCGAGAAGAATTCAGAGTCAATAAACTCGCCACTCGAATTCCATCGCGTACCCGAAGGGCACTTTCAAGTGCGAAGGCACTTCGATCGAATATTCAATCTCTCGAGGATTGAATATTCAATCTTGCTGAATGTTTCTCGACAAGTTAAGCATATATCTCGAATACATTCATCTCGACATGATTTAGATTTTTAACAACTCTCCTTAACGTTACGTTACTTAACATTACTACAAACTGTCTCAAATACTGAAATTTACTTATAAGCCAATTAAAACATTTAATACAAATTTTGTTATTAATTTTAATATATTCTAAATTATTAAATCTATATGAGACTATCTTCACATACAAATTAAATGTTAGAATAAATAAACTTTAATTTGAACTTGAAAATTAGCATATCGAAAAATAAAATATACTTAAGGCATTTTTGCATTATCGAGTAAGGCATTTTCAAATTTTTACAAAATTTTCGTACATATATACATATTTTACAATATAAAATAATTTTCCAAGATAAAATAATCATATATATATTTAAGAATTTTTCAATTGATAAAATTATTTAATTTTATTAATATTCTCGAATTTAAAGACTCTTCGATAATAATCTGCAGCTATTTTATGGATAGAGAGTCTCTATCTGTAAAGAACGCAACGTAATTTCCTCTTCACAATATTTCTAACTTATTATATTGCGCACGTGTGATAGATCGCCAACAATAATTACATTGCGACCAATAATAGAAGAAGAGAGAGAGAAAAATCGATGTTATTGCAACACACGCTTGATTTCACATGGGTTAGCCAATTAGTTCTCGGTGACTTTAATCCCTGACTGTCGCGTACAGATATGACATGATATAACGTTAACGGGCAACTTATCCACGCCCCTGTACGTAATTCGATGTAACAAAATAACTCTATCACGGCTAAAAAAAAGTGTATTACACACGAGTTTCTCCCAGGCCGAGAATCGTCGCCGAGAAGGAATGCGACTTTTATTCGGAATTTACGAACGGCAAGTACATATATCGTAGAAGTTGTACGCGATGTTACGCAGTAAGAGTATGCTATTTATACCTCCGCATTAATCGATTGCTACTGTACCGATTATCACTTAGACTCGATTAAATTATTAAGTGTACCGTCGTGTATTGTGGTGTAATAAATGTGATTAGTTGTACGAGAAATAAATGCAATCCGTACATAAGAACTGCCGCGCCTATCCTCTCGACCGCCCAGCCAGAAATAATCTGTCGAATCGATGTCGATTTGACATCAATGCGTCGATAAATGCATTATACTGTCGAATACTGATTGATATTTTTGTTATTTTTTATCTTGTCATAATTGTTTTTATGTTAATTGAGCAGTTGCGAATATTTCTATTGTGATTTGACCAATTCACTACATCGAACACAGTATATACTTTATATTACTGTGCTTTTCGATTTTACTGATTTTATTGATTTGACATAGAACTGGTCGAAGGACAATATATAGAAATCTTATAGAAATATTTTGTAATTGCTGAATTAATATAAAAAAAAAACTATAATGAGGCCGAAGATGACAAAAATATCAACTAGTATTCGACATCGACCATTTATCAACGTATCGACGTTAAATCGACGTCGATTCGACTAATTATTTCTGACTGGACGTTTATAACATCGCTGAGATTTTTTTCTTTTTTTTTTATTACCAGAATTGATTTCGTGTAAAAGTTCTATTTATATATAGTCATATATGTAACACAATTATTTATTTTTTAATTCATCTCTTCTTGCGAAGCGACACGTTGCTTCCCGACGTTCCTAACTAATACAGTCAAAGTTCGAAAATGAATTTTATGAAATTTATAACAAAGATAAAATGAGCAGTAATGTGTAACATCCAATACTATAACTCGCTATTAATTTTACAACAATTATTATATTGTACGATTATTTCAACTCAGTTATTTCGTTGTAGATACATTAGATACATATGAACCGTATTCTCGCAAGAAATTAACATATATTTCCCCTGTTACCCGTTCGTACCTGTCTCGGCTAGTCGGCTTACTGTTTCTCGGTTTCGCCGCAACGCCGAGAGGCCGTTAGCGCACGGAACTGAACTTTTCAAATCGCGCCGTCCCGCGCTACGAGACTCGTTTCCCGACATGAACCTCCCTTCGCTTTTCGCGGATGCCTCGTTCGCGCTTTTTCGATACATTTAACGCCTCTAAGACTGGAACAATAAGGCTGTACATACCTGTCCATACGTGATCGTTGCGCATATTGCTCTCTCGATGCACTTTCGACGCGGAAATGATTTCGATCGACTCCGGCGGATCGACTCCGGCACGTAGAAGCGGATCGCTCCGAGATTGGAATCGCAATAAACGGCGATCGCGCGCGATACTTGACGCGATACTCGCGAAGAACGTCCGACGAGACATATTCGCGGTGTAATCTCTCGCGCGCGAGAGATCCTTTCGTAGGCGAGGACATAATCGCGGAAAAGACGGAGAGCGGTTGAACGCGATCCTGCGATCACCGCGGCGCGTTCCGACTGGTTCCGACCGACTGCGATTAACGTTAATGAGAGATTCACCGCGAACCGCGACTCGCGAAAACGGTACTGCCAATCGCAGCGCTGAAAACGCCACAGTTAATGCCTTCCGACTTTTTAGGGCGCTTAGGTTGCATCTGGATATTCGATCATCGTAGCTGTTGGTTCAAAAATCTCAAGATATATCAATAAATTGTATAATTCCTAATTTTATTATACATATATCTGTAATCTTCTAAATATTTCATGTTTAATCCTTTACCCTCGTAAATGTGTAATGTTTAAATATAATGTTTAAAAGATATCATATAATAAAATTACAAATTATGCAATTTATTAATTAACACCTTTAGATTTTTAATCAATAATCACGATAATTGTGCTTCAAAAAAAAAACTCAAAAGCTTTAAAATGTCAGATAACTCCAAGCCACGATAAATATTCAAGTACGATTGAAAAACGTTCGTTTTAGAAATGGGAAGCCACAGTGGCGACAATGGCTTTTACAGCGGCTTACGAAATTCAATGCAGAACTCACATTCACGCAAACATTGCAACAATTAATAGAAGCGATATCAAAACAGCAAGATCGCAAGATGTAATCGCTGAGAGCGAATTATAGAACGAAAATATGTGTACATACCTGCTGGTAATGATCACTGAGTGCATCCGCACTCTCGATGCGCGTCGGCGAAACGATACGAGGGTCGAGGACGATTCCGACCGACTACTCGGGCAATGCGAAATCGTATACGCCGGTACGTGACATTTAACGTGTTACGAAGAACGTACAATCTTACGAGATACATCCGCGACAATCTTTCGCGCGCGAGATTCACTTTTCGGGCCGGTAATCATCGCGAAAAGCACGGAGCGATTCTGTGATCGCCGCGGCGCGTTCCAAGACCGGTTACGATATGAAGTTTGACGAGGCACACCAGTGGCGCAAGTCGAGTGGCGCAAATTAGCAATCATTCAAATTTGAAATATCCGCACGAGAATCGAAGTAGTATAACTTGCAATAATTTATTTAATATATATACGAAACTTTCTGCGAAATAATAATAAAATATCGAGATACGCGCGGTCGGAATGGCGCTAAAAAATTTATCAATTTATTTTTAATGAATTAACTTATAATAAAAATTTATTTCATATACGACTACATATCATATGCGTGGAACGTAACACACGGTCAAAATTACGGAATGTAACGCGTAACGCGTCGCGAGGCAAAAGTGATTTTTATCTCCGCCGAATAAATGGAGAAAGCTTGAAGGGGGTTCGATGTCGTAGAGCATACTTTTTATTCGTATAGGAAAAAAAATCGTCCATATAGAGATATGTTGCCGGCGTCATTTATACAATGTTTCTCGTACGCGCGTTTAGCAACGCCCTCGATTTCGCTCGCAGTCCATTACATGATATAAAAATGGTCGTTACACTTATTGCGGTAGATATCGTTAACCCTTACGTTTCGATTAAATTAGGAAGCAAGCGTGTCGTTATGTACATAACGGCCCCCACGACGCCGACGGTGCCGCGAGACCTCCTCTCTAATAAAAAGCATCGTTAGAGACGTGGTTGTGTGCATCACGTTTTATCGCAATCGTCCACGGGATTTTGGGAATTCGTAACGCAACACTAGCCGCTTTACGATCTCACGTTCTTTCCTGCGAAAAAGCCAGTTCCTTCAAATTTCGTATTAAAAAATATGAAGATTTCTTTTCCCTTTCGTTTCTTTTTTTCTCTTCTAATTCGCTAACGTTTCTATGTATACTTTACATGTTTACCGATCTATGTAGATCTGACAAAATAAATATCGTGGGATCGATTCCTTAAAAAATATATATTACAATATTGCACTTAAGGTAAATGTACACACGATAAAACGCGTATAAAATATACAATGAGTTCCTCTATCGAGGCACTAACGACAAGGAACACAGAAGTGTCACATAGTGCATGATGCATGGTTGTTTGTGCACAGATCTTTAACGTTTGCATTTACACGATTTTATTATGTCTTTTAGGCATCGTATCTCTTCAACCTTAAGTAGAGAAAACTTAAATATTCAAGATACACGTAGGTATATCCACAAGAACAAGTGTTACTACGTCGTATATTCCAGCATATTTCAAAATATAATAACTAAGAGTAGATCTATCGCATTTATGGGAGACTGTCTTCTATATGAATTTAAAGACAGTAAATCGCATTTTTAATACAATTACTGTAATCGGAGAAAGTCAAGAATTGTAAAATTTAAAACATATTTTCCTTGTAGATTCTCTAAGCGATTCTCTAAGAACGTAGGTATAAAGATATACCTAGTATTCGATGCAATCAATACATGTACAAGCATACGTCACGTGTACAATCCAATTATACATACATACATACATTTCTGGTTGTAGTAACTCACATTCGTAATTATAATACGACCGTTAAATCGATAAGGCGGACAAATTATAAGATACTCGCGTTCCACTTCGATCGTGCAACGGATACAATTATTTTGGACACAAACGTCGCATTTTGTTGTGTATTACATTACCATCCATCACTAAAAAATTAGACAACTGTAGTGTATTACATTCGTTACATTAACCAACCGCATAACGTGATACTAATAATTACAAAACTTGGTAATCGATTTGCGCTTATAGCACGGAGATAGTTCTTGTAAATGTCTTCCATATATTTCTTTACAACTTCGATACGGTTGGCACATCATCGTTGATCATTTTACGAAAGTAATTACGTTATATCCAAGACAGAAGGTATACACACAGATATGATTTAGTTGTTAAAACAATTTAATTAATCGAGACGTGTGCAAACACGAACAAAACTAATCCAACAAAAAAGAAACAACTGATCAGAAAGAAAAGTTAAAGCTTGCTGTATCATTAAATAAAATTTATATAAGGTTTCTTTATAAAATCTCTCTTTCAAAGCTGAGAAATATGCGAAATAACAGAAGTGTATATAGAATGTAGATATTTAAATTGCACTCTTAAATGTTTTGGCCATTTAATACATAGAAACTTTGATAACAAATAAGAATTAGTATAAAATATAATTTCACATTGTATAATCGATTAAAAATCTCAATTTTAATAACTCATAAGCATTAAACTATTAATATCTTATTGCCACACAAACTTGATGATTAACAGTTTATTTTAATTAAAAAAAAAAAGAGAATAATAGTGTTCTAATTACGTCTTATCCATTTGTGCTCTCTTCATATACATCTACAAACTTATTCGTTATGTATTGTTCATGAACGCTAAGTAGTAGTTTGGGATAATGGATGGAATGAGAGTATTGTCGATTAAAAACTAGGATATATATTACACTCGTGAGTTCACTTACGTCTCACGTCTCAATACGTTTTCGTATGCGTATCTTGATACGATGAGAATCATATATTTTCTATAAAACATATATTATGTATTGTGTGTATATAGTGTCATTGAGAAGCACATCCATTGGTTGCACACTTGTCGCGCAAATTATCGCATAATATATAAAAACGCACAGGTATAAACACATAGGTACAACCAAAACGTCACAATATACTGTTATAATATAGATAATCTCGTCTCGTAAAAATAAATAAGAATTTAATGAGCCGCGACAGTTATGTCATATTGTTTGTTTCAGCGACTAGTATTTTCGCATATGTTTCTAACTTTATCACGTTGCTCTAAAACTTGCCCACATTATATAAAAGAGATATATTTCATATATATTTGAATATAATTTTATATTGGTAGATGATGATATTCTATATTCTTCTGTTACAGAAGTTCTGTATAATTTTCAAGCTCCCAAGCTATGCTGTATGTGAAGCTACTGTAATGTACTCGTGACTGTCGTCCTGAAATATTATAGCAACCTTAAGGCTGGTCAATTGGTGGTATCATCTATTCGAAATGTTGAGACCTAAAATCTTTTCGTTCTACCTACATCCGTATTAAACAGGGCGGTATACAACAAGCACATTCAGTAAGCATATTGCAGTTGTACGAAAATATATTTGTGAGATTACTTTCCCTAGAGAATAAAATTCGATAATTGCATAGTTTCGCACATTCTTAAATCTCGAATTTATCTTATCTTCATTATGAAGGCCACTCAAAAGACGGGACATGATAAGATTTCGCTATTTGAAACTAAATAAATTGCCACACCGTAACGATAGTAATAAAAAAAATCATCTAAATGCTAATTTAAAGTTTCAAACGTATAAATTAGTAAAATATCTATTGTATACCATAAACATTTTATCATACGCTTCACTGCAATAATCTCGTACTCAACACTTGATCCATGATTGCCAAAGACTAAAAATAACGAAGCGAAATAATGCAAACAATGTGCATTGATTTGCGTTGGAAAAAACTCCAACTGCAGAAAACTGTAATTTGTTATATATAAGAAAAATTTGACAAAAAAGTACAGTGTTATAAATTGCATACTTTTAGTGAGATAAATGTTACAATTTCAAATTATAAAAAATCTCCTTAGAAATTTTTTAATTGTATATTGTGTATATGTTCGCACTATTTAGCTCCGCTTTTTTTTTATGGCCAATATTAATCAAAATTTTTTGACAAAACGTACGTTTCCTGGTATGTAATCTCGACTGTTTCATTAGATATTTATTATGATGTATCGTCAGAAATATCAACATGTCCAGAATTTAAATAGCAATTAAATATTATGCAGCAAAAACCTTTTTTTTTTGTTTCGGCTAGTTCTATATTCGTGAATGTATATTTATGAGAATACCTGTGTTGCAGCTGAATAATATTGTTGTATTTGAGTATATATCTCCCTTCAGTCTTGAAGAGAATGTAAAAATTGAGAGGATATACAAAGAATGGATCAATATCTCAAAGCTGAAATGCAACATTGCATATATAGTGGTATACATATGTGAAGCAAGATTGATATTTCGGATGTTTATATATCACAAATTATGAGAAACCGTCATAAATATATATAATAAAAGTTGATGAAAACTAAAATAGAAATAATATAAAATGTATATATTCAAATAAGTTAAAATTTTAACTTATAATATTCTCTTTCACTTTTTGAAAGGTACTTTCAAGATATTATATTTAAATTTAAAATATATCATATTTCAAAAATGTAAACGAGTATACATAGATCTAGTAATAGAGCATTCATGTTTTATATTGCAGATCATTTTTTCCAATTTTATTCGTTGTAAAAAACATATTTACGACTAAATAGCACAATCAATTATTTACATGGAAAATATTTCTATAACAAATTTATTCATTTATATATAATTTCCAGAAATTTAGAACAAAAATATATTTTGTCGTAAATTTTTGAAAATTATCTGTCTAATCTATTGTGCAATTAATCTCTACATTATATTTTTGTGTCAATTATAAAACAAAAGATTTGAATAAAGAACATTTCTAAAAGATCGGAGAGACGATATTCCCACGTATCATTTCTGAAACATTCAGTACAAGTTATTCGCAAACAAACAAATCATGATATCTTAATATAAAAATTTCAGACAAGTCATTAGATTTTTAATTTCAAATAATAATAAATAATGTATAAAATTGTTTGCACAAAGATTTTGTTATCACAATAAGGAAACTTCAATTTTGCTATACCTTTGCTATACTAAATTACGAAGAATATTGAACCAACATTTGCTGGAATGTTGTCGTCCCAACAGTAGTAGACATCTGACTAATACTGTTGAATAAGGATTCCGCTTGTAGATTCTCCGGCAATCTAGTAAGAAATTGTGCGCCGTGTACGAAATCCATTTTTAATAACTCTTCTTGATACAAGTGCAACACTCCCAGCGCGGTTCTGAAGAGGAACTCGTCTCCATCTCTGAGAAAGACATCCCAGATTCTACATGCGACATCAAGAGGCATTGCTTTAGCGTATATAGTATACAACCAATCTAATAGATACAAGTCCGGGCTTAATCCTGCTACGGTAAAATGAGAAAAGACTTTTGGCAGCTTATGCGCAAGAGCACTGGAATATACTTTATAGTAAGTATCCATTCTTTTTTGGTCCAATGTAAAGGCGGCTCTGTGGCAAGGATGATTTAGCAGATTCGCGAAGCAGGCAAAGGCGTCCGGCGGTTCCATATTTAATGATAAAACAGCACCCACGAAACTCATACCTTGCACGTAGCCTACGTCCGGTCTGTATACGGCATACGCTGCCAAAATACCCTGAAGGCTATCGAATAATGGTCCACCCTCTTGAAAGACACATAAGGTAGGAAAGGTACGAGATACGTCTAATCTGATAGCGGCTAATGACTCATTGTTGGGGCTCGACATTGCCCTGTCTAAGCAAAGATTGTAGAGGTGCGGCGTTACGTTCAAATTATTCGAAATCGCTAATTTCCATACTCTACCACGAACACTCGGCGGCAAACCGCGCCACCACAGTTCCCTTACTCTTTTCGTATTCTTAACACTCTCGAACTTAGGTAAAACGTGTACATTCCACGCGTTGGAATCCTCGGCTAATCTCTTCTCCTCTCTCAGCTGACATTCCCGTTGCTGCTTACGCTCTCTCTCTTCGCGCAGTTCTCTCTTCCTTGCTGCCTCTAAAATAGCATAGTATTGCTTACGATGGCGTTCTTCTTCCAGTGCATTTTTAGCTGGCAAACTTGCTGGTCTCGGCTGTTGAATTAAAGCTGTACTACCGCCTACCTTATCGATATTTCTCGATGGGCTACCTGTAGGTGTCGACTGTTGAGAACCTCTATTCTTCCACGAAAACACATTCTTCGTAAAAAGCGTGTTCAATCCCCAACGTTTGGGTATCTTATCAGCTTTTTCCACGAGGTGTTGCTCGTCGGATCCTAGAAAGCTGCCCGAAGGTGATATCTCGCTAAGGGAAGACACTGTGCTGCTACACGAGCGTGGCAGACTATTTCTTGGACTACTGTTTGCACTGACATTTTCAAGTTTCGTATATTTGTCCGCATTGTCAAGTTTCACACTCGACGCTTGTTCCTTACCGTTACATGGAGATTCTAGGTATTGAGGAGTACAATCGATTTGTGCATTGCTGGGCGTCCTGGCCTCCTCCACGGAATACAGCTGCTTCGTAGAAGGATTGTAAGCCAGGGACATGCTTTCCAGGGCATGATTCAGGCTGGTTCCCGCCACCCCGACGGAGACCACGTTACCGGCGTCGTACCACTTGTTCTCCCTGATGTGCACGCACAGGGCCTTGGTCTTCGTCGCCGGTATGGGCGCCACATCGCACGCCAGCGCCTCGTCGACGTTGACGCTGTCGCAGCGCACCGTGTCCCCGTTCAGGGACACCAATTGCTGCTTGCCGATCTTCGGCGCGATGTTGCTGGCGATGTAGCAGCCGGACTCGCGTCCGGCGACCTTCACCACCTGGAAGCTATTGGCGGCGTTGTTGTGACGGGACTTGGCGCCTCCTAAAGTCTGCGGGCTTGTCGACGGGACGGGATGCGCGTTGGTCCCGTTCAGGCGCTGGGACGTCACCGGGCTCTTCATGGCTGGTCGCGGCCCACCTAACCTCGCGGGCGCGTCCAGGTCGCCTCCGGGCGTCGAGGACAGCCGTACGCGCGCCGAGTCCCTCGACGAGCGAGGCTCACGAATCCGTGCACACGCATGCTTTCCTATCGATTGTCGGGGACCTGGCCGGCATGGAAAAACGGAAACACCTCGTCTCGATCCGATGACACGTCGAGCGGCGACCAGACGGGTGAAACTGGTGACCCCGAACGACCTCCGCCAGGAACAGACGGCGCCAGACGGTGATGGTCTGATGGTCTCTCCCTTGTCACGCGCGCGTCATTTCGCGATGTGGTACTCTCGCCGACTCTCGCGTCGCTGGGCGCCTCGCCTCGTAAAATCGTAATCGAGTCGCTATGTCTGGCCAGACGAGACTGATCGGTCGCGTCTAAAAATACGGCGTACGCGCGTAACAAAATATCGGACAGAAGACCGGACCGAGAGCTCCGAAATCAACGGTGAAGGATCACATTCTTTGAAATCAATTGCGAGCTCGAATCAAACAATTGCGTGCACCAGCATGCACTAGCATGCAGTATGCACGGCACTGACAAGTGTGAAGTGAGTAGCGACAGCGAATTCCACAATCCACATTCCACGACAAATCCGGTCATTTATACGCTAAGTACTTGCTCACTAAAGGCCGCTACACATGTAGAGGCATAGCGTGATTCATCGATGAACCCTGGTGAAAGAATTTCTCATATTTTTTCAGAAATTTTCTAAGAATTTTTCGTGTTTTAGATTTATGAAAAACTCTGAAAAATATGTAAAATTTTTTTAGATACTTTCAGAAATAATTGGATGAGGGTTTTTGAAATATTTTAGTATCTATATGAAAATTTCTGATAAATTGCGCGGATTTTCTCACATTTATTCAGATTTCTGCAAAGATGTGTTGGCAGGAAAAATCTGAAATATTTCATTATTATTGTTTTTCTGAAAAATGTTCCAATTTGTATGAAACATCTGAAAAATTGAGTTTTAAAATTTTTTAGGTATATTAATTTCTTGTCATTGGAAGAAAAATTATAGATAAGGAATAAATGAATTATAATTATATAGTTAAAATCTTTGGCTTCGAGCAATTCTGCCAGTTTAATTAATTAATTAATCGGAGTTTGCCCATCATTGCATGATGCGATAGACAGCGTTCCGATATTTATCGTGCGAAAGAACGCACGCAGCCAGATGCATTCGCGACGTTGCGACGGCGCCTTTACGCGCCTTTACTACGGGACTTTCGTCTTTCGCGATCGTGACGTTGGCAGCACTGGAGGGGTGTCAATTCAATACGAAAAACGGGTGACGAGGGATGCGAGTGATGGGACGCTCGAACGACGTGTAATTAATAAATAATAATTCCTCGTTGACGAATCGATCTGTCAGCGGACTCGTACGGCCTACGACGCACCGAAGATGTTGATCTACGATGTGTTGCACAAGGAGAGGGTGTACCACGCTGTCGCCAGTGATCTCCGGGGCCTCGGAGTCAAGTATCGCTTCAAGAAGAGTATGCTCAAGAGCGAGAGGCCCGAGGTGTGCAAGGACATATCCAAGAAGGTCTTCAAGATCCCTCTGTTTTACCAGGCCTTGGACATTGTCAATCTGTCGTCGGGCGCCATAGTCCACGTGCCTGTGTTTGTGATTCAAGCCGCAACGTTCCTGGAAGAACACGCCGCTCAGGAGGGTCTGTTCAGAAAGGCCGGATCTCAAGCGCGACAGAGGGAATTGATATCCCGTCTGGATAACGGCGGCGGTTTAGGCGACAAGAATCATCACGCGGTGGACATTGCCAATTGTCTGAAATCCTTCTTCCGCGACTTGCCCGAGCCGTTGATTCCTTACGCGTACCATGACCTGTTCGTGCACTGCGCGTTGCTGAAGAGCCATCGGGTGCAGGCGTTGCTGTTAGCGTGTACGTTGCTGCCGCCGTATCACTTGAACACCTTGGCATTCCTCATGGAGTTCTTGAAGAAGGTTTCCATGTACGAGAAGCAAAACAAGATGAGCGTTGAGAACCTGGCGAAGGTCATTGGACCGAATATCATGCCGTTGCAAGAAACGTCCATGGCAGCTGTACAGAATAGATTGCAGATGCATTTAACTATTGTCAAGGTGATATAGGTGTTTTAGAGAATATCAATAAATAATACGAAGAAACAATTATCACTTAAACTAATTTTGTTGCAGATTCTGATTGAAAATTCAGAAAGTATTGGCATCCTACCACCTCATATCGCACAAAGTGTTTCTACCGAAACAAGCGGCAGCACGGACAATGGACTGGACTCATTTGAGCTACATAGAAAGCATAAAAAGAAGAAGCATCGTAGTGGAAGTCTTACACGTAAGTCATATTTAAGTATTCCCAACTTTTATCTAATATATCTGAAAATGTATTTATTGACTCATACGTATGTATAAAATATATTTTTACATAAACGTTAATAAGATTTATGTCAATCAAAAGATTAACAAGATTAAGTAAAACAACGTCCTAACATTATTATATTTATTAAAATGTAATTTGTTTTTGTTTCCTGTAACATCATTTGATTAAGATCATGTATAAACTTTTACAGTTTTCTTATATCTGTACATATATAACGATACTTTGCACATGGGGTAATGTTTTGTTTTACACAGGAATGTTCAACGGCTTAAAGAAGATGGTTGGAAAAGGCACAGATGATACATCTAATATTAATCATCCGCAATCTCTTGTACATCCAATGGAGTTAAATATGGCTTCTAACAAATTTACCAAAAAGCGAAAAGTAACTGAAAGGGAACATCCTGCGGGCATAAAGAAAACGTAATGAAAAGTTACTTATTCTTTTGCTGTTATGTTATATGCCATTTTTCCTTTCTTTTTCTCTATATATGTATTTAGTTTTATATTTAAATTAAAATAATATTGACACGGAATAATATATCTATATAATGTATGTTTTAGGAGAATGGCTGATAAATCAGATAAGCCAAAGAAACTAAGACTGAGTTTAGACAAATTTGTACCTAAGAATAAACAAGTAAGTATATCTATTTCCATACTTTGATATATAAAATGGAAAATCGTTCTAAATTAATATCAATGAGTAAATTTTAAAAGATCTATTAAAGTTGTGACTATTAAGTAGTATTATATAACTTATTTTAATTACAATAATTTTATTTTAAATACTTTCAGAAGAGCGTTGATGGTAACCTATCAGATTCATATACGGGTAATTACAAACTGTGTAATGAAAGACGTTGGAGTTCAGTAAGCAATTCTTTCGATGCACATAAAATATGTGAATGCAGCGACGGAATACCAGAACTGAGATTAACGAAATATGATGAACCGTCAAATAATGATTTTCGCCAAGAGTATAACGATGTATTCATTAATGCCACTGTGGATTTGTCAGATGATGGTGCCGAGCGGGACTTGCTTATAAATAAATGTCGTCGTAGAAGTGGTGAGCAATGGCGTATGAATGTAAGCACAAGTTCGAGAAAATTGGATGCTACAGATGAAAGTGATAATATATGCTTGTTGACACCTGAAGAAAAGACTGATTCGGAAGAATTTGATACATTTCTCCCTAGTAGTGACATAATATCTTCATCAAGTGATCACTGTGAAGAGGATTATGTCAGAATCCCTAAAAGTGAATACGAAGACATAAAAAATCGAGTTTCTGCAATTGAATCGCGTATTTCTCAAGAATTTGGATGTATATACAACGAGAAGAATGATATAACTACACATTCGCTAAACAATGTACAGACAGCGTACGAGAAAACATTAGAAGAGGCTAGTATTGAGAATACTCTGACAAGCGACTATCTAGCGAAAAGACTGAGTAAAGAACTAAAGATCAGGAGGTCGGGAGAACATAAAATCATAAGATCTCCCAGCGCAAGAAAAATTGGATCGTTAAGAAGACGTTCACAAGAGAAAGTCACAAGGTAATTGGATCACATTTACAAACTATTACAATAATTGTTTAATATAATATAAACTATTATTATTATTGTATATTTTAAAGTCTTATTAAAAAGTATATAAATTTCTGTTTTAAAAAAATATACAATCTTCTAATATATAAAGAATAAAATATTTAAGTAATATGAAAATATAGTTATAAGAATAATATAAAACTTGTTCTAATAAACCATTATTTTAATGTTTATAGCAAACGTGTTAGAAGATCTGCATCATGGCATACTTCTCCAGAATTTAACTTACAACATCACATTCAACTCGGAAGAGTAAATGTTTATCCCACCGAACAATCGATTTATTCTAATAAATACTTAGAGGAGCAATCTCATTCTGCTGAAAAATGTAATGAAAATATTTCTAACAATATGAGAGACGAGATAGCCTGTTTACATAATCAAATTAATACATTGATTTCTCGTTCAAACGGACAACGCAAGATTTCAAATAATAGTGACTTCGATCTTTCTGGATTTAAAGATCTCCATTTAAATAATAACAATACGACTACACCTGTGCGTAGAGCATCATCTTTTCATGGAAAAGATTTTGTAGATAATTCATCCTATTTTGATAAAAAAATTGATGACTTAAAAAAGGCGAACAGTCATCAAAATGTAACCTTAAATAATGATTGTTTACAAAGAGATAAGACTGTTTTCGAGGGCTCGAACAAAATATCTTGGAAAGATGCGGATAAATATTTTAAATCAGCCCGAACAAATACACCTGCTCCACAGACCGGCAGAGCATCCGTCGCGAAACTTCGAACACAAAATGCTGGTATGGTATTAGCTAAAGCAAGATTATTTGACGAGGGCACTACGAAAACATGCGAAAACATCCAATTTGTACCAAGTAATTTATCAAATAGGAAACATTGTCGTGACAATGTAACTAAACATTCTCCAAATGTAGCTAAAGAAATGGATGTTGAACATTTTAAGCAAACTTGTAACAGGACCCAAATCTCTCGAAAAAAGTCCAACAAGGATTCGAAAAATAAGAATCGTCACGCGGCGTTATCTCCGAATGCGTCACCACAAATTAAAACGCAACTAATAGATACGTCATTAAAATCGTTTCAAAAAGGATTGAACGAGCATTACCGTTCCGTGCGGAAATTCGAGCTGCAAAATCAGAAACTTTCGAACAAGGATCCAGCTATACATCAAACTTTCACTAAAGATAAAGAGATTAACGTCGCGCACGACACGAAAATTCATCAGAAAGAAAACATCGCCGCAAAAGGATCGCCATTGACGAAGATGCCTGTCAGTACAACGCTAGACAATCCAAATATGTCTCCTTACAAATCAGATGTTAGCAAAACCCCGCATATTAAGCGACCTTTAACAGTAAAAACGCCAAAAAGTTCGAAATTAGTGCGTAGGCCTCCAGTTGACACACGTAGAACACCATTGAAAGCAACGGCACACCTAGGAACCCCAAAACGTCAAAGTCCTAAAAGTATCTTGAAAACACGAGCTCTCAGTATGTATACGTAACCAGAAGTATCATCATAAGTACTATATGTTGAATTAGTCTCATATATGTATACATATATATATATATATATATACACGTTATTTTAAGAAACTATAATTTTTATACATTTTTAAAATAATATAATCAATATCTTTTGTGTGGTATTTTTAATATATTGAATACTACTTATATTAGCAGAATGTACGGAAGTTACTACAAGTAGAAATAGTCGCAGGAGCAAAACTGATAGTTTAAGCGTTTAAAGTCACATTAAAAAAAAAAGTGATTCAAAGACATCGATTACATATCTGTTGTAGTTTAGCAAATTTATCTTTTTTTTTTTTTTAAGGATAAAACACGGAAACATTTGAAATATCTTTAAGGCTAGTCATCGCGTATATCTGCGCTCTTAAATAAATCACGTTCATTGTCATTCGATGACAAATTCAGATTTACATGCAATATTCCTATCGTCGTTCGTTTACATGTAACACAAATCGACATAATTGACATTTGACCTGTGGATGTATCTATTACAAATGAGACTAATTATATCGTTACTATATTTTTGCGTACGCTTTCTCGTAACTTTCTTTCGGAAGAAGGCGTTCAGCCACGTCGCACCCGCTTCCTTTTAAATATTTACGACGTCACCTGTCAGTGCTTCTCCGACGGGAGCGAAAATCATCGCAGTCCACGTGGTTCAACGGTCACGGCACGACCAATCACGTAGCACCGTTTGTCCCTCGCTAGCTGTCACAACATAGCGGTTGACATTTCGCGTCTTACATAATTGACGACGTTAACGATTGCAACTGATAACGAATCGCGACATCTCTATTTGCCTTAATTAAACGTTCTCATTAAAAAAAAAAAAGAGGGTAAAAAGGAGGGACATTATGTTTAAAACACGTCGTACGGACGTATGTTATTCAAAGAATACCGCGATTACCGATATTGTCACGAAATCAGCGCCACGTACCGATACTCGGCGCGGCGTTGTGTGTGCGTGTGCGCGTGCGCACACGTGTCGCATTGACATACGTGTGCAGTGTGCGCACGTTTGTATTGTATATACGGTTGCTCCGAGGCAGTCCGAGGTGGTGTCGTGGTACGGGGTACGGGATCGTCGGAACCGTGCGCGATTCCGAGGCAAATTCTCCGTGCGTTAACGCAAGTGTCAGCGATTTCTCCGCTTGGGAAACGCGGTAGGCGTACGGGCTGTACGAAAAAGCGACCGGCACGAAAATGAGGGAGGCCGGGATCATGCTGATAAGCACCGCGCTAACGTGCGTCGTTATCGGCAATGCGTACTATCAGAGAAAACAGTTCTATCCGACCGTCGTTCACATAACCAAATCCAATCCGAGCATGACCGTGAGTTGAGCCTTTTCCCGTTGAACCATTCTCACGCTGATAAGCACGCTTAACAGATGTGCGCTCCATATTACCCGTCACATATGTATTGCTTTGTGCTCAGGTGATCTACACGCAAGGATTCATCCTTGCGTTCATGATAAACGCCTTTCTGCGAAAGATCTTTTTCGGCACTCTACGCGCCACCGAGCTCGAGGTGAGCGCGAGCCTCTCTCTCTTTCTCTCCACGTCTTCGCATCGTCGTCTACCTGATCGTCTCGTAACGTTTGCCTTGTCGTTTTGCAGCACCTGGTGGAAAAGGTCTGGTACGCCGTGACCGAGACGTGCCTGGCGTTTACCGTGTTCAGGGATGACTTCAGCCCCAAGTTCATAGCGTTATTTACTCTCCTCTTGTTCCTAAAGTCGTTTCACTGGCTCGCAGAGGATCGCGTTGATTATGTGAGTTTTACATTATCCAGTGAAAATATCCCATGCCAATGAATATCGATCTATTCATTTTTATTACATGTTGATGTTATTTATATCTATATAATTATGTCTACGTACAGGTATTCAATGATCTTTTATCTTTCAGATGGAAAGAAGCCCAGTAATAACATGGTTATTCCATCTCAGAGTCGCTAGTTTACTAAGTATTTTGTTCGCCATCAATCTAACGATGATTAATTACGCCTACAATATAACAGCCACTAAAGGCCCCTCCGTACAACTTGTGTTTGGCTTTGAATATGCAATTTTGCTGACCGTTGTTTTTAACATTACCGTAAAATACATCCTGCATACTATCGATTTGCAAAGCGAAACTCCGTGGGATAACAAACCAGTATTTTTGTTGTATACAGAATTGATTATTGGCATATTGAAGGTAATTGAGATGCAAAACTCTTATATCTATATTAATTCGTAACTCTATACACGTATGTGCTTGTATCTTCTTTATCAAACCGTTGTTTTCTTCCAGGTATTCCTCTTCGTTGCTTTTGTAACCTTAATGATAAAGTTATTTACATTACCCTTATTTGCATTGCGTCCTATGTACTATACAATGCGAGACTTCAAGAAAGCATTCCATGATATTGTAATGTCTCGAAGAGCTATCAGGAACATGAACACCCTTTATCCGGATGCAACAACTGAGGAATTGGCTGCTGCTGATAATGTTTGCATTATATGCCGGTGGGTATTGCAATGAGTAAAATTATTTTCTTGCAATACTGGACGCGTTCAGGAAAACAACCGTTGAGTGAGAGCTCAGTGATTCTTTAATATGATTGGTTCTTGCCTTTGGTCCTTCGCCGGATCTAACTAACAATAAGTGTGAGAACCAATCATAATAAAGAACCACTAAGCGCTCATTCAACGGTTGTGTCTCCTGAACACATCCACTGTCCTAATGTATTATGCTTGTACAGAGAGGAGATGGTCACAGCTAGTAAAAAATTGCCGTGTAATCACATCTTCCATACCGCGTGTTTACGTAATTGGTTCCAACGTCAACAAACATGTCCGACATGTCGTTTGAACATTTTGGGGCCTACGCCAAACAACGCACCACCTAGACAGCAAAATCCTCCCCAGCCTGTACCGCAGGTGCCTCCGCAGCCTCCACAAGCACCTGGTGTCAACCCTATCGGTATGTATTGTTTCTTAGTCGTCTTCTATGTATGGAATATATATTATTTATTTTAATCTATTTTTTTTATTACTTGGCGTAGGACCACCCTTTCATTTCCCAGTATTTTGGACTGGATTACCAGCTCCAGGAATGCCACCGCCGCAACAGCAACAACAACAACAGCAGCAGCAGCAGCAGCAATCGCAACAACAGCAGCAGCAGCAACCTCAAAATAATGCTGCAAGAAATATGCCGCTTTTCGCACCGCTGTTTCCTCAAATGGTACCATTGCCGCCTATTCCCCTACCACCATCGAATTTTACCGAATTAAGTGATGAAGAACTCAGAGCGATGGAAGGTAACATGCGGCAAGCTGTTGAGGCCAGGATACAAATGCTGCAAAGGGTTCAACTTTTATTTGATGCAGGCTATGCAATGATGATCAATCATTATCAAAGAGCAGTTGATACTGCTAAGTGAGTATAATATTCTATTAATAATACATATGTATTCATAATATTTATAAAATATACATGATTTAACATCATAGCATTCCTGTGAACAATAATCCTACAAGCAATATCGATAGTACGTCGGATATATCTACGATGGCAGAACCAGGGCCAAGCGGCATAGTAAACACGAATACTGGAGTCAATAACGAAAGTTCTCAAGTTAAAGTAGAAAACACTCCTACTCCGAGTACGTCGGAAGAAAACACTTCTACTGCGAGTACGTCGGAAGAAAACGCTTCTACTCCGAGTACGTCGAAAGAAAACGCTTCTACTCCGAGTACGTCGAAAAAAAACGCTTCTACTCCGAGTACGTCGAAAGAAAACGCTTCTACTCCGAGTACGTCGAAAGAAAACGATTCTACTCCGAGTACATCGAAGGAAGACGCGTCGACACGTAATGATACGGTAGATTTATCTAACTCTATGAGCAAACAGGAAATGATCAAGTGTAGGATAAAAAAATTTTCATCTGCACAGACAGAATAAGTAAAAATAAAATTGTGTGATAACTTATGTAACATAATAGTTAACTTGGTTTATTAGCGGCCTCAACGCAAGCGGTCAATAATTGAGGACTGTAAAAGCTAAAGTTTGAATTTTGTGATCGGTATGAGAGAGCCTTGTTGAATGATATTCCATTCGGTCAGTGGTCAGTTAATGGGTTTTAAGTACAGATAGAACTATTTATAAAAAAATCTAGCGATTGTTAAATCCAGGATTTATTAATAACCGAGACTGAAAGCTTGAGACTCAAATTACAAACTGAAGTTATACTACCAGTAATCATAATCACATGAAAGAATGATTTTATAGGAATGACAATTCTCTGTCTTTCTTTTTGTAAATGATTACCAGAGTACATACGGAGTGCAAGAAATTAATTCCATTGACGTTATGATTTTGAGATTTCTAAAGGTGTTTACCTGTACATAATTACAGATTTTCTTGCTTCTCTATGTAACCTTTACAGCCGTATGAGAATATTTCTCACAAAACTATGTAAAACTTTAAAATTAATTTGATATTCTTTGCATAAAATTGTATTTGAGTACCTTTATCCCTAAGCTTTAATATATGGAAAATTCTTATGTACATTTATAATTATATTATTATGTAAATATGCTACATGTCTGTCTCATCCTTTCGTAAAACCAAGAAAACATATCTATATTGATTACTATGATGAACAATACAATCATTTCCGATAATTAGCAGATGTAATTTATTTATCGATGTTTTTCTTTGTTTTTTGTTTTTTTTTTTTTGTAAAAATATATGATTTATAAAATAAAACATAAATAAAATAAATTGCAGAGAAGATATGTGTATGAGAGAAATTCAAGGACATGAACTTTAGCCCAATTTTAGTAAATTGTTTTATATTTAGATCTCTATATTAATATATCGATATTTTTATTAATGCTTTAATACGAACTGGATGCTTTTATCTTCGGATATCAACTCCTTGAATTAAAAAGTTACTTTAATACCTGACAATTATTATTCATAGAAGAGACTACTATTGATTATATATAAATAAGTAAACTCACGCCTTTAAAAGGAAAATTAAGTCCCGGTCTACAATAGGTGTTTTAAGCCCTGAGCCTTAAGAAATTGTTCAATCACAGTTGAATTTGAGGAGAATAATTGACTGTGATTGGTCAATTTCTTAGGGCTTTAGGGCTTAAAACACCTACTGTAGACCGGGACTGGATTTGACGATACCTATATTACACTACTAGTCGTCTGAAAAGGCTCACGCTACGCAATCTACGCATGCGCCAGAAATTTTACATCTCCCAACACGTGTGTAGTTTGATTATATGTACATACATACATTATTCACATGGCACTACTTGAAAATCGAACCCGGCCGAATCAACCTCGTGTTGAGAACGTGAGCCGGGAACCATCAATAAGAAGAAGACTTGTTGAGAATCACGAACGCCGGACGCTGCTTTTTGTACAGCACCTTCCAGCAGAGAGACACTAACAGGGTACCGTACGTTTTGTTTGTACACTTTATATCACACGTATGATGCAATACAATAAATTTTGATAGACCCTACATACAAGGGTACAATACGTGCAAGTCTAATATATGTATCCATTTATTGCTCCAACAGGTATCTGAGAGTTTTCATAGAGACAACTGCCGAGAAAGCCAAAGATTGTGCGAGTCCAGAAAGGCGATGTAGTTTGTAACACGGAGAGTGCACTGCGTGAATACTTTTTCAATATGACGGATGACGGTAGAAGAGTAAAACTGTATATTCTTAATGCAAATAATAGGCAATGGGACGAACATGGTACGGGTCACGTTTTCTCTTACTGTTTCGAAGAAATAAAGCTGACTCTCCTTTCGGTAAAAGCGGAAGGCGATGACGCTTTCTTGCTGGAATGCCCTGTACTACCTGATAAAAAATATCGGAGAGAAGGGAGGGTAATTAGAGAATTTCATAAATTTGCTTTTCTTATGATTCTTGCAACAATCTACGACTTTTTTCAAGCATAACGCGCGAGTATTGCCGATTAAATATTACGCTACTGTTGCTTGGCTATCTTGTATAAAGTTTGCCCTTCTAGTTGCAATGTTTGTAAATAATGGAAAACCAAGTGAATAAATCGATGTATTTTCTTAATTTGTTTTACTATAAAGGTCAATATAATAAAGGAATTCGTTAAATGTCAGTTATTTCCTAAGTATTAAATATTTTATGTTTTTATATTAGAAAGTAGAAAACTCAATATGTTCTTACATTATTATACATATTAATATATTAAATATATAATTAATATGGCATGAAGCATATATAGATTTGTATAGGAAAATATGTATATGATTTTAGAATACTGTGATATGGTTTGAAGCAGATTGTATCTACATAGCCCTACATTTTCAAGAAGAAGCAGGCTGTAACGAAATATGGGAGAAGATTTGTCAAGTTCTGGGCAAGGATCTATCTTTAGAAATTCCACAAGACATTATGGAAAACTCTAAAAATGAGAAGTTTGACGATGTGTCAGATATATCTGCGCTCAGATTAGAGGCAATTGTCACTTTTCATTATATGGAAAGATTTATCACGCTCTTAAAGACTTGTATGACATCCCCGATGAGAAGAGAGAAATTATTACGTATACTAAAGAATGTCGACAAGTACTTTCGGTCTTTGGAAATTATTTTTCGTTTCCGCATAGAAATGATGCGTGATACAGTAACAATACATACTAACGTCAGAAATCTTATCTTAATCAGATCTCATCTTGTCTTAATTTCGACTTTGCATAAAAATGCAAATACAACATCGCAAGTCGAATCGCGTCTGCAAAAACTTAATCTGTAGCCCTATTCTGCAACTCTAACGACAGTATCGTTATCGTTATATTGTCGTCGCGTAGCTTTTTTTACCATATAGTATACCTGCGCAACGACAACACAACGATAACGACACTGTTAACAGTTACAGAATCAAGACACAGGACTGAACGATATAGCAATCCTGAATATTAGAGTCAATAGCTAGTCAGTTTTCAAGTTAAAATAGAAAACATTGTTACTCCGAGTATGTCGAAGGAAAACACTTCTACTCTGGGTATATACTTCCGAAAGAAGACGCGTCAACATGTGACGATACGGTAGATTTATCTAGGACTGAATCTTCGAACGAACAAGGAATGCTATACAGACTTTTATGAATAACTGAGCATTATAAAAGCTAAAATGTAGACCTTATAATCGATACGAATCTTGTTGAATGATATTCCATTGAGTCACTAGTCAGTTAATGGTTTTTAAACACTGTTTGTAAAAAGAGTCTTCAGCGATTATTAGTACCAGGATTTTAATAATAACCGAAAACGAAAGCTTGAAACTCAAATTATAAACATAAATTTGTAATACTATTAACAAACACGTGGAAGAATGATTTTACAGGAGACACAATTTTTTTGTCTTTCCTGTAAATGATTACCAGAGTGTATGCGGTGTTTTCCTATATATAATTACAAATTTGATTTTTTACGGAACCTTTAGAGCCGTGCAAAAGTATGAACCTATGTAAAACTTTAAAATAAATTTTTGATATTTTTTGCATAAAAATGTATTTGAGTATTTATCCCTAAGCTATATACAGTTTATATAGCTATAGCTTATAGCTTAATCCTAGCTCTCTATATGTTGAAATTATATATATATATATATATATATATATATATATATATGTACACTTATAATTAAATTAACATGTAAGTATGCTATATGTAGTATATTTATCTCATTCTTTCGTAAATTAAAAAAGCGTACCGATATTGATTACCATGATGAACACTACGAGCATTTTTAATAATTAGTAGATTTAATTTATTTATCGATATATATTTCTTCTTTTGTAAAAATACCTGATTTACTCATAAAATTATAAGTTAGGCAAATTATTATATAATAAGATAAGGGGATAGGTGTATGAGAGAAATGCAGGGACATGAACTTTAGCTTAATTTGGGTTTAATTGTTTTATATGTCTCTTTTATTTATATAGTTTTATTAATGCTATTAACACGAACGGATATTTCTGTCTTTAGATACCAACTCCTTATTTGGATTAAAAAGTATTACTTTGATACCGGATAATTATTCGGAGAAAAGGCTATAATTGATTATATGTAAAAGGAGTAAATTCTAGCTTAAACAAAATTTCTCAAAATAAGCATAATTACACTAAAAAATTAAATATTTACATTATTTACAATACGCTTTTCTTCGAATACGAATTATTTGTGACTTCAGTTTTACACACAATTTTAAATTATGAACATTATTCATGTTTAATTTTTTATAATTATAGCAATAGCAACGAACGGGTGTTATCAGAAAAAATAATTTATATGCTAAAAGAAAGATATATCGTTACTCTCTAGTGGATATATTTTACATATTATGTAACATAAACGCTAATCACACGCAACGTGACATTCTTGTTATTTGTCAATGTCGTCGTGACGTCTGACATATTCGCGAGAAAAGGGCTGCCGACCTAATAATAAACACGCGATTAAAACAATCGGAGCTGCACGCCACGTGACACGGAAGAAAACGGCGTCTCTGTCTACGATTACTGTATCCGCCAAGTTTTATTGATCAATCGAAGGATATTTATAACCTCATTTCAGCGTCTCGAAAACGCGCACACTCTCTCCGCCGTTTCGCTAAAACGGAGCATGCAACAACCCGCGTCCGTCGTACGTACGTTAACACGTAGGAGTAGCTTCCTCGATAAACATTGATAACGCCTGATAACGTATGTACATACATGCTGATCGTTGAGTATTATCGCTCGATCGTCGATCGAGCCGATCGATCCCTTTGTTTCTCTTCTACGACAAATGATTCGCCTGTACTTATCATCGCGAGTATCGACATTCGGAATTCTCCACCAGAAGCTGGAATTTTCTACAATTTTCCTCACGTCGACTTGTCCAAATCGAGCACGCAATCGTCTCGTACGTTTCTCCATATCTTTCTGCCCCTCTTTCTTCCCTTTCGACCGAAAAAGGAACTCATTCCTGCTCCCCGTTGTACATATACATATATCACATATACGTAGTGTCCTTTCCAGCAAAATGTAACGCCGCTTCCGTGGAGGAAAGTAGGAACGGGAGAGGAGGAAAACGCGTCGTCGTGCGTCGTCCAAGTTGTAAATTTCAGAGATATCGCGCGATGATGTAACGATGTCATCCGCGAGAGGAACGAGTGATCCATTTTTCATGCCGTTATCGAATCGAACATATGCTGCAATTTGAAAGTCCAATTATGATACTGCCTCGTTTTCAGTGCAAAGAATTATATTATTTGATATATTATCATTTAAAATTATTCGGGAGGAGAATATCCGTCAGGTCCGCTCGAAACGACGCCGAATAAATAATATACATACATATGTACATATTATTCTTCAGATATAATGCACGCGCGCGCGCATACATACATACACACGGAGCATTTATAATAGACATTTATTAATTTCCGAGTCATCACTTCGAGAAGTCGCTCGGCCATCTTTGGCCGTGACGTCAGGAAGCGCGGAATCCCGTTGGATTCTGGAGAAAATGCATCCGCGCGACGGCGAGGAGGAAAAGCCGCGCACGCGAGCCTGGCACGACGAGCGAGGCGATCGTTGCGCGAGCGATCCGCATATCTGGGAGAAAAATCTCACGTCAATGGAAAGTCGCGGAAAAGCGCGCGGGAGAATTCGGCAAACTAAATACATACGGTAACAATTTAAAGCTCGGCGAAGCTTTCTCCACGTTCCGCGAGACTTTTTCCCCACATCGAAAGCCCGTGCGAGAACAACGAGCGACGGGCGAAGGTCGCGACAGACGCCCGAGAAAAAGGGAGGAAAAAAAAAACAAAATAAATAGGAGAGCCCGACGGCCGACTGGCGCGGAGTGGCGAGTCTCGCCAGTTTGAATTTCGCGCGGCGCGTCCCTGCGTAGCGCGCGGTGGACCCCGTGGCGCGTTGTTATGATCTATCATGGCGGAATGTAGTGTTGTGGCTGCTCGGTGTCTATGTCAATTTTAGAGTGGTGCAGCACAGAGGAAAGGAGCGCGAGCGGCGATGCGAGCCGACGGCGACCGTTGACGGGTATTCGCGTGAGATAATCGTGTTCCTATGAGCGCCGGTATCGCGGGAGTGGCTACCACGTATCACAACGGGCACTCGTCGTTCGTCGCCGCCGCCGTTGCCGCTGCCGCCGTCGCCACCGCCACCGCCACCGCTGCCGTCGTCGTCGTCGTCGTCGCCACCGCCACCGCCGCCGTCGTCGCCGCCGTCGCCGCCGCCGCCGCCGCCGCCGCCGCCGCTGGAAAAGGAGTCGTGCACAGCGGAGCGGAGTGCGCCACACGCGCCAGCGTTCACTGACCGAGGGTGTCGGTATCCAAACTGGAGAAGAGCCGTGTCGTCGTGCCGGCCGAGACGACGAGTCTAGCTATCTCGCTTATCTCGACCCTACGTCGCGGCCGCCGCGACACGTGAGAGTCGCGACTCGCGAACACGCCAACTTTTCCCGCGCGCGATCCGCCTCCCGGGTAAGAGCTCTCATCCCCCGCGGGAGGAGATCGCCGCCTAACGGTCCGTCCAACGTGCGGCGCGTGGACGCGGCTCCGCCGTGGACCTCGCGAGAAGGAGCCTGTCGAGGGGGAAACGCGACACACGTTCATACATGACGCGCGTCCATTGCCCATGCTATTCGTCGAGCTCGCCGTTTCACGGTACGCACATATGATTGTCGGCCGATCGGGATCGGGACCGAACTGGTGTGTGTAGCTTGTGCACGTTGGCCACGAGGACCTGCCTGAGAGTCGCGGACGTTGGATGCGGGCCCTTTCGACTGAGAGACCCTGACGCCCTGCCGGACGTTTTTGTTTATACCAGCACGTATGACGCAATAACGATAAACCTTGATGGGTCGTACAAGGGCATGCGGGAGTCTAACATATCCAGGTTTTTGTCCATTTGTTGCTCCAACAGGTATCTGAGAGTTCTCTCGTAGAGACCAACCGCCAGAGAAAGCCAAAGATTGTGCGAATCCAGAAAGGCATGCGGATTTGTTGGTGATACGGAGAGTGCACTAATTAGTTTCGCAATATGACGGATACACGTAGAAGAGTAAAACTGTATGCCCTCAATGCGGATAGGCAATGGGACGATCGTGGTACGGGTCACGTTTCCTCTTCCTATGTAGAGAGATTGAAGGGAATTTCCCTCTTGGTAAGAGCAGAAAGCGATGGCTCTCTTCTGCTGGAGAGTAAAATACAACCTGATACTGCATATCAGAAACAGCAGGTAATCAGAGAACATCCATAAAATTTGCTTTTTTCATGACTCTAGCAAAAATCTATACTTTTTTCAAGCATAACACACGGATGTTATTGATTAAGTATTGCGCTACTGTTGCTTGGTTATCTTGTACAAAATTTTCCAATCTAGTTGTGATCTTTGTGAAACAATGAGAAACTAAGTGAATAAATCAATGTGTGTGTATTTCTTTTATTTGCTTATTATAAAATTTAAACAAACAAAAGAATTTTTTTAATGTTGCAAATTATTTCCTAATTATAAAATATTTAATATTTTATATTATAGAAGAATCTATATTTCCTATATTATTTTACACATTAACGTATTAAATGTATAATTAATGATTCATAATGCATGTATATATATGTACAAATAAATATGTGTGTGATTTTAGGATACTCTGATAGTATGGTCCGAAGGAGACAATTTCGACTTAGCCCTAAGTTTTCAAGAAAAGGCCGGCTGTGACGAAATATGGGAGAAAATTTGTCAGGTTCAAGGCAAGGATCCATCTGTAGAAATTACACAAGACATTGTGGAAGAATCTGAAGATGAGCGGTTTGATGATATGTCAGATGCAGCACCGCCTATCGAATTACCTCCGTGTGAACTTAGTCGATTGGAAGATATTAATGAGCTCATAGAAAATTGTTTAACGTCCCCGATGAGAAAGGAGAAATTAGCAGTGGCACTAGAGTCCGAAGGTTACATTAAGAAATTGCTAAATCTTTTTCGTACATGCGAGGATTTAGAGAATATTGAGGGATTACATCATCTTTATGATATATTCAAAAATATTTTCTTACTCAATAAAAATGCATTGTTTGAAGTTATGTTCAGCGACGATACGATTTTCGATGTTGTTGGCTGTTTGGAGTACGAGCCAACGTTATCTCAGCCAAAGAGGCATAGAGAGTATCTTCGACAGTTAGCCAGATTTAAACAAGCAATTCCTATTACAAATACCGAACTGCTAGCTAAAATCCATCAAACATACAGAGTTCAATATATTCAAGATGTAGTGCTGCCAACCCCGAGTGTATTCGAGGACAACATGCTGAGTACATTGAGTAGTTTTATATTCTTCAATAAAGTTGAAATAGTGACTTTGATACAGGACGATGAGAAATTTCTTACTGAACTTTTTCGTCAGTTAACGGACGAAGCAACATTAGATAGCAAGAGACGTGATTTAGTCCTTTTTTTAAAAGAATTTTGCAACTTTTCGCAAAATCTTCAGCCGCAGGGGAAGGAGGCGTTTTATAAAACGTTAACAGCACTTGGTATACTTCCTGCTTTAGAAATTACTTTGGCGATGAATGATGCACAGACAAAAACGGCCAGTATAGATATATTGACTTATATCGTGGAATATTCTCCAAGTGTTGTACGAGATTATACATTACAGCAGATAAATAACACAGAACAGGACCAAATGTTAGTGAATGTAATAGTTGCTCAACTTGTCGGGGACAGTGATCCTGAGTTGGGTGGAGCGGTGCAGTTGGCCGGTGTACTACGTTTACTTCTGGACCCAGAGAACATGATGGCTTCTGTTAACAAATCAGAAAAGACTGATTTCTTAAATTACTTTTACAAGAATAGTATCGGTACTCTAATAGCCCCTCTCCTGGCAAACACGATCGGAGAACGACCCGCGAGAGAGGATTACAGAACAGTACAACTTTTGGGATTGATCTTGGAATTGTTATCATTCTGTGTGGAGCATCATACGTACCATATTAAAAACTGCATATTGAATAAAGATTTACTCAGAAGAATATTGGTTTTGATGAAATCGACACATACATTTTTAGTGCTATGTGCATTAAGGTTTATGAGAAAGATTATAGCACTAAAGGATGAGTTTTATAATAGGTATATAATTAAGGGTAACTTGTTTGCACCCGTATTCGATGCATTTGTAAGAAACAATGGCAGATATAATCTTCTAGACTCAGCTATACTGGAAATGTTTGAATTTATCAAATTGGTAAGTAGTTGTTGCTTTTGCTTCGTTCAAGGAAAATATATATACGAAAGAATTTGTAGTGTTGTACTATGATTTTGTACTATGACGTTTCAGGAGGATATTAAGTCACTATGTTCGCATGTTGTTGAAAACTTTTCAAAGGAACTGGAAGCAATTGATTATGTACAAACATTTAAAGCATTAAAGTTAAGGTATGAACAACATCAAGACAAGTTGAAAGATCGTGATAGATCTACAATTGACAGGTATATATAATGATATCTCTTTTTCATACTTATAATGAAAAAAAGATAAAAGGACCCAATTATGTTAAATATATTTTAGACAGATTAATAAAGATTAATAAGACTAGACAGATTAATAAAGATTAATAGACAGATTAATAAAAACTGACAGTACAATCATTTTTATTTTCTAAGTCATATGTAATGGAATTATTTATATGTAGTGTCCCATCAATCTTGCGGAACAGTCGGTATCGAAGGGACCAGAGGCAGCTAGACGAGGAAGAGGAACTATGGTTTAATGAAGAGGAAGAGTTTGATGAAGGTGAGATATAATGATATCAAACAATAGCAATAAATCTTATATTTCCAATTTCTGCTGAAATACTATTATCATCCTTAAATTTTGCACTCAATCCCATTTTTATAGATTCGAAAAGTCATCAGCAACAACAACAACAGCAGTCTGTATTAAACAACAATACTGCTAATAATAATATTACCTCGCAACAACCACAAATCAATAATAGCTCGTCAACAACGAATGAATCACCAATTGCTTCGGATATAAATCCTACTCCGGCTATTGGCACTGTGGAAAAAACGGGAACCGCACTGTTCAAGAAGGTAAAACAAGAAAGAGATACATAGTATATACATTTGACATATAATTATACAGCATCATTTTAATATGCAACTAAAATTATTAATATGCAACTCCATGAGTAGTTAAATTGACTTTTACGTTGCAATTTGCATCAACAGATAATTTTATGTTAATTTGCAGATTTGATATGAAATTAAGATTTAGATTAAATTTAATTTTCAGGGGTTAGTCGATTATGAAGGAGATTCTGATGAGGAGGATGAAGATTCAGAATTAAGTCCTTCCCCAAAACGACAACGATTGTCATAGTAGGCAAACTTGGAAAGAACAAGAACATTTGTGATTTTTAATTGCTATTATCATTTCATGACCTTCCTACGTGTAAAAACAGATCTATCTCCTCGGAAGAGACATAGATTGAGCTTTCTTGCTAAGGAATGGACACAACAATAAGTGCTTTTAAAAAAAATGTATAGTGGACACTCATTCATAGATCTGTCTATGTTGACATGTGTATAGTATGTGAAACATAAATAGGGTCGGAATGTGTGTGAAAACTTAAGTAAGTTATGTCGATCGGGGTGTATCGATAAAACAAAGGAAGAATGAACTTTCTTTAATGAAATGAACAGTGGTAGTATTGCGGCATGATATGATGTAGCACGATGTACTGTATAATGCGTTAAAAAAAGTAAGGGATACTAAACAAATCATAGAGTCCATTCCACTTGTCTGGAAACATCTTGTGCACTAGGAAAGATAATCTCATGGATAATTATGGATAGTCTAAGAAAATTTGGCCAAAATTAGCCAAGTTTAATGACTTACAGATACACAGGAGATCGAAGCGTACACTTAGATAGACAGTGATAAATTAAGATGTCATAGTTGACTTGTGACGTCACAATTGAAATATCACAGTTAAACTGTGTTTAAACTGTAATCACAGTGTACCACAGTTATCTGATAAGTCTACGAAGAAGGAACTTACAACGTGTTGTAAGACCAAATTCGGAGCAGACAAAGAGTACATGATGTACCGCACAAAAAAACAACCGAGCGTTTTGTTTTGCCATTCGTAAGTTTCCTATCGCATGCTGTGCGATAGAGAGCGGTTCTTCAGTCAGCGGGTCAGGCACTATGAAACTTTATCCAGTTCGACAGAAGTAATATTTAGTTTGTATATATATGTATATTTGTAACGATTGTAAAACAACCACACTCATGGATTAAGCAGAAATACGCAATTTCTTTAAGGATTTAGTTCCCTTTGAAATACTTTCAACAAGCTTTTCGGTTGTCAATGTAAGTAGTAGTAATTGTACAATAAATATTTGATTTATGTATATTTATCAGTCTGCACTTCATGCCCAATGTTAATCCTTGATGTGTAAAGTATAACCTGAATGTATCGCGAAATGCTTAAATATTAGGCTTATGTAAAAAATATAGTGTTCGTATCTACATGATGGGCAAAGTGGAGCCAGGAATGGCAGAAAAGCGCTTTGTAAAAATAGATTATATACGATTTAGCTTTGTTAAATCATAAACATGTTTAATACAACATATAATTTATATATTGGATTTAAAAAAATGTCAGAAGATGCAATATAAAATCTTAATTTGTATTTGTGCTTAATTTGTATTAAATTTAACAAAAGATAGAGCATATAATGAATTCGTCTTATAGAAGTGAATAACATTTTGAAATTTATATATATACAGGGTGTCCCATTTTAACTTGGACAGCAAAATATCTCAAAAACTAAGCTCCACATACAAAAATGTTTCAGACAAAAGTTGTATGGTTTCAAGGGGGACATAAGATGGTACCATTGGTTTGACCTTGGATGGTCGTTTAAAGCTCACATAAACGACACCTTTAATTTCTTAAATGGAAACCCCTATTTTTCAATGCATATTCTTGTAGCTAATCTCGAGAGCTTTTCAAAACACTATAATAAAGTATTTTTTCGTTAAGAACTTTTGGAATTATGAGGCTTGAAAGTTCTAGTATTTTGACATAAATTACAAAATATCTTGTAAAACATTAAGTTTTCGGTAATGTTACCTTAATACTTTTATGTCCCCCTTGAAACCATACAACTTTTGTCTGAAACATTTTTGTATGTGGAGCTTAGTTTTTGAGATATTTTGCTGTCCAAGTTAAAATGGGACACCCTGTATACATATATAATTGCTTTAAATTGAAGTTTAAGTTTAACTTTACAGTATCATATCAGAGAAATAGATTTATATCTATTTGAATCAGCTCCAGAAAAAAGGTGTCTTCTTTGCACCATTTATGCAAGCGGTAAAGCTTACAGTAAAAATGTAATTTTAGTATTTATCACTATACTTATAATTCCTATAAGTATATCGCATCGATAATATTCATTTCTACATCGTTTTTGGTTGAGTTAATTTTCAGAAAAATATTACAAATTAATGTACAGATTTTTCAACGATATGCCTAATACCCGAAAGAATTTCCAAGACTGCTTTAGGACTGTAAGTACATAATGCTTGAAATATTGCAGTGGAGATACACATGTACACATATACATATATATTAATTCTTACTGTAGCGAAAGGGATTCGAAAGTTAAATTCAATCACACAAGATAAACAAATTGTGAATATCTGAATAGGCAAATTCGCTGGAGCTGAGTGATACATGTACATAAAATGTTGTGCAACTTGGACTGATCACAAAAAGAAGAATGTAACAAAGAAATGTAATATTAATTAGTTAAGTAAGATAATGCTGAGTAATGTTGTTCTTTATGTGTTTTACATATATCCACAATCTATTCGATAATAAAGAACAAATATTAAGCCTAGAATGTTATTGGGTGTAAAGAGTGTAAGTAAAAAAAAAAGAAGAACAAATGAATTAATATCTAAGTGATATTAGAGAGTAAAAATGCGGTCACGTGCTAATTAAATTGAGAAATTTGATATGTACATTTGTACAGAGTGTGTTACGCTCTTATACATTTCGTCATCAATGGTACACTTTATTTGCAAGCTTCGACATTTTTGTTTTCATTTTTATATTAATATTTATAATATCGTATTAAATTTTAAAATTTTGAAGAAACATAATGAGCTGGAACATATTTTCCTATCGTTACGAATTCATATTTGTAGAATAAAAATATACTTTTAATATGAAGTAAAATAAAACCTACAATCCAATTAAATTTACAAGCACAAGATCGTTATAATCTCATATTTATTGGCTGCTCTGAAGACGTTGGTGTTTTATCATATGAAGAATACAGGGGAAAAACGATCAATCTCCATTCGGAGTAACTTAAAAAAAAAAAACGCAATTTTAAGTTTCAAGACATCAGATAGTTTACGTTACGTATATTATAGATTTTCAATACTGGTAGTGAATATCAGAACGCAGCCTTAGTGTTTACTTAATGTTTACATTGTTGGACTCTGATAGTTCTTCCCCACAAGCAAGGACTATGATCGTTTTTCAGCACGGTACAATTCTTTCGATGTTGTTTCCAATAAATTGTAACTGTTCTCGATCAAAACAAATAAGAATTAAGAAAGTTCTTTGGAAATGCCACAAGATAGTATGATCAGATCAATTTTTACAAAAAGTGAACTTTGATCGTTTTTCTCCCTGTACCCTTTATATGTCTTCTATTAAGTATATTTCATATTTATTATGGTATTATTATATAATATAGCTTTTTTGAACATACGATATGACAGTCTAAAACATTCTGCCTCAAAAACCGTCGCCGAGATCGCAAACATACATTTTTCAACCACCACATCGATATAATATTAAAGAAGGAAAATATGTCGAGACGTGCACACATTGTACAATATCACATGCTAATACTAGCATGCGTTTAAATTATATAATAAAACAAGATAAGAAGCTTTTTCTTTGAGAATATATATATATATATATATATATATATATATATATGCGCAGAAAAAGAAATCTTTTTATATGAAAAGCTATTCGAGAATTTTGTGAATTAAGAGCAAGTATAAGATATACAATCTTGTGTGTATTATGGTAATAAGTGAATGAATTGTAATTGAAAAAAGATATTTTGCATTTTATTCTACTGGGGAATGAAAGAAACAATCAGGCAACAAAAGTGATATCTAAATGCAGGATTCATAGCACAAAACACGCAACTATTGTAGAGAAAGTTGTTTAACTTTCACAAATTCTTTGCCCAATATTGTATCATCAGATTCTAACTTGATTATAGCAAAGATTCATTTCTAATATGAATTAGTTGATTGTTATAGTATTAAGTAGAGATTGATATTTGCAGCGACAGGAAAAGAGATAATTAAATTTAATTTGAAATTATAAAACTAAATATAGTTATAATAAATATATATATTAAATATCCACGACACATTTCTATATATATGTACATATTATATAATAGAGAGAATTTATTTTGCATGCTGCAGACAGACATTGGTTTCCATTATTCTACATGGAAATATACGTTAGTATTTAATTAAATAATGATCACAGAAAAGTTAAACATTTATACATATAACGTACTTATTGCTGGTATTATGCTATGAATCCATTTCATTTGTTAGAAAGTAGACTGCAACAGAGTGAGAATGGTAAATGTGTGTTATACAAATACAGTGTGTTGTAGAAGTGCGAAGAGTATTTAATTAAATAAAATTTAAAATTAGATGAATACTTATTAGCGAAGCTAATCTACCTTAATATCTACTTTGAGTTCCTGTTGAGTAAAAAACAACATGCTTGATAATTAGCTTGTGATTTAATCTAATTAACATGTAAAATAATTGTAGATTTTCAATATTATTTTATAAAATTTTTTCATATATTTATACTTATAAATGTGCACTTTAAATCCTTATTATTAAATATTTCATACTTATATAAACGTATTCTTATATACTTCTATAGTAGTGAAAGAAAACATTCTTTAAAATGTAGTATATATTTCTTTTTTTATTAAACGTAGTTTTGCTTAAAAAATCAGACTTTTGATAAGATAAAACAGTATGGGTGGATATGCTTGCAGATATTAAATATGTTTTACTTTTCCATGGAAATATTACTTAGGAATAAAAATATTCTTAAAACAACGGGACGTAAAAATATAAAAACAACTCGTAGACTTTCGCACATTTCTCGCAAACTATGTCTGATACACGATGTCTAAATATGATTTTGCACATACTACTTTTCTAGATATCACAATTATTTAGTCCTTTGTGTGAAGCACTTTACTGGAATTGCGAGTTTAAGACTTCTACAAATTAATTATGAGAAACCAATATATATTATTATATACATATATGTATATAATAATGCGTAATTAAAATTACTTGTGCACAACTTCAGCTTTCAGTCGGGCTGCAAGAGCCCTTCGTACTTGAAGTATTGAAGGATCTACAACTTGCGCTGCTTCTAGTTCTTGCTGCCCTTTCATAGTCGCTTCAGCAATTACTCTAGCCGAGCTCGGTCGAGTTTTGTTCATTTCTAGCTGTTGGCTCCTAGCTTCCTTTTTCAAAGCTACGAGTTTGTCTCGCCTGGCTTTCAGATATTCTTGCCTCTTTTTAATATCTTCTGCATTCGTCTGCAATAATGTGTAAGTGATACAATACATTTTTGTTTCCATACACATTGCAGATTGGAATCTTTTATTCGTGTTTATGAAAAATTATTTGTACGCGTATCGACATCGCATAACTGCAAATAAATCAGAAGTAAATACCTCTTCATCTTCATCAGATTTCTTTTTTGAAGTCGGTATTGGCTTGAGAGGCTCCATCTTCCTGAGTTGAAGTTTGTCTAACGGCTCTTCGTCAGCGGACACGGCGGCACACTCAACTTCTTCCGCTGACTCGTCGTCCGAAGTATTTCGAGAGACGTCTTTCGACTTTCTTAATGCTTCTTCCAATAACGCTCTTTCATTGTGATATTCGGCAGCTAAACGCTCGTGTTCAGCAATTAACGTTGTTTCTGAGGACATGCCTGGTTCCTCCTCACTCTGATCTTCCAGAACACGTTTGCTGTGCATACACATACGAAAAAAATATATAACTCCTGTTTCTCCGACACAAAAATCATTGATTTTTAACGTTTTAATTCTTGTACAATGGTGGTTAGTGGTTAATATATTAATATATTTATGATATAACGTACTGTATCAAATCTTCCATGACCAGTTCGTCGTCGAGGAAACCGTCCGTCTCGTACACGAGGGAGGCAGGTGTGAGACCGTATTTTTGTTCGATCATATTTAGCGCCTGCAGCTGGAGCTCCAGGTTCTTTTGTATCATCATCCTTTTGAATATCTCGTACTCATTCGCCGCCCATATTTGTTCGAATAGATTCTATCAAACACGTGGCAAAACGTATAAATTTTCAAAGAGAGAAAGACGGCAATTCAATTTTTAATAGAGGCAAATTGTACCGCGTGATTTTTACGTCTTTACCATTTATTTTTACATAGATTAATCTCTCTAAGTATTATATACACAATGTCAATTTTCTTTTCTTTTTTATATATATTGAATACACGCAAATTTCTTTTTTAATCTTATGAAACGAAACATAATTCGCCAGCATATGCGGGCGTACGTATGCGCGTGCAGTGGTCATACTTGTTGAAAATGTATCGGGATCTTTGTATCTCGGTTAACGGTGCACGCGTGCTCGAATTGTTCCGGTGTGATACCCATATCTTCCATAAAGCATCCGAGCAGCAAGTCGACCAAGTTTTTGTACTCTTGATATATTTTCCGATACTCTTCGCAGTCTTCGGTGTTGGCCTCGAAAACTACAACCATGTTAGGAAAACTTTAAATACTTATATATTTATGTTATTACGTATAAAATGCGCCTTGTTACGTAACACTCGGCAGAAAGTTTTCCAATTTCACAAAGGCTTCCGCTTTCGTTGCAGAATAAATCTATGAATATATCCCAAAAGATATCGATAGAGACGAATGTGTGTGTGATTTCGTTACGAGCTACGCTATGCGAGATTTCTCGATCTTTCTTTTTCTTACTGCGTATTAAAGATTTAGTTGAATAACTGACGAGCTCCGTCGAGAGAAAATATAAAGAGGATATTTCCGGACGGGGCTGTACGAACCGAGGGACTTTTCCTCGATGAAAGTCAGCAGAGGTGAAGACCAAATGGGACCTTGCAGAAATCCAATCAAGGAATCGAACACCCATGCGCTGTCATCCTTATCGTTCATTTCGCCTGGATTTTAAACGTCACCTCGTGAATTCGCACACTTGCGTCGAGTGTCTCCTCCGCAATAGTATGTCTCCGGCGCCGACACTTCCCTTTTAACTTAGCAAGTTGTAGTCATAGTTACGACGGACAAAACATGGGCCGTTGGAATTAGACTTGCGCCGGTATTATTCATCAGAATCGATGAGCGTGTCTTCTTTCGGTCTCGATTACAGGTAGATACCCGGAAATCACTGCAAAATATATGCGGAGTACTTGAATATTTATCTTGGTGAATATCGAGTCCGCGCGAGCACTTGCTATCTCCGTTTGGATAGCAAGAGAGAAACGTTTCACCTGATTCGTTTATATCAAGATATATAAATGAAAAGATTCATTATAGTTTTTGTAAACTGCAAGGTCTGCAAGAAAAATTTTGTATCATTTGCAAAATGCGAAACACTCATTAATTTATACGGTGTTTTCAATTTTTGTAGTATATACGGTATTTTTCATGTCTCCTGGAAAGAAAAGAATAAGATTAATCCAAAGTATTTATTTAAAATTTAGAAAAATGGATCTACTATACCTTTTGAGAATGTTTCTCGAGATTTTCTGTTATAGAGAAAAATAATACATATATGTAACAATTTAAAATTTAAATTTAAATTTCTACGAAGAGAATTCGCACGAATTAAAACATGCTGGTCAGAGATTTTGCAGCAAGCAATTCTGCCGGTCAAATAAATCGCTAATTAAGTTAATCATTTCGTGTTAGCGTTATTCGTTAACGACAGGAAAGATTCGTAAATTTCTTTTCAAAACTTCGCCGTGCCTCATTCGTCAATGCGCGCAGAAAATAACGTACGCGACGCGCCGCGTCGCCGCGTGATACAGATACAAAAGTTTATATAAATAAAACAAAAAAGAAAGGGAGGGAGCGAGGGGGCGGGTGGAGGGGAGGAGGAGGAAGAAGAGAAAAGGAAGGGAATCGACGACTACGCGCTCTCCCGGCGCTCTAGAGAATTTTCTGGCCGGTCGCGGAGAATCCCCCCTCCCCCCTGTGGCCCGTAGCCCCCGTGGCCCCCCGTGGGTGCCGGTAGTGCCGGGCGCGCCGGGCCGGGCGCCGATCAGCGATCACAGCGCCCGCGAAGGCGCGTTGTCAGGTTTGCCAGCGTCCGCCGTCGCGGCGACAGAGTCAACATCCGGCAGGCGAGGCAGAGATGCGCACGTTTCGGCGCTCGCCGACGGGAGAAGGACGCCGCGATCGCGATTTCGGCACATGAAAGTGAGATGAATGGTCGCGGTACTCGCGATACGAGGACGTGGGCCTGAGAAGCGCTGGGCTTCCGGGACAGGACAATCCGCGAGGGCGATTCGAAATCCGTTGCCTCCGCCACTGCGAACGTTTCACGGCGTTGCCGCGTATACGCGTCATACGCGACCGTCATCACCGTCGTCGTCGTCGTCGTCGTCGTCGTCGTCGTCGATCCGTCGACCGTCGGGCGGCCGCGGCAGAGCCGCGCCGATGCGCTGCGCGTTCCTCGCGACTCTCCTCGCGAGTGCTGCGTACCGCTGCCGCCGCCGCTGTTGCATCGAGAGCGGCGCGATCTCGTCGTAGGGCGCGTTACTCGCGCGGGCTCCCCCGCGTACTCCCGCCCGACTCGAGGACAATAACGGAGCTGGACTAGCCGGAGCCGCCGCCGCCTCCGCGTCTCCGCCGCCGCTGCTGCCGCGTGCATCCCGCCCCCAATCCGCGCGGCTCCATTATCCCGGCGACACCGTCGCCGCGCCGAGGCGCCGCCGAGGGAACCGTCTCGCGGGTCTCGCATCTCTCAAGCGGCGGACCGGTCCTTCCCCGCCCTTCCCCCGCTGCCTCTCCCCCTGCCGTCGGCGACCCGGCGAAGCTAGGCTTGCCGCGAGACGACAGCAAAACACGGCGTGGACGCACCGGACACGAGGTACATCGCACATCGGCGCGGCACCGCTCTTTTTTCTCAGGCCTCCTCGGGCCCGCGACACTCGCCAGCGAATCGCGAGGGGAGGGGACAAAAAAGAACGGAGGAGAGGGTTAGGAAACGGTCAGAAGTGGGCACTGTGCGTGTGCGTGTGTCCTAAAAGGGACCCTGCTGGAAGACGGAGAGGGAAAGACGGCATGTAGACGACACGCCGGGGAATGTACGTCGTTCCGAGACACCCAGCGCTCGCTGTCGAGCCGGAGCCGGAGCCGGAGTCCTCGCCTCTTGCCTGCCTGCGCGCGAGAGAGAGAGAGAAAGAGAGAGGGAGAGAGAGAGAAAAACGCGTGCTCGTCCGTGTTCCGTGAAGGGAAATCAATTTTGGGCGCGTTGAACCCCCCCCCGGGTCGCCCGACCGGAGGAGACAACAACGCGATGACGTTAGACGAGTCTCCGTCCCTTTCTTTTTCGGCCCAGCCGAATCGTCACGTATACGTCTCTCTCTTTCTCTCTCTCTCTCTCTCTCTCTCTCTCTCTCTCTCTCTCTCTCTCTCTCTCGGCCCGCACATTGTTTGCACGTCGTAGCTCCGACGTTTCTCCTCCGGCCTCCTCGGGCTAGACCGACGCCGTTTTAAAAATACACCGACGCGCTAGATTGTCCGCCGGAGAGCGACGGGACACTTATCCGGCGACGATCAAGTACGCGCGATGTTTATGTTTCTGCCCGCGCGGGCGGGGAGGGCTGGGTTGACGGTGAGGGGCGGAAAATCGTGTGTTTTATGTCGACCGAGAGTCTTTGTTGCACGACACGTCGCCACCCTCCCGAAAGCGTAACCGGGAGAGAAAGAGAGACAGACACGGACCGTTCCCGGAAGCGTTTGATTCACGGTGCACTTATCAATTTGTATATTCGCGTTTTCAGCCGCCTCGAGAATCGCCGACTTCGAATTGTTGACTGTAATTTCGGTTTTTTCCGGCGAGAGCCGTTTGTGCTCCGCTCTATTTGTTTTGCACGTGTGACGTTAGTTTTCACGAAGAGAACGAGAGACTCGTTCTACCAGTGTCCGTTCTTTTTCTTCTGCGATGGATCTGCGTTTTATGCATCGAACGCAGGAACATTGGTAGAGTCAATAATCGGTGTCTTTCTGTAAAAACATCTCACAAATAGTTTAACCGACCACGGTTAAACGGAGACGTAAACACGATGTTGTACCCCATGTACTTTCATTCCTACGCTCTGAAATTATTTGTGCTTTTATAATACTTGTCCTTCTGTTGTTTCCTGCCATTAAATTAATAATTTGCAGAAGTTTATGCGTAATTAACGATACGTGTGTGCTTTGTCGCAGAGTCATGTCGTCAGGAGCAGGCTCTAGCGGAACTGGACGAGGACGTGGTTCCTCCTTGGCAGACAATAAACCAGACAGTAAAGAAGCTAAGCCAAATCCAAAGATGTCGAAAGCTTTAGGAACGTCCGCTAAGAGGTAATGCAATAGGCTTGTTTCGCAATATGGTAATTACATGTATTTACATGTAGTTAAGTTAACAACGTAGATTAAAGTAATTTGTGGTCGCTAAATACTTTCAATATTTTTATCAGGATACAAAAGGAATTGGCAGAAATTACGTTAGACCCACCTCCTAATTGCAGGTATGATATCAATTGCTGTCAGTTGTATTTCTTTTTGGAACGATACTTTTAAATTACAGCTACGCGATAATATGAATTATGAAACGGTTTATATACTTCATGAGAATAAGATGTAGATAATAGAATTAATTGTTGGTTAATTCATTTTACAGTGCAGGACCAAAAGGTGATAACTTGTATGAATGGGTTTCTACCATATTGGGTCCTCCAGGTTCGGTTTACGAGGGTGGTGTGTTCTTTCTTGATATACATTTCTCGCCGGAATATCCCTTTAAACCTCCTAAGGTAGGTTGATTTGATGGTTTCATTGATTTTATATTGCGTGCAACAATACTCGCTCACACAGAATTATAACAACGTCAAAGTGAAGAAAATAGATAAAAAGTATTATTTGAAATATTTATGTCTTTCCATGTGAGACTCTTGAAATATCTGTATATTTTAAAATTTAAATAAATGAATGTTACATTAATATTCATTACACAATAAATAATTCAAATAAGTGGATCAATAACTGAGGACTTTCGATAATGAAATTACTAAGTAAAGTAAAAGATGGGCTTTGAGAATACAATGCGATTAACAGTGCGTAAGTTAACGTTATAATAATGATCGCAATTTATAATTATGTATCTTCGTAGTAATTAAAGATCGTTATATCACGTTAACTTACATATTGTTAATCACATTGTATTCTTAAAGCTCCCCTTTTACTTGTTAATAAATAATTATCTGCAAAGAGGTTGATAAATATTGCATTAATCCTTTGCATCTATAAAATTTTCTTATAAAGTTTACAGTCATTTTATTTAATTTAGCTAGATAGTGCGACACACCCTTTATGCAACTCTTATATTTCCAACACAAATTGTATTACTCTACAGGTTACATTCCGAACACGCATCTATCATTGCAATATAAATAGTCAAGGAGTTATCTGCTTGGACATATTAAAGGACAATTGGTCCCCTGCGTTGACAATTTCAAAAGTCTTATTGTCAATATGTTCCCTTTTAACAGACTGCAATCCAGGTAGGCACACTATTCATGATAATTTATTTAAATTTGATGTACGATATGTACATTGTAAATAATGAATGTATCGCGGAATGTATCTTTCTCGTTCTTGGGATAACATTCTGTAAATACCGTATATTTTCTTTTATATAATTATTATAATTATTACGTGGATTTCACATAATTTTATCTTACAGCTGATCCACTGGTAGGTAGTATAGCCACGCAATACCTACAAAATAGAGAAGAACACGATCGCATAGCGCGGCTTTGGACCAAACGCTATGCTACATGAGCATATTCTTAATTCGTATTAAACTCCTATTAGTCTCATGCCAACTTATGATCATTGCCGCTCTCATACAACTTGTCTCATATGTAGTCTGTACACATCTTTATCTATGATCATGTTGGTCGGATAAACACAAAGTGAGCGAAGACCGTTTGAGATCAGCTCAAACATGATTGTGATGTGCTTTTATGTAGAGTATGTAATGTGCCTAAGACGGATGAATGTGCGTGTAAGTGTTTAAACAGTGTGCTAGGGCATAACGAGACAGAGGAGTTTTTTTCACTTAAAAAGTTACAATGAGATAGTATTTAAATGAATTGTATTGTTCACAAACAATACCACCCACAATGCCGCTAATGTTTTTAGAATAGGAGATAACATGAACAATATTGGTAATCTAAACTGTAAGTAATTAATAGGTCTATATGCGATAAAACGTAAGTGTAGAGGCCCATTTTTCCATAATTAAACTCCCATATTTTTATATTGAATTGTCTTAAATTTAAATTATTATGTTCACACATGTGACGCCTAACTCAAGATGTAAGGCTAACAGCATGTAACTATAATTTAGCTACTGCAAAACTACCGCATTCAATTTTGTGTTCATAATACAGTAATTGTAACGTTCTGCACGAGAGAAGCAGACGTCATGCTTGCGCTAGCAGACATAATTAAATTGTCTGGGCCCACCCGCAAAAATATATATTGTAACTGTAAATAAATATTATTTACCGTATACTTAAATGCTGGTACATTCAAGAAATTTGTAATTCTAACCTGGATTTATATTCTGTCTAAACTACACATGTATGCGTAAATTGATGTTTTACCTAGTGATTGCACCAATAATCCTGGTTCACTAATTCTGGTTAGCAATTTTTTATCCTTTTTTTTTTTATAAATCGTAGCTTTAGTTTTTAACGTAGGAAAAGAAAATTTAACGATTAAGCGCTAACCAATGTTGGTGCAATCCACCGCGTTCTTAAACTTTTCATATTTTATTGTATCTGAAGAGATACTTGCATATCGATTTCGTTGCATACTCGAAATTTAAAATCCGAGCATGCTGGAAGCACTTTCATTATCTTCAATGTGTCAGGTATACATGTAGGTCTCCTAAATAATTTCTCATAGTTTTTTATATCATGTGACAATTAGACGGGCAAGGTGATTAAAATCACTTTGTACATATCTGTTCTAAAATATAGATAGTTGCTTAAAAATATCGGGTAGTGTGAGTGTAATTATAGTAATTAATTTTAAAAAAAACAGAAAAGAAAGCGAAGGAGATAAGCTTGTTTAACGAACACTGATATTGTACAGTTTATTGTGTAAAGTAGACACTTTACATCCTTTTCGCCACGAAATTCGAGGAATGTAAATATTGCGTGAAATGCATGTGCAGAATATGCGAATCGCGTGAGTTCCTACTAATGACAAAAAATTGAATATTCTTGGACCTTAATTTAGTCGACGAATTTTGGCTTCTTATATTTTGTAAGCCAGTATGCGGTTTTATCTTTATGAATTAAAAGATAGGTCTTAATCCCGTCTCGGGATTGTAAATAGATCATTATACATAAGGTAATACATGTACATGTCCGGGTGCATTTGAAAATTATCAGAATATTAACAAAACAATGGATCTCGCAGCTCTTTTAAAATCAATCTGAAAATTGAAGCGCATTAAAGTCTCTTGTAAAGAAAAAGGATGAAAAGCAAGGGAAAACCCATTGTGACATTTATGCCATACGGTTTTGATAATCTAAAAATATAATATGCCGCAATGTCCGTTGATCCATGAACACTTTTGTTTTTATTTGCGCATATAAAAGGTATTAATATCAAAAACAAAAAAGCAAATGTACGCAGGTCAGTCTTATATATTGGTAAACAATCTTTTAACTAATAATATAACGAATGAAATACAATTCATTATATGCTGGTCTCTTCGGTAGTTGTTATTGTTACCTTTCCTTATATTTTCTTAAAAATAATCTTTTTAACTATATTCTACGATTTAAGTTTAAATTTAGATCAAATTTGTAAAGGTTCAGAAAAATGGGAAGGATTTTGATTGAAAACACTACTTGTTAGTGTCATTAAATTTATTAGTATACATAAAAGCTAGATGAATATGATGTGCTAAGGACATGTTGGCTCCTAAAATGCCGTAAATTAGTTATATTGTAATAACGAAATTACATTTGTATCACTTTAACGATACTGACTAATAATTTACGTTTATAATAAAAGTAACATAAGCAGCCAAAATAGAATTTAGTACAAAGTCATTTGTGTATGTGTGTGTGTGTTTGTGTGTGTGTGTGTGTGTGTGTGTGTGTATGTGTATATATATAATATATATAATATGTATATATTGTATGTAAAATACCAATGTTAGTTAATACTGATTACAATAATCTTCGTCAGTCTTTTGCGTTGCCTGGTACAATTAATACATACAGAGTCTAAAATTTTCAATTAAAATCTCTGACAAAACAGATGATTTTATATAATCAAAAGGAGCAAACGTTTTGGACAAGTGCTAGTTTCAAAGCTACATTACGCATGATTGATAGATTAATATCATTGAAATGCTTTCTAATCTCTATTAACTTATAACATAAACGTTACTATGTTAGGCACACTTTAATATCTCATAGCTATTATTTCTATGTTCCTGCAATTATGGTTTATCCTACGGACGTTCATGTTTATTTCTGAGATCTTGTGCATTTGCCACTGTGTACGTGTGTCTGTGTGTGTGCCGATGATAAATTTAAATTATTTCAACATTATTGTAAAATAGTAAATATATCAATACTCTTTGTTCTTACATATAAATTATTTGCAATAAATACGTTCTCCATTTTTTCAGACATATACACGTTCTAATAACGTTCGGTATATATGTCTAAAAGGAATGTTATAAATTTCCATGCATTTGTATACACAAGACTACAGAAACTTACATAATTCATTTTGAATCGTGGTACTTGAATTCGTGAAATCGACAAGACGCAGTGAAATTTCTAACTTTTTTTCCCCTTTCATTTGTTACGTATAAATCTAAAAAGAATACTGTACATTTTCGGTGTACTTAAACGCACATAATGTTATTCAATGGCATCCAATTGGCATCCAATTTTAAGTTGCATTTACAAAAAATGTTTCTCCTTTGAATGGAAGCAAATGAATAAGTAGTTTTATATTCATTTTCATTTAATCCCTTTTCCAATATTATATCGAAAGCTTTTTCTGAATACTGGAAAATGGAATCCTATGAATAAAGGTTCGAGAAAGGTTCTATTCATAGTTTTAATGTATCACATAATTGTTCTGAAGCATTTATTTCTTTTCAGAAATAACTTGTTACTCGGTAAAAAATAATGTTAATCCTTTTGCTTTGGTCCCAAATATGAATGAACTTAGCACTAAACATGCACAAATGTTTTTGCAGCGATAGACTGTCAATAGCATTATAATACAATGAAGCGCAAGAGAATCAATATCAGAGTTCACTGGCATTACAAGCTAAATTATTGACAGAATAGAGCTAGCTTCCATTTGATACTCCATTTAAATCGAGCTAGATGTTAAGATGCGCTAATTTTGTTACATCATTGGTACAATAATGTACAGAATTTTTGTGTACATCTGATATTACATAATGACACTATATATACACGCATACGTATATATATTTCACGGGGCACCGTCGATTACGAATAAGAGTACACTGCCTTCTTTTTTTTTTGTTCGTAGAACACAGAAAATCATTATAAATTTAATACAAGATTACTACAACATCGTATATATTATAAGTATTAGAGACTGTATTTTTTTTTGTCGAGAGAGAAAGAGATGAGGAGGCATTAAAAACAGATGCCAAGACTGCATGTACTCAAATATAATACATACTATTTTATGGTAATATTAAATTATCAGAACACAGGTTTGCTTTGCAATTGACCGTTACACAATTTGTCCATTCTGCACTCCGAGGAAGATTATGCAGAAATTCTTTTTTTGTCTTTCGTTTAAATCTGGCAAAAAACTAAGAGGAATGATGGCTACATTGAATGCTATTTCCTACAATGATACAGATTGTACATATAATTCGCAAAAGATTACCAAACTTCGTATAAACGTATCACATGAAAAAATAGAGCAGACGTTACATCATGGCACATAATTTAACAGGCACCTGTCATATGCGTGTGCCAAAATTGATCAACGTTCCGTTGGTAATCTCTGTAAACGGAATCGTATACATTTTCGACTAGTTGTTCTCTTTCCTTTTTGCTTTTATATTGCATGTGACATATATTTTTGGCAGATATTGGCAGTTAAATTTATAACAGGATATGTTAATATTCAATGCATATTGCTATTCCGTTTCTTTTTTTTTTTCATTTTATAAGAAAAAGCGAAATGAAGAGAGATGCTAGTTTGCATTCTCTTTAAAAGTATGTAATTTCACATGTTTAATTACATACATATATACCAAAACATCGCTAACTTAAGGTATCGCTGTACATTAAATACTTGTGACATCATTCCTCTTTGAGTATATATTTATAAGCACAATAAGAATGATTACGGTCGTAATGAATCTACAAGTATTTATTAATCAATGTATGATGAACAATATTATGAAAAATGCCTCCTAATTGATGGCAGATCAGTGTGCTGTGGTTTCGCTGTAAGTAAAAATATTAAATCACTAAGTATGAACATAAAATATTAGAAAAAAAAACATCTAGTTTTACGGCATATTAAGCAATATAATTTTGTATATATATAGTACAAACAACGAAGAACAAAAGATAACACTTCACAGTTTCTGTGTGAATTACTATTAAAATGTATATTTCAATAACAAGTATTATTGCCAACACTGGACTTGAAACGACACTTTATAATCAAGTTGAAGCAATTCTATTGCTATTTAACTGAGTAATCTTGTTGAAATAATTTTGTTATGAATCACGCTTTACTATATTTTTCATATATAACATGAACAACTATTACGTTTCATCTATTTCTATACACTTATACATCTCGTAAGACATTTTTCATGATTGTAACACTATGTAAACTTTACATTGTGGTAAACAATAAAATATCTTAATGTTAGGTATATAGTGTTTCTTGTTTATATTAAACGCACAGCACGCGCGTGGCAACATATACGTGATAGTTAACATGCAATTGCAAATTGAGGCTAACACTTCTCCTTTGTGTCTTTCAATTAATATTAAATACGGAAATTTTTCATTAATCTGAAGAGTACCATTTAGTCACAAATTAAAAGTAAATACCAAAAGAAAAAAAAACAAATTGCGCATTGACACATATTACTTTCAATCACAGTTTCTTTGCAGTTCACAAATATAGTATATCCTATTAACTGGTTAAAGTATAATTTTCTCTTTGAGTGGATTATATAACATGCAATAAAGGAAATGCCCTTTATCATACACCATTGGGTTAATGCTGAGAAGATATTCATTTATCTTAGTACTTCATTTTGCATCTTGAGCTATTTAAATTACTGGCTTTTCTCACATCATAAATCTTATTTGTCAGAAAAGATGTATCCACGCACATTTTTCAGAATGCTTTGTGATTCTTGAAATATTGAACTAAACTAAACACATAATAATAATATATAAATATAATTACAAAAATTCATACATTGAGTATTTACGATTACTTATTTGTGTGCTGTGTGTATATGTAATGTGCTTCTCTCTATGTTTTTCTGGAAACATACTTGAATATACTCTCATAAGAGTATGTATCGATTCGAAAGCAAAATGAAGTCTTAAGAGATATGAATGCTCTTAAAACTTGAAGATGATACTGCTGAATATTATAGCAGAGCCTCGACAACAATATCAATATGCACTACATCATGCGAAATATTATGAAGCAAAAATATAGAGAAACGACAAAAATACACTTTTGCTAATAAGCTAAACAATTATTCACGTGAAGCAGACATTAAACAAAAAGAAGCTTTTAGCGCATTTTATAGTGATTTATATTTTATATAACTTTGTTATCGATGTATGGTTATCGTGGCTCAACTATAACAGTATCACAATGACACTGAATAAATTAGATAAGTATACATTTATAAAAAAATGTATGATCTCCGAGAGTAACAGATACTCTGTTATTATTAATATACAAAGTTGTTCGAGAGCCTATTGTAAAAACATACAAAACATACGTGTGTGATATTTTATGCCTGATAGATAAGGCCCAGGTACCAAATTAGCAGTAAAATTCTTTGGAGATCTTTAAATCGTTTTTGACCTATCACGCACTCTTTGACGAAAAATAACTAACGGCATCTTTGCAATGTGTTAAGAATAGAAGCAATAAAAGAAAGAAATTTTTTTTATAATTGTGCATGGTTAAATGGTAACGAAATAAGGGAAAAAAATAGTGACAGCTTGTGTAATAGATCAGGTTTTATACAAGTGCATTTTAGGCTTGTTGCAATGAAAATTTGTGTCTATCAGCTTACACAGTCTCATACTCGCGGCGAATTGAGCGAGCCAGACAGCACGCAAAGACTACTCCAATCAACTGAAAAAAAAGAGAAGAACGTATTGTTTTACAATTTTTCCGGATAGCTAAGCTTTATCCTTTATTCGTTACTGTTACTAACTAGTATGTACATCGGAATATTATGTATTTAATGTTATTTATAGAAATAACATTGTAATAAATTTTTTTCTCTTTTATCAATGTATACAATAGTTGCCCGAATCTCTAAATTACAAGTATTTTAATACAGCTTCAATATAATGTAAAAATGACAGTTTGAATTAGAACTTACTTGTATGAGGGCTACCCCTATGCCCACTCCTCCCAGGATCAAAGCGTTATTTTCTATAGCATATTTCAGTTTCAACATGCAGCCGTCACCGTACACGTGAATCGAATTCAAATCGCATCGGCTCTGAGCAGGAATCTCTTTGCAGCAGGAATCAGGAACGGTATTATCACGGAAACCAATACGGGGCCAGTCTGCAGGGCTATTCATACCGCAGCATTGTAACTAAAATCATATTTTAATTTTCAGGTAAATATGAATTCTATTAACGGCTTACAATTAAGTTATCTAGCTAGTAAGGACTTTCTTTTTACGCAATAATATCAAAAATATTCTTTTTTACAACAATGAATAAAGATCTAAATGTATGGTTGTAATGTCATCTATGTACAAATCATTTAGTGAACTCACATCATGCTGCATGATGTCCCATGAACGACGAATATCCGGATTAAGCTCATACTGTCGCAAAGTACCGTTCAGACGGTTTTCCAACATATTAGCAACTTCTCCTCTCATCATGTAACCTGTGATTCCGGCGCCCAATTCCAGAGCAAATATCATCAGCAGCAGGACCGAGAACTATGATAGATCAAAATTAATGCACAGGTATAATATACAGGACATATTGTGTCCCTAGCAAATTCTTGTACAAAATACAAGCTTTTCGATTCAATTATACATTTAAAAAATTTTTTTGCTACGTCATATATAATAATAAAAGATATTTATTAAAGAGATAAGATAAAATCTCACGTTATTGTTATGGGAAAAAGAGGTAATGATAAATTTAATTAATATAGTTATTTATAATAATCTTTTCAGAGCCATACCGTAATTATCATGCAATGATTCTCCTTTACAGCTCCGCAGCATCCAAAGAATGATACAAGGAAGACTATGATACCGACTACTATCATTAAAAGCGGGGCTGCAAAGAACCAACTATCCACAAAGTTGCTGTACCCGCTGTAAACAACCAGAATCACTCCGCCCACCGAAATAAATACGATCCCGGTGATCTGAAAAATAATACATAAAATATTTTTACCATTAGTCTTTTTATTATTTTATTTACAATTAATCATGTATTTATATTATCTTGTAAGATAAATATTCATTTAGCTATTATTAGCAAAGCTATTTTTTACGCATTATTACAAGTAGTTCTATATTTTTATGATTTCGCGTTTTATCAAAAATTATGATATTCTCTTCAAATAAAAACTTACCATTTGCATTTATATATATCATTTAAATCGGAGAAAGGAAAAATTAGCGGAAAAACTAATTTTTAAAAAGTTACGAAAAACATGCTTTATTTTTTATTCCAGTTTCTCATACGTGCATTACGAATTTAAGTTGTATCTTTTTTTTTGGCGTGCTAGGTCGGCTTACTTTCACAAAACGCGCTTCCATGAAGTGAAATCTTTAATTAGAATTATTACATTGTTACAACACCACGATACGATATTTGAGAAACATATACCTGCCCATATTATTTCGTAAATACGTAATTAACGAAAACTTTAGTGCGCTCGTTAAATTTGGTATTGCTGGAAAAACATTTTTCTGCTTCCTGCAATGTTCAGAGATGAGGAGCGACCGACACTTGGAGTTATTAGGACAGACATTCAATACTTTTCTTCCGTGCTAACAGCTCTAAGTGGAAAGCATGATCGCGTAAGAGCCGCATTGTTTGCCAACGGGAAGCGCATAAAACTGTTATAATTACGCCGAGTCACTTTCAGCGCGAGATAACCGCGCGAGACCGACTCTCGCGGGTAGATTACGAAAGCGGCGGCTTTACCGAGAAACTCCTAGCATAAGAAATTCATTGTTGTACGATAATTAGAAAGGTAACATTTACAACTTTGTCGTCAACTTTGTGTCGAAGAAATCGCCGAGGAAAAAGCGCGGTCGACCAGCAATCAGGAGTATCAATAACACTCCGTGCAAAAGTTTTTGGCGTAGGAGAGACCGGTTTGCATAAGCCGGGCTTCTAAGTTTGATGATTCTTTATCACGTTACAGATAAGATGACACCTATGTGCGCGGAAAAGGACATCGTGTCGAGCTCGTTTATCATTTAATTATATTCCGAGCTGTTAACGCAAACCCAGGGGCGTAACTTTCCGGAAATTCCGAACGCTTTCTCGCGTCGTTGTAGAAGAGATCGGGCTCTACCGAAGCCCAAGAGGAATTGGTCGGCGGCGCCCATTACCGTTGCTAGATCTGTCTAAATAAAGACATTTCTCCAACGCACGGCTGCCGACGTTCTACGCGGCCGAGGGGAGAAAGAAAAAAAGGCACGCGCATGCGAGAGAGAGAGAGAGAGAGAGAGAGAGAGAGAGAGAGAGAGAGAGAGAGAGAGAGAGAGAGAGAGAGAGAGAGAGAGAGAGAGAGAGAGAGAGAGAGAGAGAGAGAGAGAGAGAGACTACGAGACATCGCGTCGTAGGAAGGCTACGTCGCTCCGTCGCCGGCCCGACGAAGATTATAGACCTCTCTCCCTTGCCTATGTGGTTACCTACGTGTCTTTCACCTACGGCTCACCTACGTTCGCTTACACGCGGCCCGTAGTAGGCCTTCGAGGCAACGAAACCGAACCCGACCGACGAGACCGGTCGATTCGCTCGCCCTCGAGCGACGCCTGGACGGACAGCCCGTCGCAGACCCGTACGCCGTACGCTAACAGGTGACTCTACCACGGCGAACTTTATGTATGAATCTATTGAAAAGTTTCAGCAACGAGGACGCGCCCAACGCGCGACGATCCATACGATCTGGGCTGTCCTAGAAAGCGAATTGTGGAACGCGACCCCGCGTACACGCCGTCTCCCCTGTGAAAAATTTAAAGTCTAGTCCCCGTCTCCGTAAGGATGTCGTTGAAAGAGAGCCGCTCTCGTAAATTAATTCCTTCGTCATTCAGCTCGGGTCGGATTCTACCTGGAGTTAGAAATTCCATAGGATTTTTGAGGATGTCGAATGCATGTATGCTCGATGGAAAGGTGAGGAACGCGGCGCGGCGTCCCCTCGCTAGAGGAAGAAACCGAAATTGGATTATCGCGGGGAACAAAGCCACGGCCGTCGAGCTCTCTCCGTACTTCCTCCGGCACGCTCCGTGTATAAACTGTGTGGTCGCTGACGCTGGCATTTCACGCTGGACGGATCATTAAGCGTTACAATAAGGGACGCGCGACAGACACCCCGCCCTGCCGTCCTTTGCCTGGGTTGTTTTTGTGTCCTAGATCCTTCCGACCGTCCGTCCGCACGGGCGACGACGGTGCTTTACGCGCGCGGAGGTCTCCTGGGACTTAACCGCGATGGCTTTCGGTAGTTCTGTATCGGCGCCAGGTGTCTTTAAATAAACTCTTCCGTCTTCCGTCAACGTGATTAACACCTTCCCTTTGTCACAATCATCACGAGGGTGATAAAAACCGGTCCTAATCCGAGTGAATTTTGTATCACGTTTGCCGGTATCCGATATCTCTCTTTCAGTTGAACAATCGCTATTTTTCTTCCTTTCTTTGTATTCCTGCGGAAGATAACTCTGGCTATACATTAATGCCGTTAGATGAAAGAAAGTTGATTGGATAAAAATATTATTAGATGAAGGAAGATACTTTGTTAGATAGATTCAATTGCGCCGTATCTGGAATTTCGGCCTTGAATTTTTTACGCGATTTTACACATATTACAAGTTTTATACGTAATGGTGTCGCGCGCGCGCGCGCGCGCCCACACGCACACACACACACACACGACTATGTTGAACGAGTGAACTCTAGATTACGTTAAACGTGAAAGGAGGGTGGGGGCGGGGTATCGATCGCTTCATCCATAACGCTTACGCTCCGGGGTTCTGGAGCATAAGCACACCACAAAGTTTCCCTCGAAATGAATACCCTCCGTATTTACATCATTTATTCAGAAACGCGCTACACGGTTTCGGTCACGCCACGCAATATCGATTCGATTGTTATTGTCATTAGATTGTCGAGACATTGGACGGAGATACGCGCGTCTCTCAATATTAGTAGAGAATTTTTCTAAAAACCTAACGGAATGACGGATAGAGAGGATCCCGAGGAGAATCGGAGCCTCCTCGCCAACGAGCCGTGCGTAATATCGATCCAATACGCCCCAAGATTGCCTCGTGTCGACGTAACCGTAAGAAACGCGCGACACCGTTAACAATAAAATCGACGACAACATAATAATCCGAGAATCTGCCATGTCTGTCGCTCGAATCCACAATCGAAGTAAAGAACGGGGCAAACTCGTTGGAAATATCGTCAAATTCGTGGAGACGTGGAGACCACCCCGTCACCGCGTCAACCCGAGTTATCCCGACGTCAATTAAGTCGGGCGCGTCTTCGAGGAAACGCGACTCGCGACTCGCAACAGAAGCGTCCCGTACTCTACGTCCCGTAATTCGTACGGGAAGCGGCCGCGGCGCCGGATGATTCATCGTTCGGTAGCACGCGAACGGCGGGGAGCAGCCGGTTCGGCGACGTGACGCCGTGACGCCGAACTTTGATGTTGGGCAGGCGAAGCGTGTCGAGCGTGTCGAGATTGGCGATCCCCAGATGCTCCGCTCCGGAGGCCTGACCGATATATAACAAAGCGCCCGCGCCCGCGCCCGCCCAGCGCGCGACGCCAGGCGACGCGACGCCGAGAATAGCGGAACGGCGAGCGTCCGCGTCGGTGTAATATCATTCCCCTTTTCGCGTCCCGAGTCCCGGAGTCCCAATCGCGGCCTGTGCACCGTTAGCCGTCTCCGCGGCCGTTACTCACCGCGAATATCAGGTTGAAGAGGAACAGCAGGTACTTGACGCAAGTCATACCGCCGGACACCATTTTCGACACTCTCACTATATGTACCGACGAGATTCGTGAATCACTGAATCCGCGACGTTTGCACGCGCGAGAGAGAGAAGTAGGAATTATACGCTGCTTTTCGCTGCTGCACGAGGAAGTGGAAAATACGCTGGCGCCTTGCCCGTTTTTCGTTCTTGTCTTCGCCTGCGACTCGCCTGACTCGCCTCCCTTCTCTCTCTCTCTCTTTCTCTTTCTCTCTTTTGCCTCTCCTCCGTACGTCAACGACCCGAACTGCACGGGATGCTCGCGCGTCGACTGTTCGCCGTCAAATGCACCGGACAATGTATTTTTGTTGTTGCGCGGTATACACTCGCGATGCGCGCGCAACCGCCCCGCCAGGGCCGTACCTTTCCCGGGACGCGGCGCGGTGACTGCTTTGGGTTTGGGAAGAGTTGTTAATTAAGGAGAATTCGCGAGAAGGCAATTGAAATAGAATCTTTATAATTTTAACGTTTTATTTTATTATAAAATTTTTTAATTTGTGATTATAATCTTTACATATAATTATAATTCAATTTATAGTTATAATTAATTTATAATTTTATTATAAAAAACTGAATTATCACCTATTGACCTGCTAAGTGCTAAGCTAATGTATGCGCACATCGCGTGTTTCTTTTTATATCTACTCTGTTAAAACCAATCGTGGCGGAACGTAGCGGGCATTATTAACAGCGACGGCTGGCTTTTGGAATTTTAATAAAATAAAGCCGCGAAGGAGTTTACGCTCCTAGCATCTATTGTTACAATTGATGCTATAATAAGCGCTACATGGGCGTTTATTATCATAATCAAGAATCCTCTGGGCGTATTTTACTCCATCTCGATCTCCTCGCCTCCTCCCACTTATATAACAAAGGTAAACTTGTCTCGGTTTCTCGTGATTATTATTCATCTCTCGTGGCGTGTGAGCGTCCGTCACGTTCGCTCATCGATATGATCGATGACCGCGCGAACGTGTCGCGTCGCCCGAATGCTACGACCCTGTGCGTGCACCTCCATCCAACGCAACGCAACGCGACGCAACGCGACGCAAGGCGACACGACCGCGACACGACGACGCTGCACTTCGGGTGGCGGATGGTGTCATGGCGAGCCTATATGCCGCGATCGACGATTCGGCCGCGCAAACCGCGTACTCGCATTACGCGTGTGTACATCCCTCTCCGTCCTCGATTCCCGACAGGACGAAGGACTAATCGAATCTCGGTCGAACGCGAATAACAAAATTTGCACGCAGTCGCACCTGAAACTCGTGTCTCTTCAGTCACGACTCGATGTACATCCTTTTCATTTTCGGCCCTGCAACTAGGCTGCTATCCGTTCTCCTTTTTATGAATGTTTTTAAAAATTCCTGAATATTTTGCTTTTTATATTGTATTTAATCACAGTTTGTAAGTTACAAATTGTAACATTAGTGTACAGTTTAAGATGATAATTTGAGGTATATGATTTTATGGTTGCTGTCAAAGATTATTTATCAAAGTCTCGATTAAAATGTTTACCTACCTAGATTTTAAGACTGATTTATGTTATGTTAATGTGTAAAAGTAAAAATCATGAGAATAAAAACTTTTTTTTTTTTGCTAATTTGGTTCTTTAATATATTTGTTATTTTATTGATATTTTCTAAATACCAATGACAATAGCACATGCAATAAGGTAGATAGGTACTTAATAATAAAACTTCTTTTAAATTAAAAACATGTTTACTTTATTCATTTTATTCTACTAAAAACGAGATGTAAAATAATTATTTATTTATCGTTACAACTTATTTGCTAACTTATTCGCGTTTTTATATGTGTCCGGGGCTGCAAGCGAAATGTCCGGGCCTATAAATTCTAGTTTTGAAAATTTTATATGGTAACTCTACCGGCACCGCAAACGGCGCAAACAACATCCGACTTCTGCGTTGATCAGAGACGGTGATCCGACGCCGATACTGGGTGTGTCCCGAAATGTACCGGCAGTATTGAAAATCTACTGGCATACGCGATGTGAACTATAGATTTTCAGTATTGTAATATTCAGTAATTTCAATGCTGTCAGTACTTTCAGCTACGCGACAGGGCTAACTTCCGGTTCTGACTTCTCGTTATTCGGATACGTTGATCCGACGCCAATATTGGGTGTGTCCCGAAATGTACCGACTACCGACAGTACTGAAAATCTATAGTATACGCAACGTGAACTATAGATTTTCGATACTTTACAGTACGTTCAGTTTCGGAACACAGTAATATTGAGTTACATCGACTGACGAAGGAGTCTGAAGTTGGTCGTACAGCAGGGCCGAAAATTACGAGGTAGAAGTGTCCGCGAATCTCAAACCGTTAAAATTTGTAAAATGATTATGTTGAATAGTTGAATCGTACAGGATGGCAATCGGGAAATTCCTGAAACTAAATAGCTGTTATTTTATAATAAATGGTCAGAATGAAATGAATTAAACACTATACACTGTTCAGACGAGATCTGTCATTTTTATTAGAACATAGTGCGAAGAGGATATACGTCAACTTGCAGGATATATCAACTTGCAGAAATAAATATTATAAAAAGAGGACCAATGTAATAAATAATTCGACCGGTTTCATGGTGTAGCGACGTACGTTTCCAAAATGACGATTATTATCTGCAATAATTGACACGCTTTTAAAACTATGTAATACATTTTCCAACATTAATAAATAATAAGTGTAAATTATAGCATTAATAACTTTTGAAGAATTCCAGATAAATCCCTTTCATAGAAATGGCCAAGACCCTCGGAACACATCGCTAAGTTTCTGCCTTCTCTACAGTGTTTATTATTTTTACATATTCACAAATGTAATGTACGCACTTCTTTGCACTTACATGCTGAAAAAAAATGACAGATTTCTTTTGCAGAGTAGTGTTTAAAACTCATTTCGTTCTACCCATTCATTACAAAATAACAGCTATTTAGCTTTCAGCATCAGCAACTTCCCGATTGTCACCTCGTCGTACTGATTTCAAACAACGCTGCAATTTCTACCGCAACACCGACGTTACTGCACATTACTGTAAAAAAATAAAGTGATTATAAACATTTCTCCGTTCTTCGACATGGATAGCCTTCGCGAGTGACCGTCGCCGCACGACGGGGTTCACCTCGAAATCCATTCCATTCGATATTGTTTGATCGAAGTCGCCCCGGAACGCGGAGAGGAACGAGCGCGGTGTTGGCACGAAAAGAGAGGTGGTGCAACGAACGGAGACTCTCGCGACGCCCACGTCGTGAATTACGATGTTGATATGCCTCAATACCGTTCTCTCTGTCGGTGTCTATTAATACACACGCGAGGGTTTCTTCAGGTCTACGACTCCGACGGGGAGCGTAATGCGAGAGAGGACTGTTCTCCGACAGAAGAGAACAGACCTCATCTCGGTGAAATTACGTCGCAATTCCGTCCACGCAGTCCTCCTCCCGCGGGGTTTCTCGGTAGCATATTAATTAACGACACCTGAGACGAGACTGATGTTTTCTACGCGCCGTAAAGAGAAGAAAAATATAGATATACTGGACGTGCGTGTATGCAAGTGGGATATGTAAGAAACGACGGACCCGCAGCTATACGCGTTATAATGGGGCTACACTATGCGCGTTTTCGCGAATCGGATTCGCGAATTGTGCATTTGTATGCCATACGTGCTAAGCACACATGGTATACAAATGCACGATTCGCGAATCCGATTCGCGAAAACGCGCATAGTGTAGCCCCAGCCTTACTCCTCATTCAATGATTCGCGCACTCGATATATTATATTCGCATTAAAATGCTTCTGCATTAGCCACCCCATCGTGGCGCGAGAATTGGTCTTGACATTTATCCTAAATGTGTTTATCGATTTTCTAAATATAACAATGTCTGTGCACAATGTAATGTTTATATTAAATGCTTGAGGGACTTTGCTTGCCACATCAGGGACACCTCACGCGCGTGTAAAAATACATACAGGATTTAATTGCGGCGCAACAATTTCATACGATAACAATAACTGCTTACGCACATCGATAACTTATGCTGATACTTATAAAAATGAACAGAATTGTAATATAGAACCGTAATATATGCAGTCGCAATAATTATGTTTCCCGCTAATTTCATAATCTGACCGATTCAATGCAACCGGTCGAGAAAGAGAGAAAGAGGCGCGGAATAATGAAATCGGCGGTCAGTCATTCGCTCTTAACGGGACAATCTTAACAGACGAATGAATTGCAAAATGAAGGCAGAGCGTGGAGCGGGATGGATGAGTTGCGCGCGTTCTCAATGCAGAGCGGGATACAATAATAGCGTAGCGCAAGTAGCGTAAATTGGATGTGAAATCGGTCGCCCTTGCGAATTTCGCTTTCGCGCTCGCTCCCGCGAGAGCGAGAGCTAGGCTTACGCGTTAAATTCTTGCGTGAACGCGTGCGACCGCGCGCAACGGGCGTACGCGCGGCATGGCACACGCTACGAACGGGGAGAGTTCTCCGGCGATGTCGGCCACGTCAGACCGTATACAACCCTCGGCCAGCGGCTAAATATACATGAATATAAAATGCGCGCGGGGCTGGAGCATGCGTGCTCGAAGCACTGCCTCAGGGACACGGCCTCGTCGAAGCACTCCGAAGCACGACATAGACAAGACAACCCTTCGCAGGACGTGGGAGAAGTGGAGGAGCAATCCAATCGCGAACCGCTTCTCCGCCTCTTGTCCGCGAAGGCTGCGAAAGCTCTACATGTAATTAGTACACACACACAGAGAGAGAGAGAGAGAGAGAGAGAGAGAGAGAGAGAGAGGAGAGAGAGAGAGAGAGAGAGAGAGAAAGAAATCAAAATTGATGCAATTCCTGCCGGCCGATCAAACCTGGAGCATTACACTATTAAAGTTATAGTGTCAGATTATTATACTCAATTTGAGTCATTTTTTATCATTAGTTCCTATACAGATCGCCACTGCTTCTACTCAATCATTAATTTAACTAAAACAATGTTAATTTAAACCAATGGAGTTAAAATAATTAATTAAAATAATTTTAGCACATATGATAGTTAAAAATAGCAAAATGTTATTTGATTCAAGGTATTGGTTTAAATTTCATCCTTTAATATTTAACAATGTACGACGGCGTACAAAACAAAGCCGCGCCCAGGCGAAAGGCGATCGTGCGAATTTGATAAAGTTAGCTCGGGCGAAACGTGAGCAGTATACGTATCAAGTGCCCAATGCTTTTTTCAGGAATGTTGAGGGATATTTCATTAACGAGGAAAACGCTTATTATGGACAGGAGAGTTATTGAACATTTACATGCCGCGTTATGTCGACTAAAACTTGTTGGGAAAAAATGCGACAACTAAAATTACTATAAAATTTTAATATTGCTAGTTGTAAAAATGCTTATACATACATTCAATTCAAATATGCTTATTGCATATTCATATTGCATATTATTTCTCATTTAACTGTTATCGCTGAATTTATTTCTTCACAAAATCTTGTCTTTCTTAATTTTAATCACCTCACATTCTTATTGCGCTATAATTTTTCGAATCCCAACGTCAAGAATCCCCGAAAAACATTTCCGTCGCGCCACGTTTCGATAACAATATGGATTGTTTAGGCTTCAACGCTAAGGTTGAATCCAACAAAAAAAGTCATGTACTATTATTATATCATATATGTATATACTATACATAATTATATACTCGACTTCCAATGTGATAATTTTAAATTCTCTCTAATATAGTATTCCTAACGTAACGATAAAAGCGAAGAGAAGAAACTTCTTAAACTTCAAAACATGTATTGTAAACATCTCGCCGGGCGAATAACAAGGGTAGATAAAAATAGCTCATTATCTTCACGCCAGGTCGCAACAATCGTCAACGTTCCGTTTCAACAGCCGCACATTGTTCGGTTTCAGCTTCTAGAACGAAACAATATGCGTCACGGGACCTGGTACGTATGTTCGTACGCACGTATCTAAGCCCGATTTTGCCCCGCTTTTGCCGCGTGGAAGGGCAGCCGGCCAGACGATATAAACGGATATTTGTGTCACAGATTGATCGCGGCATTATTAACCGATCATGCGACGGGTAATAACTCCGCGTACGGGGACGCGCGGTCAGATATGTGTCAAGTGTTACCCTTGAGCACTCGGTTATTGAATATTATATTAGCCACGTTAGAGGATCTGCTCCATATTCTACGCCTCAATGGTCTCAATTACGGTCTATAACTAACGACGTGGCCGAACCCAGGCCGTCACGGAGGCCGTCGCGGTATCGTGTGATACACGTTTATCAAGTTTCCGCGAGCGGATTTCCCTGAGCCTTGCGTCACGGGAGACGCGCATGTAAACGAACGCATCAAACGGAAACAAACCGCAGTTCGGAGTTATTAATCCTCGCAAAGTTTCGTCTAAAAATTTATTCTTTCGGGAACAGTTTGTCAAGGTACGGAGAGTCGTAAACATGTTTACGAGTCAATTTTAAAATCTAGGTAAATGCAAACGACTCTAAAATGGAATATAAAATAACGTGGTGTAATCTGGCACATTGTAAAATTTGTATATAATGTCAAATTACATTCAATTTGATTCATTTTTAATTATTCCTGTAGGTCACTACGGCTCCTACTCGATATGTCGCTAATTTAACTAAACCAATGGACTTAAAATAACTGCTTTGTGTTTCGATACACATGATAGTTAAAAATAACAAAATGTTATTTAATCAAGATATTAGTTTAAATTTAATCCTCTAATATTTAACAGTAAAGTACCGTTCGAAGAGAGAGAGAGAGAGAGAGAGAGAGAGAGAGAGAGAGAGAGAGAGAGAGAGATCTTGCTGCTGTAAGATTTGAAACTTGAATGTAAAAATATTGCTCATTAAAAGCTTATTGCATTGTTAAAATCGTAATGTCGAATATTATATTCAATTTGAGTTATTTTTAACTATTCATATGTAAGGTGTTGCCACTGCTCCTATTCAATATATCGTTAATTTAACTAAACCAAAATATAGAGTTAAAATAATACTGTTTTGTGTTAAAACAATAAATTTCGACACACATAGCAGTAAAAAATTATAGAATGTCATTTAACTCAAGGCATTGGTTTAAATTTAATTCTTTAATACTTAACAGTGTATTTCAGCTCGTAACGGTATTTATTCGCGCCGCGCCGAGTCGTATCTTATCCGGCGCATTCGGCGCACGGGATGATATTGCCTGTTAAGAACTGAAACTACTTCCCCTCTTCTCTCCCGTCCAACGTTTAATTGAACGTTAGTTTTTATCAATAATATATTTTTCGATTCCGTGAAGTGCATCCGTTATCGAACTAAATTCCACCTGAAATTAATCGAGAAATTAGATTGTCTCGTCTGTTTGCGTTTCCGAGATAAGACAACATCTAACTCTCGTTAAGTCGACATCTTTTTTACTTAATCAGACCTCACTCACGCCTCGATCCTCCGGAATTGTTTTCGACGGGCGTTTATATCGGCGTGCGCATGAATAACCGTGTTGCGAAACGCTCCGTACATTCCGGCGAAAAAATCGTCGAGAAATCTCCCGAGTTTCGTAACCTCGATCGCGCGGCGCGGCACGCGGCGGATCGGGCGACAGGTGTGCACGTACATACCCCGCACCAACACACCTCGCCGTCCACCACGTCGTAATATGTATTTCGGAACAAATTGCTGCCGCGCGCGCGTTGGAGCGAGATTTCGACCGGTCTCCCGCGCTGATACGCACGCACGCATACATACACACGCGCGCACGCACGCACGCACGCACGAACGCACGCACGCACGCGGCCGAGAAGGTAGCCGTGTGAGTGTGTGGTACCGCATACGTGTATGATCCCGCTCTCGGAACATGCACATCGGCGCCACTCGTCGGAACGCGTGTTCTCGCGTCAAGGGGCCTTTTTTCGCCGCGTTTTTCGTTGCTCCGGAGCCGCGCAGTATCGCTCGCGACTCGCCCTTGAGAGCAGATTCCGTTCTGTCCCGCGTGAAAGAGTTCCGCGTGAGAGAGAAAGGGAAAGAGAGAGAGAGAGAGAGAGAGAGAGAGAGAGAGAGAGAGAGAGAGAGCCGCGTGTGCGTAAATCATAACCGACAAGTTCTCCGGCAATGGCGACGACGCAGCTGAGTCTGGCGCCGAAGACCATCAAGTACTTGATGTTCGCTTTCAACCTGTTCTTCGTGGTAAGTGGCGGCCGATGATCAGCTGTCGCGCGACGACGTCTCTCGCGTTCCTTCTGGAACGATGAGCTGGCATGGACCGTGGACCCGCGCGATTCGATTGCGCTGCGAGCTATCGAACCGAAATCGTATCGACACGCTTGATCAGCGCGATCGTTAAAAGCTGACGATTACACGATCGACAGGTGTCAGAAGCCGAACAAAGGGCGTAACTTTCACGAAAACGCATTTGTAATGCCGTAAAGTGAACATTAAGTAAGGTTGATTATAATTTTTTTTCACTTTGATCGCGAGAGCTGGTTGAAGTTAGCTACTGAAATGCAATTGAAGTTGGCTACAATTAATAAGTCTCTTTCAAGACTATGTAGAAGGGGACAAAGTCGAATTTTACTTCTCAAACATTAATATCTTTTAGCCAGAATTCATGACTGTCAACAAACGCGTGTTTAAGTTAATTTCGATTAATGTTTATATCTCGTATCTATATATCTATATATAGACGTCTGTATCTCGCGTCTGTATCGTGGATGTCAAAATTCAACAATGATCGCACTGAAGTGCGCACATTGTTGGGATAACGTCAATAGGATCACGTGGTTCAACAAGAATCCAGTTTTACACGTTTGATGCAGTGTAAATGTTTTCCGCAAATATATGTATTAAAATACAGTGGAAATGTGAAATTAAAACGTGGAATTTAATTCGGATATCATTAACAAATATAAAGTATGGAGCACCCCCGTATTTGCGGACTGTATATATTTCATTTGTGTTAACCTTTAACATTTAGAGAGTCATGCGATCGTTCAGTTATCTCGAGCAGATATTTCAGCTTGGTATTCCAATAAATAAATATTACTGGTTGAAATCTCGGTCAACAGCAAACATCTGTTTGGAAATCTGAGCGGAAAAGCGCTGCGTTTACAATATTATTTCTGAAGATACGCTGCGATACGTACAGTCAAGAAACGCGTTTAGAAAACACATCTACCGATTCGAGATAAGTGTTTTTGGAGAAAATGGATACAACTGATAAAACTTAGAAGCATATTAGTTACAAGCAATGTTACAATATCTGTAACAGTACCGATCGTAGATTTTTCCTCAATTGATTAATACATAAACTCGTTACTACCGCAATTAAATCTTTAATCGCAAGTTCTGAATGAAAATGCTGGACATCCCGTATATGGAATATTTTTATGTCCAAATATGGATTTAAACGATTGTCGTTTATTTATTCGTCGATTCAACTAACACATACATCGGAAAAGAGTGCAAGACCGTAGATGAATCATTGCGAGATAAATCTTACCAAAAGAAATCGACCATCAGCGTAAGAGATAGGTGCGAGGGAGAATCCTCTTATCGCGCGGTATCTGCTCCCTCGATTTTTTCGCGCGCAGCGTGACGTCAAAATCGACAGGCCACCTGTAATCGATACGGATGAATATAATGAATATTAATTTTATATGCTACAGAACAGAGCAGGAGTCAGTCATCTTTTAATTTCAGTTATTTAGCTAGTTTATAAACTAATTAGATTGTTCACGTTAACTATAATTATCAAAATTAAAATAATTTTATCATTAGAAGATTTGCGTACTTGGAAATGTCATTTACGTATGTATATGCGTAAAAACTATAGCTGATAGATTCAATAATGACTAACCTGTTCTTAAAGGATTATTCAGCACAATCGAAATGCGCACTGCGTTATCGGCTTTATTAATAGACATGTTGTTACATTCTTGCGCGACATACGTGTTAATATTTTACGAGAAAATTTATTTACATTAATATTTCTATCGTTTGTTTTATTGATTGCGCAATATCGCGAGATTATTATAGAATTATTATTATAGAATTATTAAGTTGCGCTATTATTTTATTTATAATTAATTTAAAAATGTTTGCATTTTTTCATTAAAGTATATACGTACCTATGTATGGATAATTACTTCTTATGTAGTATAAGGAAGGAAAAAAAAAATTCGCTGCGGACAGGATTCGAACCTGTGCGGGTAGAACCCAATGGATTTCAAGTCCATCTCCTTAACCGCTCGGACACCGCAGCAGTTGGCAACTGCCTGTTATTTGTACGATCTACTGCACACGAACGTGAAATTCTAAAAGTTTGACGCGAACAAAGAAATAAACTTGCGCATTTCCATTAAATCTATCGAAATGCTAATTACGTACCACATTAATTAGACGATTACGCCGTTTAAATTGATTGCACAATATCGCGAAATCATTGGTTATCGTCATGAAATTATTATGTAACCATTACCGGTTTTCAGTGCGATCAATTCAACCTGCGGATCGTATTTTCGATCCTTTTATCCATGGAGTTATCACGTATCGATGAATTACTTAGGTTACAGGAATAGTATTGCTATCGATCGGCTTGGTCATCCATGGAGTGTACCATCAGTATCAACATTTCCTTGACAACAGCTTCTTCTCTGTGCCTTCTCTTCTCGTAGCCGTGGGCTCCATCATCTTTATCATCGCTTTCTTCGGATGCTGCGGAGCCGCTCGCGAAAGCTATTGCATGACTATAACGGTAAGGCGAATGCTCATAAATATACTTGGACATATATTTTTCTTTTATACACATAATATGTATACACGTGTAAATATACACCTTTCGTAATTGAAATTTATGAAGAAAACGTAATTTCATCATTAAAAAAATTAATTATTCACTTTTCGTTCACGCGTCAAATTGCACATTTATTAACTTATTATTTTATTACTTAAAAATCGCATACATATACACTGTTAAATTCGTTGTGTCAAATTATACTCAATTTGAGTCATTTTTAACCATTCTTATAGGTCTCACCACTGCTCCTACTCAATATTAATTTAACTAAACCAGAGTTAAAATAATAAATTTCGACACACATAATAATTAAAAATAATAAAATATTATTTAATTCTAAGTATTGGTTTGAATTTCATCCTTTAATATTTAACAGTGTATATTTGAGAATCTTTTTCAACGATGATAAAGATGTCTCATCGTTGCGCCATATGCAATTAGATCGTTTATTACTATAGAGTCGCAGTATATATTTGACGTTTAATTAGCCAATAATAATTGCTCAGCTGGTTAAATCAATAATAATAACAAGCTACCCAGTAAGCAAATTGTTCGCAGTACTCCGACAGATTGGCAGTAAATTCAATCAGAAATTGCTGGCAAATTGGCATCAACTGTGTCTGCATTAAGCTTGTGTAGTTTTATCGACAGAGCTGATATAATCTGACAGCCAAGCACGAGAATCCGTCAAACGCAGATTCTGCTTTATTTCTACCGTCAATCTGCGTCAAACTGTAATAGCAAGTATGTCAAAAACTGTTGGATTTTTGCCATTAATTTGCCATCACATTTTGTTGACAATATTCTTGCCAGCATTCTGCGAACAATATCGTATATCTCAGATTCTGTATATCAAATTTATAGTCTCTCTAATAAAATTTGTCAGAAATATTGCAGAATCTATTCTCGACAGATTTGGCTGTATAGAAATTTATCGTACATACGCCTTTTACAATCGTGACGAACATCTTGTTTTAAAAATACGACATTCATTCGTCGATCGTAAGTGATTTATGTCTCGTTCGATAGACCATACTAGGCGAAGCTCGTCACGTGATTGTACTTCCGATTAAGAACGTGCCGCTGACGAGAATCAATCGGGACGCACCGCGTACAATAAAGCGCACCATTATCGTGACTCGAGAACATTCACGTTATTTTCGACGCTGTTTCCATTTGAATTAATTCGAGATTAGAATCTGGATACGGAGCCGTCGGTTTTTCGAACCGGCGAACGCAGACCGGGAAAAAGCGCGGCCAAGTCTGTCCGTCTACGATATCGTCTCCCCCTCGTTTCCATAACGTAATGGATCATATGTTTTGTGCGCGAGGTATGTAATTGACATGTGTGTGTCCTCCCCGTTCCACCTTCCACCTTCGCCGGCCCTTATTCCGGGAAAATTACTCTCCCTCGCACGCAGACGAGGGGCGGGCATGCTTCCGGCGTTGCTTTAAAAAATTGACGCAAACGCACGGCGAGAGACTATAATAAATATTTTATACAAGCTTACAGATTAGATTCTATGCGTGTTCCTCAGATATATTTAAAAAAATATATTAGCACCTAATGCAAAAACCTTACTCCGGAATAACGATTGTATACGAAAGATAATCTGTCGAAATATGATTTGAATTCTTGTAACGATGGTCTCTTTTGTCATTTGCAGTTCTGTACGCTACTGGCTACGATTTTCATCCTGGAGATCATAGGCGGTACGTTGGGATATGTGATGAGGGCGCAGGTTGCGACCGTTGCCAGGGAAAAGATGCTCGACACAATGCCGAAGTACAATGAAAGCAAAGAGATCCAACGCGTCTGGGACACATTACAACACAATGTAACGCGCGTAATTTTATATATAATTTACCGTATTCATACGCGCGACCGCGTTATATTCTCGAAATGGCGAACCACGTGTGAGTGGTTTTGTTTTTTTCCCCTTTTCCGACGGCGGCTTTGTCAGAAGTTTTTCGCGCTTCGCGCCGTGTGTCTTCCCCTGTCGTGGGAGCGACCGGGTCGTCGCGAGAATATCGCAAACGCCAGGCGACAGGGATAATTTCAGTGCCGGGCTCTAATTCCTCGCGTGTATAATACATGTGTGTGTGGTAGCTCGCGTGCACGCCACGAGGGGGGTAGCGTAAATCGATTTTTACGTCGCCGGCTTCCTTAACCACCCTCAACGATCTACGAAACGTGCACTATATATATATATATATATATATATATATATATATATATAATATTTATAATATATATAATTTTATTGTTATGCAACGGATAACTGTTTTAAATTGAACTTATGCTTATAAGAAATTTTCTATTTCGATTTACATCAGAAGCATGTCTTTTTTTAATTTGCACAGTACATCGTGTAACATTCTGTATTATACATATACATATATGAGCGTGCCACGAAGTATTAAACACGCTTCCCACGAAATTTCTCATTACAATTAACTGATGACTGCACATATCTGCATTTGCGCGACGTGCTAATCACGAAATTCGTTTTTTACAGTTCGATTGCTGCGGCACGGTCAATGCCACCGACTGGACTTCCCCTCAAATGGGGAATCTGACGGGTATTCCGATGTCGTGCTGCGACAACACGATAGGTGCTGTCGGCACGTCGAACTGCACTACGACGTCGCCGAGTCTGCATCCCGTCGGCTGCATCACCGCGTTTGCGAATTTCGCAGAGAAACACGCGGCAAAGATAGCAGGTGTCGGAATAGGCCTTGCTGTAATTCAGGTATCTTCATCAGTATCACGTTAGATTTTCCGAATATATTGCCTCGTAACGTTTCAAAGTGTTTCCAATAAACCAGACATACTCACATTTTAATGATAAATAATTGACGTTTCATGTTGCAGCTGGTAGGAATCTTCTTGTCGTCCTATTTGGCCAAATCAATCAGGAATTGTTACCAGACCATGTAGAGTGCCATGCGAACATCAGAGACGCATCGGAAGCAGCATTATATTCCTAAATGACAGCCAAGCAGGATTTCCATTAGGACACGGGACTACGTGAATCTGATAATTGATCTGATAATTGAGCTGATAATTGATCTGATATACTAAACACGTTGTTTGTTTTTGTAGAAGCGCGGTAAATTATTTTTGCTACATACGATGTCTCGCATCTCGCGCTATGAATATATATAAATCGTGTATGTTTTTAATAAAATCTTTACATTGCCACGTGTTTTTGCAATAATGCGTTGATCATTTCTGATTAAAATGTCTCGTTAATCTAATTCGCATTCTCTTATTTACATAAACGTGGAAGAGTAGGACAATTGCAAAAAAATCTGTTTCTACATTTATCTGCGATAAATCGTTTGAAAAAAATTGCCATTTTCTTCTCACAAATCTTGGCGACTTGCAAATTTCAGATAAAAAATCGGAGCGCTCGCTCGTGTTCGAAAATCACGCACACGCAGACGTAGAGAGACACGAAATTGAACTTAATCACTCATGTATGAGTCATGCTTGTTGTTTTGCCTACGTGTAAACGTAGCAACGAACGCGAATGGACGTCTCTTTCTCTCAGGCCAGCAACTTTAAAATCTTAGCTTGATATATTCCATCGTATTGAAAATATATGTATAATATATATATTTTTTTTATATATAGATAGATAAGGATATATATATATATAGATATATCGATATATGTATCCTTTAAAGTGCTATTTAAATATAAATGTATCGATATTCAACTCAAGACGTCCCGTCTAGATTCTAAAAATATTGCATTTATTATCAATTAATATGACAACAGCTGTATCGAATGCTTATTGAAATATTCATTGGCGTACCAGTTCGCTCTAAATTTATCGCTTCGTCATATTTTTTCTTCACGTTATCGTGACTTCCTTATTTCCTCCCACTCTTTTCCCTCTCTCTATCTCTCTCTCACTCACACTCTCTCTCTCTCTCTCTCTCTCTCTCTCACTCTCACTCTCTGTCTCTGTCTTTCTCTCTCTCTTTCTTTGTTAGACCGCACGTTCTAAACAAATCCAAATCGTTCGGAGTCGGTATCGGCGCGAAGACATCGCCGTACACGATCGTGCGTTTTCGTGGCTCGTTATCGGCCAGCAGATAACGCTGCAGGCCGACGCGACGCTTCAGCGTCGGCATCGGCAATCGGTCGTGTCAACTGGCGAGTGCTGATTGTGCTGAAGGTGCGCGAAACCGCTCGCTGTGCATCTGCGCCCGGGAGGAGCCAACGCGAGGGCAAAATGGCGGCCACGCACCTAGACGTCGGCCTCCGCTGCATCAAGTACCTGCTGTGCGCGGTCAACTCCCTCTTCGTGGTCTGTATTATGATGCGCGAACGGCGTTAAAATATCTCGTCTCGTCTAATCGCGGAATGATGTATACCGCGCTCGCCTGATTCCCACGTCTCAATGCATTCTCGCGTTAATCGAAAAACGATTTGGGACAATCGCGGGACGAGAATTCCTTAACGTTTATTTTATCGATGACGCTCTTCGTCTTCGTTTTGACGCTATACGTGTGTCGATCGAAAGAGAAGAAAAAGAAAAGAAATACCGTCAGCTCTCCTCTTTTGAGAAATCGTTCGAGTGACTTGAGAATCTCGGGAGATGTAACGAACCGCAAAATTCGTCGCGAGGCAAAAAGCTCCGTTTTCGCATAAGTCCGCCGAAAGAGATATTCTTGGAGGATGAGATAATTGTTCGTACATTATGGCTCTTCAAATATATGCAGATGCACGAACTACGAAGTCATCGCCAATGACTTCGCGACGAGTCGCACGTTACCGGAGCTTATCGGAAAATACCGTTATTGCGACGCAAGCTCGTGTGGGTGCAATTGCGCATCGTATAGGCCAGGTGTCCAAGAGCCCAAGACCATACATATATCGTATACTCATCATAATTATCGATTGCTATTATATACCGACCATGTAGAGTAGACGATGCTTGAATTGTATAAAGGAGGCTTCGTTCTGCGGCGAGAGTGTCTCCAATTGCTAACAATCTACTTTTTGATAAAGACAAAGGAGTTGCACACTTTGCTAAAATAAAGCGAAATTTATCCATAAAGAAAATGTTTTTATATTTATGTGATACATACATTTATATAAAATTATAATTTAAAATTAATATATATAGTTATTTGAAACTTATATATATTATGGATATATGTTATATATATATATATATATATATATATATATAATAAATATTATATATTACATTAAATATATATTTCATGATTTGTAGAAAACGCAAATCGATAAGTATCGTTTCACGTTGGTTATCAATTCTTTTCAAGATATTTGTTATCGATACAGCTGTTAGCGGACGTTCCGATAATATAAATGGCGATTAATGTCGAGAAAAAAGTGACTCAGATAATTATCTTCCACGTATATGTGGCAGGTGTCTTTCTGTTCTACGTATATAACGGTTTAGTTAAAAAAATAAATATTAAAATTATGGGCTTTATAAAAAGATTGCGGTTTAGCAACAATTAGAATATTCGAAATTTTTGTAATAATGGCCCAAGCCGTAGCGGTATCAATTTTCGGTATTAAACAGTCGACTTGAGATAACGGATGTCGAATCATTTACATTTCCGAGACAAGAAAAAATATATATAAGAATACGATGCCGTTGGAATAAAATAACGTGAACGATACGAAGAGGCGAAAGGGCGGATTCCCCGAGGTTATTATCTTTTATTACGTCCTTTGTTCTGTCGGCTTACGGAGAAGGCGATGTGGGCCATGAAGTTCGAGTTTCGTTGTTACGGAGAACGGCACTTTCGAACTGCGGTCGATATCACATAGACAAGGCTATATGCACTGCTGAATTATTAGGGATGGACGATCTTATACGACTGCACAACCCGATTAGCACAATATATGCTTCTTAATTAAACAACGGAGCAATAATAGGAGCGAGTGTTTCTTTCACGATTCGTTAAGGGCTGCGCACAATGAAAGGAATAGGGAACAGGGAACAGTTCAATATTAATATATGAAATTCATTAACATATGTAATTTATTAAGACAGAATAGACGAACGGAGGAATAGCGCTGAGGAACAGTGATGAAATTTTATTATATTTCTGTATACCATATGCACAATGAATATGTTAATATTAAACTGTTCCCTATTCTCTGTTCCCTGTTCCCTATTCCTTTCATTGTGCGCAGTCCCTTATCGATACAAAATCTTCAGAATATGCTGAAGATTATCGCAAACAAATCGGCACAATTACATAAAAAATGGTCAATTTGGTTCTCGGTAAAGGTGTATTGCCTGGCATATGGAAACACTTATGAATTATTCCCAGGCGCTTATGCAAATTTCTAGCTTCTTGCTGCGGTTAAAGGAAAACACTGCCTGTGAAAAGACAGTGATTTCCTATGCGAGACCTGCAGGCCTTGACATTCGAAATCTCGAATCGACGATATGAGAATCCTTTTCGTTGTTCTGAAACAGACAAAACGCCAGTACCAGGAAAACGTTTCGAATATCTTGCGTCGTGCACGCGCCTACCCGAGGGACTTTGTGGTCGCTTATCAGCAGAGATAAACGTATTATTTTCACAATCAATGATGCCGGGATACATCATGCGACTTGAATAAAACGGGGTACTTCGGCACACGAGTGTAAAACGAAAAATCTTGGAAGTTAGACCGGTGCAACGATCGTTCGCTCAGAAATCAAACAAGATCTTGTTTGATCTTTGATTTCGCTAAAGGAGCAAAAATAAGTTCACGATGTATCGTTCCTTAACAGGTCATCGATATCTTATCCGAGTGTTTATTTATTTAAGTCAAATTAAAAGTCAAATCAAATTAAGAGCTCTCCTATCTTAATATAACATATACGTATACATATATATATACGTATATATTTCTCGATAATCGGTCGGAATGTATTTGAAACGATTTCGCATTTTATTTCGGGTCTTCGGTGAGAAGATAGACTTATGCGGACGTGTAGAAATCACAAGAGTGCGGCTTATCGTAGGAAATGACATGGTTCGCTTTTAAAGAACAAATAGAGACCGATGGCAACGTGTACATAGCGATACGCTTCACAAAAGTGTCGTACCCTCTTTCCAGTCTAAAAAGTTTACATTCGAGCGAGGACGCATGTATTATATAACTAATGTCAGGGAAACCGCGTATTACGGAAATGATCGAAACCTCATACTACGTGCAGTAAACGTGCATTACGTTCGGTATATTACACGGTTCACAAATCGTATGAAATACTGCATATTTAAATCGTCATTATAAGCAGAAATAATAAACAAGCTGCTAAAAAGTCACGGAACTTTAGAGTTGCAATAAGAATACAGAAATGAGGAAAAGGTTTCTGTAAACATGAAACGAATTAAAGGTCTGTTTTTTCAAATTTATAAAATAGTTTATTTATAAAAGCTCGCGAATTAAAATAACAAATACTCTTAATTCAAACTTACTATTCCTTAAAGAAGTTCTTAATTATTAACATTTAGTTTCTAAATAGTACTGCGTTTTGTCTAATTAAAATATCCAATCAAATTTTCGCTAACAAAGTATCGACTTTAGATCGGTCAAATAATTCGTAGATGAAGTTTGTATGAATGTCATTCCTCGGCATTTTGCGATTAACAATTATTTAATTATTTAATATATTGAAGAGGAATGAAGATTTTTCATTAAAATTAATGATATAGCAAAAACAATAGTTAATTGTGTGGTTAACATAATAATAAAATTGCGATATCGTTATTATTTCTATGTTCCATGTTCCATTTCCAATTACTTTCCATGACTACTGCGCTATATTAGATAGATTAAATCTGCTATCTTTAGAAAATAGGAGACTCACCTTTGACCTTACATTTATTTTTAAGCTTCTCAATCACTTTACTGATTGTCCGGATTTGTTGGAACGTATCCATTTTAACATCCCGACTAGAGAATTAAGACAATACTCCATCTTCCACATCGGGTATCACCGTACTTTGTATAGCGCAAATTCTTGTGTAAATAGGCTGATAATATCTGCAAGTAATTTCTCCAATGGGGTTGACTTTTTTGGAGGCTCTGTATCAACTTTTCAACGAAAACTTTCTCGTCTACTCTTGTAACTTAAATGCTCTTCATATTATGTTGTGAAATTATATTGTTCTTGTTTTTTCTTTTTCCTTTGTACGCTAAAGGGTTTATTACCCGTTAATAAAGTTTATTATTATTATTATTATTATCTTATTGCAGTTGACGGGGGTGATGATAATATCGGTCGGCACGACGATTTACGCTGTTTACGAGAACTTCTCGCACTTTTTGGACGCGAGCTATTTTTCACCAGCCACCCTTTTAATCGTGGTTGGAATACTTGTCTTCATAATTGCTTTTATGGGATGTTGCGGCGCGCTTAGAGAAAGTACCTGCATGGTTCTTGTGGTAAGCCGAATATCTCTAATTTCTACTCTTTGTTACAAAAATTCTCTTTCTGACACTATACTACATTTTATGCGTGTGCTTCTAGTTTGCAGTCTTGCTATCATTTGTATTGATACTGGAACTTGCCGCTGCCGTTGCTGCGTATGCCCTGCAGGACGGTATCAAGGATCTCTTAGCCGAGAAGATTAATCTAACGATGCACCAATACGAAAAGAACGAGGAAGCCAAGTTCGCAATCGATTTTATGCAGTCCAGGGTAAGATAACTGACCGTTCCATAAATAAAAAACTGTAGAAAAATCCGTTGAGATATAGTGGCACCGGACATGTCCTACAAATAACATAATATTTTCAAGATATAGCGTATTCTTTACAGGGACAGAAAGAAGCATTTTGAAAAATAATTGATGGTATTTTTTTCTTCTTTTACAGTTACGTTGTTGCGGGTATAATAGCTACATGGATTGGAACAACGTACCGTTCAATAATACACATATAGATGTACCTGACTCTTGCTGCGCATATCTAGTGGATGAGCTTTCGGACCGCTGTTATGGAAAATATCACGAGGGCTGTATTAGCCGGCTTTCTATTATTGTTCACCGCAGCGCGTTATATATCGGCACGGGAGCCGTAGCGATCGCCCTTATTCAGGTTAGTAGATTCAGCTCTTTTTTTTATAACTTAATTTTAATCTCATTTCTCATAATCTCTAATCTCACTTATTTCTTTCTAGCTAACGGGAATTATGTTCGCGTGTATGCTTGGCCGAGCTATTAGACGTCAAAAGACAGAAAGGGAGAGGCGTCGTTGGGAATTACGGGAGAATCTAGTGAACGGTTATGAACCGTTGGGAAAGTCGGATCCTGTAACTACGTTTCCCGTAGTGTATATGTCAACAGACTATCCATTGAAAGGCGACCAAAAATCTTAATAATTTGATAAAAATCGAGTAATTTTACAAAATTGAATGTATTTTTTATTCTTGTCGAGCTCGCAAGAAGACATTTACAAAAACTGAGTAATGAGGGAGAAAGACAGAGAGATCCTATTTTTTAACAATAACAATAAAAGCGTTTATGAGAATGAATATTCTTGATTCTTATGTTCATTTTTATAGAGCTTAGTGAGTTATCATCAGGCAGCACAAGAGAAAACGATACTACCAAATAATTTATAGTACATAGATTTATAATATATAGATTAATATATTTTCTTAATAAGTATATACATTTACGGACAATCTGATTGTTTGCTTTAAATAATTTGCATTTTAATAATTAAATGTCATATTATGTCATAAATTCCGATTTTATAATAGCTCGTTGAAAATATTTGTGAGGAAATAGCATTATTTTAAAATATTACACAGACTACTGCAGAAGAAGTGATTATTGTACATTATCAATGCACTGTAACGCTAAGAATAAAATATCTTTATTCTATTAAAATAGTATTTACATTTATCATGTCAAATATATCCTTAATTATCAATTTTTTAATAAATAAATGTGACAATTATTTAAATTTGTTTCATAACATCACCAGAAGAGTGAAGCTTGCCTCAAAATCTCAGAAGCTTCTTCTTGATATTCTCCATTTTCGAGGTACGGAGGCGTTAGTTCGCGATAGGCAAGGCAAACGCGTCTCGATGTGACGTCCTGTCGAAGCACAGAGTGTTCCCATTTGTATCTATCAAACAAAAATCGTATAATTAATAATATTAATTTCAACTTTTCTAATATTTATAAGCAGAATATTATACCTTGCTGGGCCATATAAGACCATGAGTGATCTTGCAGGCATCGGCAATCGTATTACCACGTTATCGATATCTACAGATCGTGTATTATCACACACATCTTTCTCTAGGATGGAATCATAATTTGGAACGCAGTCTAAATTATATCGCGTTATTGGACCACGATAAGGAGTCATGGTCAAAACAGAATCACCGAGAACGTTCACGGTTACTATACGTTCTCCCCAGATCCAGCAATCGTCCACGTGGGGATCGATAGAAGCGCCTCGTTCAGGATCATACTCAAGCGAACACTGCTCAACAGTTTGAAAACCGTGTAACAACGGTACTTCCTCAAATTTTCTCTGTACAAACTGTGTTGTTTTGGGAAAACCGTTAAATGATCCTAATTGCAGTTTCCGCTTTTTGAAGTTACATTTTGGTCCAAAATTCTACAAAAATTCAAACGTTTTAGTTTAAAATATGTAAATATATAAATATTTTTCTAACTTTTTTCTAAATGCTTCAGAGATATTATACCTGTTTTCTTCTACCGCTTTGTGAAGCTTGCCAAGGGAGATCATCGAGCGCTTTCATAAGCTCTTCAGCCTCATCTTCTTTTAAAAAATCTAGCTGGGACATACATATTATACATATATAGTATAATGTTAACTATATATTATAAAAGATATATTGTAAAATACAGTAATTATATTACCTTGATGTAAACACCAGGATAATCAATTAAGTTCCCATCATGATAAGGATGTTTCTTGTATTCATTTATATCCCACCCAGGTGATAATTTATCACAATATGGACAATAAACGTAACTTTTGCTTTTCTGTAAGATTACATACAATAAATATCTTAAACTAGTTAAGATATCAAGGACTAAACAATTATAACAAATAAAAAATTCAAGGCCAATAACGAGCAATGCAATAGATGTCAAAATTAACAAAGAGTTTAATCTCTCACGAATAGAAAATAACGTAGGGACGTTTCGAACTCTGCAGAGTCTTCCTCAGCCAATTCAAGGATATAATAAATTAAATAAATAAAAGTCAGTGACATAATACGGAGAATAATAAAATAAAAACGCTGAGAGTCTATCAAACGTCGATGACGATCCACAAAGTCAAAAGGAGTCACATCATGCGTGAAAGCAGTAAATCTTTAACAATAAGTAGATCAGACATTAAAAAATTATTTGTAAAAATATAGTCAAAACTTAAGATAATTAATGAATCGAAGTCATCGTGGGCAGAATGATTGATTCCTCGTTTGATGGCGGGAATGAACCGAGTCAGTATGAGTAAACAATAAGTTTCATAAATTTGTGTAATTATTGTATAAAAATAGTACACGCGAATGTCTGTAAATATACTCTTTTTCTTAATTTCAGTCAGTGCTACAAGAGTTTATGTTCTCTCAGATACATAGGAGGGTAGTACCAGGGCAAAATAAGAAACAAGATATAAGTGCTTCATCTTTTCACACAAGCAACTGTAAACTGGTTTTTCTGGTATTTTAGCCAGCTAGGAGCCAAATTCAACCGATAGACTAATTACGATAGATAGCAGAAAAGGCAGCACCTGGGTGGTGAAATTCTCAGGTATATAAATTTCTTAAATTATATTTTTCAGAAAAGATAATTCGTGTATAAGAAATAATAATCCTGAGCAGGAAGGTATTGGTTTTATAGGTTGGATATTCTGTTTTTCAGAGATATCCTTTTCTCAGATACCTTTAAATATCTACAATTTTTTTTAAGTTTCCTGTTTAATTTATTAAAATATATTTTGTCTTTTACGTGTATACATATATATACATATACTACCTACACTGTTTTATTTAATTAAAATTGATACATTAACTTTTTGCACTTGAAAGTCGAGCTGTACTCGACATCACATTTCATTCCAGCAACTTGAATGTGAAGTTATGTTCGACACGGATATTTTTAAGAGTTTAATGTATTTTTTATATTATTAAATTTTTAAATATGACGACATATAATAAAATTTAGAATTGAAGGGCTTTTATTTAATTACCGAGTTGTTGGAATAAAATGTTGAATTTATAACAGAACGCAAAGGAGGATTAAAGCCTTTGATAAAATATCTTCTTACTTTAAGAATTTCATTAAATTTCACTTAACAATTTAACAAAAATTTTATTCTCTGTAATTATGAATTATACACGCAACATGTATATTTTGCAAAAAAGATTTATCTTTCCATATTGCTGCTTATACCTCCCCGTTTTAGCATATATACTTTTCGAATAAAAAAGATTAATAGTATCAATTCTAATATTTTAATTTTGCTTTCTATTTGAAAATTGCAAATATTCAAATGATTCTTCGTCATCCTGTGGATGGAGATACATGGAGATACGGTGTAAAAAAAACCTTTATAAACAAATCATTAATAAACGATGAACAATCTATAAGATTATCAATAGTAAGACTGTAATAAGCTTTAATGAAGCAGTAGCGTACAATAGAAATATCAAACGTTAAAAATGATTTTGCCCGCGGGCACTAATTATAGCTACATCTCTGAACAACATATCATCAGTTATCAAGAGTCACCAATTGAAAGATATACGTATTAATAAGATGATTTGGGAAATTCCTAGAATTAACGTATTTTGTCGCGATTATGTTGTTGCGTCTTCGACTTTCAGGAAAAGAATTTCGCAATTAATCGCGGGAAATACCGATGTGTTACGAGAGAGATATAAGGGTGCGTTCCACTTATCACTCGCAAACGCACGTGGAATCATTTCATCCTTGTTGTTTGTCAAATGTTAAACAAGGACGAAATGATGCTCGCGAGCATTGTGAACGATAAGTGGAACGCAGCCCAAGTGTTTGGGATAAGATTAGTCTTATCCCGCGTCTCCAATCAATTATTCAGTTACTTGACACAAAACTTTTATACCCTTTTCCTTGAACTTTCTCTTCCCAAATTATGTGTAATGATTATGAGGGCCGATATCACAGTCTCCGATTAACGTGATCCTCCGATTAAACTCACTCTGCATCTCTTTCTAACTGTCCCCCTAGAAAGAGACGAAGAGTGAGTTTAATCGGAGGATCACGTTAATCGGAGACTGTGATATCGGCCCTGAGTGTCTACAGTGGTAAACGCGAGTCACCAAATTAAATCATCCCTGCGGGTCGATATCACGAGTATCATTGATAGGTTAAGGTACTCCCTTGCCTTACCTGCAACTCGTTCCTCAGATCCGGCTTCGAGATCTCGCATTCGGTCTCGCAAATCAAGCAAGAGCGTATCCCTTTGCAACCGCATGGTCGCACGGTCTCCATTTCCGCACCCCCGTTCCCTTTTTCCTTCGATATTAAACAAAAACACTGGGCAAGACCACAGCTGACCACAGTGTCGGCGAACATGCCCCGGAAAGTCGATTCTCGAAAGCACGACAACCATGACAAGTTTATCGCCTCCGTCGATATATCGATTCGACGAAAGAATGTTTTTTTTTCCTCGTTAGATCAATTCAAGAAATTGCTCGTAATTTTAATTAATCTCTAACATAGAAAGCGAGAGATAATGATGTTTATAATGAAGATCGCTAATATAATTATTAATAAATAATTCGCTTATTCGATAATACAAGTAATAAATTCGTATTTTAATTTTTGTTTCCTTCCCCTCTCCTTGCTACGATAAAAAATTTTGTATAGACGAACCGAGAATTTCAGATCATTCAATAATTTCAATAATAATTGATTATTTTATCGCAGGTCGCAACCCAAGATACTGCGCTGACGTTAATAATATATATTCCGTCGACATCCCTCTCGTGCAGTCATCGTCGTTTTGCGCTGTGAGGATGATATCGAGAATCTGCTTCGTGCTTTTGCTGGCGCTTCCTGCCAGTTTCGCTGGTAAGTATCTTTCTAAATTCTTAATTGATCATCACTTTGTGTTCTATCTCATTATTTGAAATTATTTGCAAAATGTCCTCTGTTTACTTCCCTGCATATTAATAAGAATTTTTTATCCTTTGTAAAAGAACAATATTTCAGCAAAAAGAAAAGAAAATAATGAATTCTTCATATATTCCATATCATATTAATAATTACTTTTCCAAGACAAAAGAACACAGGAATGATTTATTATACAATTAATAATATATTTATATTATATTCATATTATGTGAAAGGTATACTGCTGTAAAAATGTGAGTCTTTTTCTAAATTGTTTTATATTTCCTTATTTAATCAAATAAACAAAACAAAGTTTTTTTTTTGACACCGGAAGAAATTGAGTTTCCTTTGGCTTTAAGATTTCTCTTCTCCAGCCAACAAATCTTTAACATTACAATTAATTAAGATTATTTTGGATTGAATATTTTAGTAGAGCCAGCAAAGGTCAATTGTCCGAATATCATCAGCAGAAGCCAATGGGCCACTGTCCCCGCTACACATGTCAATTATTTAATAGTACCGATACCTTACGTAACAATACATCATACAGTTACTCCGGAATGTAATTCGCGCGAGACGTGCTCAAGTCGCGTCAACAACATTCGCGAGTATCATATGGACGTATATGAATGGGACGACATCGGTTACTCGTAAGCTACGTTTATCTCGATCACGGAGATTTTCAATATTAATAATATATGTAAAAGATACTCTATTATTTAACAATTGCTTTTGTTTCTAAAGATTCCTGATTGGCGGAGATGGAAATGTATACGAGGGATGCGGATGGACACACGAAGGAGCACATACGTACGGATACAATAAAAAATCTGTCGGTATAGCTTTCATTGGGAATTTTGAGCGTAAGTGTTAATCGCGATAAATCGTACGAAGCACTATGTCTATATCACAATTATTCCGTCAGCGATATTCATCATCAATATATCTATATTTTTTTGCGTATTGAAAATTTTGCTCTATTCTGGCTATTTCTTTTAGACAAAAATGCTAGCCAAAGCATGTTAAACGCCGCACACCAATTAATCAACTGTGGAAAATCCCAAGGTACTCTTCGAAGCGATGTACGCGTGCTCGGTGCACGACAGGTAATTCAAACAGCCAGTCCTGGAAGGGACCTCTACGTCCAAATTCAAAGTTGGCCTGAATGGAGTAGCGAGCCTTAGACGAGCGTTTTGAAAGTGGACACCCTCGATAAAATGGAAATGTCTAATCCGTAATTCGTAACGAACAGGATAATTTATCTTAATTTAATTGTTCAATTCGTAATCCTTAACTTAAAAGTCGTGACACAGAATCTATTCTCTATTTCTATAACAGAGCTTGAGCCTTTTTAACAAGATTTTGGGGGGAATTTCGCTGTTCTTGTCCCGTAGCATCGTTGCAATCCATTGGCAAAGTTAACGAAAAGCATGTACGAATGTAAAGACCGTAAGAAATATACGTCAATGTTCGAGGTAATAGTTTGTGTTTTATTATATTACCTTTCTAGCGAGAAGTCCAGCTCCTGATCTAATATAAAAAGAAAGTTCTTAACATACGTTTTTTTTTTAACGCATTAACATTTCAGAAGAACGCATGTAGACGGCGCGGAAATAAATCGTGGAGAGATTGTGACGAATTTGGGGAGATGGAACGGTGTGACGTCGCAAACGTATATCAATACTATTCAAGTTTCATTCTTTTTTTTTTTCGATTATTAGGAGAGATCACGTAATTACTAATATACAAATGATACATTATCACCGAGAGTTATCTTACACAGAATAAATATATTGCGCATATTAGCGGGTTTTTTTTCAAGAATGACGCAATCGAGCCGTGCTTAAGTTTTTTTTCTTTTTAATCATAGTTATTATTATCGTTAATATCCATATAATTATCAATAACTACAGTAAAACACAAAACAAAAAAGGATATAGTGATATCTGTACATTCTCCTTAAATGATTAACGTAAACATTTTTTTGTATACCTTGTAGCCTACAAATAGGAAGAAACTAAATCATAATATTCACAGATATTTTACAAGATAGACGAGGCCCGCCGACGGGCGCACGCGTCGCGCAACAATGGCACAGGAAACATAATGATCCTGCGCCCGCACACTATATGACTGGCTGCAGAAGAAAGAGCGAAGGGGGAAAAACACAGCGCTTTCGTGAAAATAAACGAGACGTCGCGCGACACGTGCACACGTTCGTGCCTTATGTACTTATTCATATTTACTATTCTATATACGCGTTTCTTGTATTTTTTTTTTATCACCTTGCTCGCTCAATTATACCTCTACACTGTACATATCCACAACGCATCTTTTACACTGTACATGCACACGCTCCGCGAGTATCCACGCTGCCTTAAAGTAATTGTAAATCGCAGGGATGGACAGAACACGGTGATGATCACGATGTGGTTTATCGCCCAAAAATAAAATCAACAAATTCGTCGAATCGTCAGTCGTTTCTAAAATTAATAGCGGAACGATGAAATAGAAAAGTAAAATGAACGATCGAGTTTCTCGCTCTAGCGTTGCAGTTATATCCGCAACTTTCGTAAACGATACACGATACTATAATTGTGTACGCGCTAGAATTATAAATACCTAAATAATGTAACATCCGAATTATCCAAAATAATTATTACCCGATTACTCAAATGCAGATTGTTTTGAAGAAGCTTTTCAAAACTGCTTTCGAATATCCAAGTTTGATTAATCGGAATAGTAAATTAATCGAATCGGTAAATTAATTATCCGGAATGTCCGCAAAATTATAACTTTAATACGCATCGTTTTCTAAGAAAATGTTTAAAAAAAGATTGTTTTTTCGCTCCGAAGAAAGATAAAGTATCTTAAATAAAAATACTTATGATTTTTAAAGTGCTCTCGCAACTAGACTTACAACGAACGGATACGCGTTTCGTCCATCCCTGATACCTTTGCATAAAGATTACTCTCTAGAGGCATGCGCCCTACGCGCAGCAGCATAATATCGTAAATATATATAAGTTCCTTAATTTACTTAAAATGTTTTTTTTTGACGGCTTGGTGTGATATAGTGTAATCTCTGGTCTATACACATAAGCGCATTTATTATCTCGGACACGAATTCTAAAGAGTCTATGAGTCGTCGAACGACGGAATCGAGGGATGGGGGTGTAAAGATAGGTGTACACTGCACGTGCAAACGAACAATGAAACGAACAGGGAACGCGAATCGAACGCTCTAACGCACTCGCGTATCACTCGCATTCGCTGCTCGTTTATTCGTTCCGCTCGGGTATATCTATCTTTTGTAGGATGGAAGTGTGTGTGTGATATGGGGCGGCGTCAATGGTCAATGAGATCGGTCATACTATTTCTCTCAGTATGACAAATAAGCCCCAATCGTCCTTAAATGTGCAGATTGGTATGCCCTAGCTAGCCTGCTGTAATAACGTTAATAATAATTAATAGCAGCGATAATAGTAGTGGTAGAATAGTAGTAGTAATAGTAAGTAGTAGAGTAGTGGTAATAGTATAGTAGTAATAATAGTAATAGCAGTGGTAATAGAGAGTACTTGTAATAATATTAATAATAATAATAATAATAATAATAATAACAGTAATAAGAATAGGTAAAGATCAGTATTACCAGGGTCACTTATGGAAATAAATTAAACGAAATACGATTCTCTCTTATGTGAGAAGACCGTCTAATTTATTTCATTCGCAATGTACCAAATGTTTCACTTCTGCATGCGTGCGTGTGTGTATGTGTATATGTGTGTGTTAGTTATTGTACCGACACTGGCAACACTGAAAACACTGGTGATAATATTAATAATAATCATAATAATCATAATGATAAAGAATAAGTAGTAACGTTAAAAATCTTTTTATAAGACGTATGACGCTAAGAGTATGCTAAGAGTAATAATAATAATTCACAAATTCGCATCCTGCTCCGGGTAATTATGATACACTATGCTCGCAAATGGATAGATCCACGAATAGATCGGAAATCCTACTCGGGTAGCCCAACTTTTCCCGTTTCTCTGTGCTAGATGTCTAACATTGTAATTTACATTTCTAATTCGACACGACCGACGGCGGCAGCAGCAACGGGCAGCAGCAAACTATCAATTACAGTAATATAATACATAGTTTATTTATATAGAGCAGTATTATACAAAAACACATCACATACCGCGCGGACCATTAGTCGGGCATCCCCTTATATGTTTTTACTTTTTTGTCACCTTCCTCTCTTCTTCCTTATACGCAATTATGTTATCGTTAAATACTTAAAATCACAGTAGTTATGCCCTCGGTGGCTCGCTTATATAATTTACACATTTTATCATTAACGCCTAGACCTCGCTTAAAATAACTCATGTGTAATAGTTGACGAGTGTACGTTAAGGTTCTCCTATTCGTTATTATGCTTCGCAGTCCACTTGTCCATCTAGAGCAACGTATTATTATTGTTCCCTCTACGGGAAGGACGAGCGTAAGTAAAGGGGGGGGGGGGGGCGTCGGGTGTGACGAATCGAAGGTCTTTGTCTTGAGGGCTGGGGTTGTGCCTGACCCGCTTGTCAGAAAGACCAAGAGTGACGTCGGTCGATCCCACAAACGTTGTCAATGATTGACGCGAGTCACAAGCCGTCCGAGAGAAAGAAGGAGAAAGAAAAAAGGGACAAGAGAACGAAACGAGCTTGCCCGCGCGAAATTCATCGAAGAGAGGCACGCACGATGGTAACCAGGTGCTAACCTCGCTTCACTGCACAACCTCGTGCCTCGCTCTTTAGGCCTACGATCTAAAAGATCGGCTTACCGCCGGGTTCCGTTTGATTGTCACTGATACAACTCCAGACAGGGAGCTCTTCCTCTTGAATGCATCTCTCATTTTGTCGCACAACTATGCGTGTCAGACGGGGGACACTCCAGGTTTCATACCACGTGCGAAGCGTCCTGCGGTGCGCGAAGGCGAGAGATATGGACAGATCATAATCCAGTAGGTCACTGATCGGCCTCAAACCGTGGCGATGACGATTAGTAAGTGAGCGATTTTTGCGACTCGGTGATGTAGATCCGGTGCAATTCTTGCCAAAGTTTCACGCGCGAAATCACAAGACGGGAAAATGTGAACTACATACGCCGCCTAAAATACCAAGATAATTGGTAACATAAAAATTTAATTCGCGCATTGTCATTAAAACCGAGAGGATAATTAAGAGACTAAAACTGAGGATAACGTGGAGAATAAAAATAACTGATGTGTAATAAAATTGTTAAACTTGATGGGTCTTCCATCTGAATCACGCATATTGCGGGATAACAATTTTATTATACCTGTTGCGATCCAGGTGCAGCAATGTTTACGATTCCAGCAGCTTGCTTTTGTTGAAGATACATGATAAATCCTGTTTGGAGATTTTTGCTTTGTTGCAGTACGTCCACTTCGTCACGGCCACAAGGTAGTGCCAACAGCATGCAGTGTTCATCTTCAGTCTGAAGAGCATCAAATGACATTATTATATAAAAAAAAATAGTTTATCTCATTAAAAATTCATTTATATGCAGATCATCTTTTTAGTATTTTCTAAAAATCCATACAAAGTTTTAAGATAAAAATTAATATGTTTTTAAATACATATAAATTTAGGATTTATGACATTCTAGTATCGAGAGACTGCGATACATACTTGCATCTTTCTTGCTACGCCTTCGACTTGAGTTTGCTCCAATCTCATCCTTTGCGCTATTCTCAACGGCGGGGTGGAGCCATCGCTGTTACACGGCAGACTGTCTCTGGCCACTCTGGGATTGCCAAAGACAAAGTGCATCTGTACCGCTGCCTGATCGTTCTTAAGAGCTAATAAGCCTTGCCACATAACCGGATGACGTTGGAGTAGCATCTGAAATGAGTCCGCTTGCGGTGGCACCTGAGACGCGTAAAGCGGCGGGGTGACGACCTGATGTTTCCTACATCGATCCGGCGTAGGAGCTCTACCCATCTCAGGTGGAGCCTCGCTAGCAGCCATGGGATATTGAGAGTGCAAATGGGCGGGCGGTGGTTCATAGAAATTCGGTCTAGCGCCAGCTGGTGCACCGGATAACGATGGATTATTTCCCGTGTTATATTGCGGTGGAGGCGGTGGCAATGGTCTCATTGCCCCGTGTATCATATAGACTTGAGCAATTTGCGGACTATCAGTAGTACGATCCTGAGGCGTCCTCGTGCCACGTCTCAATTCTAGAGGAGGACTGTGACTGTCCTCTATGCCGGGCTCGAGTTTCGGGTCCAAAGGTAAGTGCGGAGATCTTGTTCCTGGAATGTGATAAGCTATGCGAGGAGCCGTTAACGCTTCCTGTTGCGCGCGGAGATACTGATACTGGAACATCGGAGAATGCAAGTAATGGTCACGAGCCAGTTCTCCGTAATGGTTGACGACTTCACTCTGAAATAAAATTATTTCCATGATTATTTATATCAAAATGTCATTTTTACGCTTTAACTTACTAATAAATATACAAGAAGAGTTTTCTTAAAACTTCATGCAATTATTGTCGAAATTATGATCAACATATAAGAAAGCCTTGCTTGTTTGATCTTTCTTGAGTCGCATGAGCGTTTCATTAAAAGAATATTAGAAAGTACCTGTGAAGTATTAACGTGATGGTGGGCAGGTGGAGGCAATGGAGGGCTCTGGGAACGATGCGGGGGGACAAGACCATACTGACCCCCTGGTGGAGTAGCACTCGTACTTCCATGCTAACCGAAACCAAACAAGAGTTAGTTTAACGCCGCTTTAACGTATTCTGGATCGGTTTCATTATTTCATCTCACTCAAGTGCAAGATTTTTAAACGCACGCAAATTAGTAAAGAAGATTGAAGTACAATGCTTACCAATGGAGCCCCGTACGTCGGCATCGGTACGCTACGACTTTGCGGACTCGCAGTCGGCACCATAATACAACCAGACATTGGCACTTCCACCTTTTGTGGTTCCATCGGCCCGGTGGTCTGAAATCAATTTCCAAATATTAGTCTTATCAATCACGTTTTCGAGTTTAAAATGTCAACAAGTATGTTCTTGACTGCAAAAGCTTACAGGAGCTTTCGGTCCCGGTGATCGGACACTGTTCACGACAGTTGAAATCTGCGGACTGACGAGATGCGGCTGCGTGGGTGAGCTCGCTACTGTCACGATCGGTGGAACCACAGCCTGCAGCAAATGCGTCTTCGGATTGAGCGGATGAGGCTGTCCATTGATACCCTTTAAAGCGGTGGGCTGTGAGACTGGCTGATGAATTCTTGATGTTGGAGTACTAAGTTGGGGTACGTTTACGTTGGCAGGATGTATGTTTAGCGGCAGTTTTTGTGGCATATTCACTATCGTCGACGTTTGTTGCTTCGCGGCTTGAAGGAGGTGCTGCTTGGGATTAGGCGGCGCACCAGTATTGTTGAGCACGGGAGACATGGGCTGACCTTGCTTTCCGTTCGTCGGAGTCAGTGGCGCCGCCTGTTTCGTACGCGGGCTCAAGCTGGGCGACGCGACTCTGCCTGGTGGTATTTGCAGATTGAGACCCTGTATCGCTTGCGCGGGTGGCTTGACGATGTTCTGTACTATCGTTTGATTGGGCAGACTCGGAGCTACGGGTTTCGTGATGACCTGCTGTTGTTGAGAAGATGTCACCAGCTTGCTGGCGTTCAACACGTGCGCCTTAAGGCTCGTGGGTTTCGTCTGCGAAGGTGAGGTGGATATCGGTTGTGCCGTCGTAGTCGGTGCGGTCGTCGCAGTCACGGTAGTCACGACAGTCGTGCCTGTTGTTGAGGATTGCGCAACGGTGATGGTGGAGGTGGCTTGTATCGCCGGGGATTGCGGTTTCGTAATTACGCTAGTTTGCGGTTGGATTTGCTGGGTCGGTATCGGCTGACAAGACGCGTGCTCTATAACGACTTCCTTCTTCGGCTCCGCTGGCACCAAGACAGAACTCTCGGAAACGGGTTTTGCTCGTGGAACTTCGCTCGTCGGGCTTGCGCCGGGCAATCCGCCGCACCGAGCTTCGCCGAGCGCTCTGTTGGTGGCTTGCGCTTGACCGGACGCCGTGGACACCGGGATGTACTGGCCCTCCTCGGATTCTCTCATTGGTATCAGCATTCCCGTGACTGGATCGATCAACGTCATCGGCTCGTGCGATACCGTCTTCAGCGGCGCTGGCGTAACAGCTTGAGCCACCGGTTCCTCCACTTTCGGACTTTCCGGCTGAATCAATTTCGGCTCTTCCTTGATCGGAGCCTCCTGCGGCGTCGCTGTCACCTCTTTCACCTTCTCCTCCCCGCTATCGTCATTATTCTCCGATGTTTGCCTCGCTGCTTTACGACTACCCCTCGGTGACTTGCGAAGCTCCGTCAGCGGCATGGGTTGCTGCGCCGTACTACGCGGAATGTTGTTATGCCTGGTGCTTCGCCTAGTAGCGTGCACATTTCCGCTGGCCAGTCCCTTATTCGTAGGTGATCCGCGGACAACATCCTCGATAACGTCGTCGACCGTGTTGCGGCTGCCGTCCCTTTCCGCCAATCTTCTGGACTTTCTCGTGTTCGCGGCCGGAGAGACGAATTCCTCCGGTGGCACCTCCTTGACCGCGGCCACGGGTGTCGCCGGCTGCGCATTCGGTCCAGGAGATTTAATGGTGAGAATAAGTCGCGGACGACCCGCGTTGTCCTCCTCGCTGTCATCGTGGAATTCGTAAACGTCAGCTGGCAACTTATTCTTTTCAACGTGATGTTTGCTACCCCTGGAACTTCTACCACCTCGCCGGTTAGATACGGCGCCTGCGTTTCTGCCACCTCGCCTGGTGGTAACCCCGCCGCGGCTACCGCGTCTGCTCTTCGTTCTGCCACGACGACTCCTCGTGCACTCGTTTTCGCACGTTTCCACGCTCTCGTCGTGATCGTCAGCTGAGATAAAGTTCTTCTTGCTCTCGCCCTCCGTCGACTCGGTGTCGAACCAATCCGACTCATTCTTGCTGGTATCGTGCGAATCGCTATTTATGCTCTCGTTGCCCTGTTGTGCCTCGTCATCGCCGTCGTTACCCTCACCGTCGCACAGAGCGTCGACTTTCTTTATGACGCTCTCGATGTTCACCTCCTTCGCGGACCAGTAATCGCTGTCCTCCTTGCTATCGGTTGGATCTTCCTTGGAATCGATAGCGAGAGGATCCGTGCTCGGCTCTTTCAACGGATCCTCTACCGGCTCTTCGTCTAATTCCACTTCATCGGTTTCTTTTACAGCCTCCTCCTCTTTAATCTCACTCACAGGCTCCAGTTTTATAGGAGTCTCCGTCTCGAGCTTCGGTGGGATCGTATCCACGGGTTCGACCTTAGGAATGCATGGCGCAACCTCCGTATTAATGACTTCTTGCTTCTCCTGCTTCACGTCTTCTTCTTTTATGCACAGTGGATTCAAAAGCTTCTCGGATTCAGCTGTATTATACGCTGCTTCGTCTATTGTGTCTTCCTGCTCGACGTCGGCCGGTTCCTTCTTTATCTCATCAATAGGCTGCGTAGATTGTATAGGCGGCGTAAGTTGCATCGGTTGGACAGATTGGCTGATCTGCGCCTCAGCATCCAACTCCAATTGTTGTCCCTGGATAATACGTGGCTCCAAACATTCCGGCGTGGTTTGCTCGTTCATTGGTGGTGTCGACACGGAAGATACGGTGGACGGTACCACTCTGGTTATGATCGTCTGTGACACCGTAGATACCAGAGGTATGTGAGACTTGACTACTTGACTTTGAGAGACAGGCGACTGTCTCTGACAAGCAACGGGCGTTTGCGGGTTGATGCATTTGTCGCTGGGTACCGGCGGTGCTGCGTTCGGAGTTACTTGTTGAGGGACTATGGGTACCACGGTCTTTATCAACGGCTGATTTGGAGAAGAGACAGGTGGCCCTAGAGAGTGCACGGACTTGTGAAGTAGGTGAGGCTGACCGTGTGCCACGATCACAGGACTGGGCGTAGAAGAACGAGGTACGTGCGTAGTCAGGAGTTGAAGATTCGACACTTCCTGTTTCTGTCTTGGCGACAGCAGGTTGCTGTCCGTTGTCATGGACACGGAGATTTGCTTCTGCGTTCTAGATGACATCGTGTAATTATCCGTCACGTAAGCGGGCTTGCCGAACACCGGGCTGGATGTGCTAGCGTTGATCTCGATCTTCGCCGTTTCGGGTATGTATGTGGGCGGTTGATTCGGCGAGGGAACCTTAGGAGAGGTGGACGCTTTGTTGGTCGGCTCCGGTATAACGGCTGGTGATAATTTCGGTTCGTCCAGTCTCTGAGATGGCTCGTTCGGGTTTACGGGAAGTAGCGTCTCGATTACGGACTTGCCGCCCAGGGAGACGTCGCGCGAGCTCTTGACCTGTATACCGGAGGCCAACGGTGGCACCGGCATGTAAGGCCGCGGTGGGATGTTCAGGGTCAACGGCGGTAGACCGCCGCGTGGATAACCGGGTGCGGGCGCCAGCATCCCTGGGGCATGCTGTATTACAGGCTGTTGAGTCGCCGCGGTCGAATAAATTTGCTGAACCGGCGTTTCCGGTCTATGGGCGGGGATGGGCACGCATACCGCGATCTTAGTAGGTGGCGGCGACGGTTTTCTCTTCCCCACGCTGGGCACGTGCGGACTCAAGGTAGGATTCCGTGACCATTGTCCGTTAGGCGAGAGCGGCTGAGTGACGCGCGGTGACGGCTGAGACGGTACCAGAGGTGGCATTCTTGACGGGACCAACGGCGGCAACGGTGTCGTGTTGGAGGAGGACGAGCAGGAAACCGTCGTGACGTTTTGCATTTTGGGAGAAGCTTGACGCATCGGTACCATTTGAGACTGCGGAGACACAGGCAGCCTTTGATACAGAGGCTGCACCGTGATCGGCGACGGTCGCGAATTTGGAACGGAGATCGATTTCGGTACGTCGCTTATCGGTACGCTGCAAGGTACCAGCATAGGTTTATACTGAGGTGGTGGCGGCGACGCGGACGCTCTTTGTACTTGCGTCGTTCTCTCTGGACTGGCGACGTCAGCGTCTGACTCGTTAGTTTTTAATTGATGAGGTTTCGCGGCTTCCCGTGATTTGTTATGGTCGTTCAAGCTCCAAGAATGAGCGATTACGGAGGTCGGTGGGCTCTGTGGTTTCGTAACTGCGGGTGGTAATCGCACTTCGACCGGCTTTTCGGGCGTAGCTAAGACAGGCGTCATAGGCAACGTCTTTGTCGGAGACTTGTAGAACGACGGTATATCCGGTGTTTTCGGAGGTTGCGTGAGATCGACAGTCTCGTAATTCGGATCTTCCTCCGTGTCCGTGTCAATCTGGAGATCGTGCTCGCTCTGCGGCGTATCCGGCTTCAGGTCCGCGTCGCCTTCTCCCGTCGACGCGTTCAGACTCTCGACCGCTTGCTGCATTTCCTCGACGTCTTCTTGAGGCGCCTCAGCTGGTGTCCCAACAACTTCGGCTTCCGCTTCCTCCTCTTCGCCCTCATAAGAGAAGTCCTCCGTCGAGGCGCCGAACGTTTCTTCGAGTAACGCGGCAACGGCATCCTCCGTTTCCTCCTGCGATATCGCCACTCGTGGTTTGTCCTCGCTCTGAGCCGATGGTGTCGTTGATACAGGTACTTCCGGCTCCTCCCTGCCGCTTCGCGATTGACAATTGCTATCTCTTTCATCCGGCTCTGAGATACTTTTCACAGCGTTCTCGTGGATCGTCTCGTCAATTTCTATTCCAAAGCCAGGTATGAGCTTGTCTTTTTTCTTCTCCGACTTAGGAGTTTGTATGCTACCGGTCACGACTGGTGGAGTGATCGCCGGCATGGTCGATACGTTGGAAATCACTTTAGGTATAGGGCTTAACAAAGTTTCTCTAGACGTGGGCAAGCTGGGTGATACTGTCTTAGATACTAATGGACTGCTCGCTCTTGGTGGACTAGGTTCGGCACCCAAATAAGGTAATTCGCCGCTTTTCTCGTGATGGTGATGATGATGGTGATGATGGTGATGGTAATCCTTTCGACTGCCTCGTTCCTCTTTGGACTTCTTTCGTTTCTTCTTCTTCTCCTTGACTTTCTCCGGTACTGTCGAAGGTGTGGACGGCTCGACGCTGTCATTATCGTCGGTGAATCGAAAGACATCATGATCATTGGGTTCTGCCGGGCACGCGGGGACGGCCTTTGGAGAGCTCGGTATACCCAAGAGTTTCGCCTCGATCTCTCGCCCAGCTTCGGCCAGATCGACGCTGTTCTCGTCCTCTGGCTGATGACGCCGTTTCTTTTCCGTCTTTCGCCTCACTCTGTCCATGTCGAGTGAGCTACGACCACCGTCGCTGTCCGAAGCATAGGCGCTGTTCTCTGACGTCATGTTACCAAATCTGTTGAAGAACGTGTTTGATGGACCATCGTCAACGTCGTCCGAAAGAGGACCGAAGATGTCTTCCATACGTTGAGAATCCCTCGCCTCTTGCCTGTTGAGTCTCTTTCGTCTCGCTTTGGCCTTATCTTCTCCATTCCGATCGCGTTTCTTCTCCTTTTTACTACGTTGCTTCTTATCGGCCCGCATCCTTTCCTCCGCGTTCTCCAACGCTGTCGTGACAATGGTCGTAGCGGCGGTGACAGTAGTCAATTCCGTGCCGTGATTCGGTCGGCAGTCTGCATTCGACGTGATGACATCGACTTTATTCTTATGCTCTACATTCGGTTCGACCTTTATATTATCTTCGCTTGAAATGCTGTTCTTTTGACGTTTCTGTTTCTTCTTGTGCGACTTCTTTCGCGAGTCTCTCTCGTGATTATTCACAACTATCGTGGGATGATTCGTACGGAAACCAACAGCAACTCGCTCGTCTTCGTCGGACGTACGAGGCTCCTCCTTGATATTCGTGTGCACGCTGTTAACGATAACGTTCGAAGCTTCCAGTGGATTTTGCTTTTCTTCAGTATCGGCAAAGCCGAGATCGACGTCGCTTTCGAGGAATCTCTCCGTCTTCACAGGCTTCCGGACCTTGTTGTTGAATGGTTCCTCCTCCTCGCTTGTGTCCGAATGGATGCGAGATCGCGAGCCCTTCCTCGAGAGGGACTTGGTTCTCGTCGAGTCCGATTCGGAAGTAGCCTCGTCCTCCGTCAGAGCTTTGCTGCTCACTGAATCTCCGTCCCACGATGTGCTCTGCTTCTTCTCCTCTCGCCTGGCGCGACTTTGCTTCAGCTGCGAAAATTTATCCTTCAAACGTACTTGACGCTTTTCCTCTTCTAGTTTTTGCATGTTCTTCGTCGAACGGGCTTTCACTTTGTCGTACATGCTGATGTAAGCAGGTTCGTCGTCGACAATATCGAAAATCGAATGCTTCTTAGGCTCGTCGCTGTCTGTATCTGTGGCCGACGGATTCCTCGCTACTTGTATTTCGTGAGTAGAGAGAGGACCATCGTCTACGTCGCTGTGAGAATTCACCGTAGACTGCTGCTGTTGATGATGTTGCGCGTCTCTGTGATTCGTTCCCACGGAAGATTGCTCAGTCGATGGACTCGAGTCGTTTCTCTTGGTAAGTTCCAATCTTGACAGAAATTCTTTGTCGGATTCATGCGAGACTCTCGGGCTACGCTCCCTCGACTCTTTCTCCGAACGATTCCTCTTGCTCCTCTGTTTCTCTTTGCTTCCGCTGTCCCTCGAGTTGTTTTCCCGTGTCGATTCGCCATGCGTCCCATCCCTGCTATCTTGCGTCGCACTACCGCTCTCCTTACTGTCACGACTCTCCCTACTTTCTCGACTAGAACGATGCGAATCATTACGATGCTTGCGATCTTCGGATCTCCTGTTTTGTCTAGACCGATCTTTGCTGTCTCGCCGATGATCCGAAAGTTTCACACGCTTAGCATCCTCGTCTGTAGGGCAATCCTGCGACGAACACCTGCGCTTGATAGGCACCGGTGCCGGAGCGACCTGACTCTGAGATTGCGTTATAGAAGGATGTAGATGATTTTCAGTCGACTGCCGCCTATTATCGTCACGTTCTCTCTTCTCTTTGTCCTTTTCTTCGCGATCTCTCCTCTTCTCACGCTCGGCCTTCTCTTTTTCCCTCCTCTCTTGATCTTCGCGTTCCCGTCGCTTCTCTCTTTCGTGTTTTTCCTTCTCAAGTCTCTCCCGTTCCTCTTTTTCGCGTTTCTCCTTTTCCATTTTTTCCCGTTCTTCCTTCTCTTTCCGCCGTTCACGTTCTAGTCTCTCTTTTTCTTCCCTTTCTCGTTTTCTTTCTCGTTCGAGACGTTCCTTCTCTTCTCTCCTCCTTTCTCGCTCTAATCTGTCTCGTTCTTCTTTCTCTCTTCTTTCTTGTTCTTCTCTTTCCCTTTTAAGACGTTCCTTTTCCTGTTTTTCACGTTCCAAACGAATTTCCCGTTCTTTTCTTTCGCGTTCTTCGCGCTCTCTCCTTTCACGCTCCTCGCGTTCTCTCCGTTCTTGCCGCTCCTTCTCCTCTCGTTCTCTCCTCTCACGATCGAGACGCTCCTTCTCTCGTCTCTCTTTTTCTTTAAGCTCATTCTCCTCCCTTTCTTTTCTTTCGCGTTCTCTTTCTTCCCGTTCTCTTCTATCTTTCTCTAGTCGTTCCTTGTCTTGTCTTTCTCTTTCTCGCCTTTCTTCATCCTTTTCACGCCTCTCGCGTTCCTCTCTTTCTTTTTTCTCTTGTCGATCACGATCTTCTTTATCTCTTCGCTCTTGTCTGTCACGATCTTCTTTGTCCCTCCTTTCTTTCTCCTCTCGTTCTTTTCGCTCGTACCTTAATTCTTTATTTTCTTTAAAATCCCTACTATGATTATCCGTGTTGCCGATGTCATTCATAACAGTTGAACTTTCTCTTTCATCCCTATCTTTGCGATTTCTTTCAACGTCGGTTTCTTCCTTCCGTGATCTTCTTTGACAATCTTTTCCTTTACTATGTTTCGACTCCCTGCTGTCCTTTCCGTCGCGGGAATCTCTGCTCTCTCGACTGCTACCGCTCGTTTCCTTCCTCAAACGAGACCGAGTCAAATCTGTGGAAGATGTGGATAATGACGATGAAGAGGAAGAATTGGATGAGGATGTTATGGAAGACGGTGGAGCTATCGAACTGGTAGTAGTCATGGAAGATATCGCGCCTGTTACGGACATCGTCGTTGTTGCTGCTACCGTTGACGGGGTTGTCGCAACAGGTACCGCTGTTGTTATTGCAGTCGAGAAGGCATCGGTCGACGCCGCAGTCACCGTGGGCGACGCGGTAGTCGCGGAGATGCTCAATCCTCGATGTGTCGAGGCTCCGAGGGTGTGAATACTACCTATGCTACCACTGCTGCTTAGAAGACTACTGGCTGACGCTAAACCACTACCGTTGCCACTATTGGCTGCCGTTCCACTAACGAGACCGATCGGTAGAGAAACCGGTGGTAATTCAGGACTAACTGTCTTAATAGAAGTACCAGGTGTAATCGGCGTCGCCGGCGTTGGATGTATACAGTTATGTTGCACAATTCGCGGATCGGTCTTCAACATCGACGAGACCATCGAGGTCGTCGTCGCGGTCAAACTCGCGGACAATGACGTATTAATACCGACTTGACTGACCGAAGTACCGCTGGTCAGCTGTACCGGCGGATGACTAGGAAACGGATACTGCAGACAAACTTTGCTGGTACAGCTACCACTAGTGGTGAGACCAGCGGTACTCCCGATCATAGAACTAACGCCAATAACACCAGTAAATTCCCGCGGTTCGTACTTTTCACTAAAGTTCTCCAATCGCTTCGAGTCTTCGTCGAACACGCTTCTTTTCGCGAGAACCGACTTCACGATGTCGGAAGGTTGCACCTCATGAAGATCCATATCGAGCAGTTTATGCCGAAATCGGAATCTTTCTGAAGCGCTGGCATCGAGCTTTGCCAGTGCATCACCGCCAGCAGCACTCAATGCTCTCGAGCCAGACCATTTTTCGTACTTTTCATCCAGAGAGCGTATCCTCTCCTCCAGAGTGGGGGACTGCGGCGCTGTCTCGCTGTCGGAACTGGTTGGGCTCGAGCTGGCATGTCTGGGAGGCGGCGAAGCCGGTGGTTGCGGAGCGGCACGAGGACTGGGCGCAGTAGACAAGCTGGCACATGGCGGACTAGCAACTTTGGCGAGACTAGCACTGCTCGATCGAGTGCTGTTGCCATTGTTGTTATTACTACTGCTTGTATTATTGTTGTTGTTCAACATTTGTGCCGCGAACCTTGGTAGAGGCAACGACAATGGACCTTCGTGACTCCTTTCTCTAAATCGTCTTGGCTCGCTAGGTACCAAATTCTCCGGTCGCTCGTCAACGAGAGGAGTACCTGGTCGAGATCCATCGTGATGTTCGTGATGCCTATAAAAATAATGTTATTTTAGTCTTAATGATTCTTAAATGCTCCTTTTCTATTACTTTTTTAAAATCGTAACTCACCTGCTAGTGGTCTCCCGACGACGTTTACAAGGTCCAGGACCCCTGCCCTCACAACTACCCCTCCTTGTGCTATGATGCATCACTACTTTGCTATCACTGACGCGCCTAAAGTCTATGCCTTTTCTACTAGAGTGCGAGGTAACGAGTAACGACGAGATTTCCGACTCCTCGTCTTCACAAAGTATTGTTGTCGACGAGCTGTCGAGTTTCGCGCGTTTCTTCGGCACGAAACCGGCTTCGTCGCCGCTACTGTGACATTCCTCGAGTTGCTCCAGCAAATGAACGCGTTCCTTTTGGAGGTGTCGAATGTCAGGTGGAGGTAATAATGGTGGCGGTGGCACAGGTGGATCGACGCTCGTAACGACGCTTTGCACTGTGTGACGCCGTGACGGTGGCGGGCAATCGTCGTCGTTGAGTTTGCCGTCGCTGAGAACACTGCTCTGATAATCGTCGTGACTTGCACCGCTACCTTGACTAAACTCGTCGTAGCTGCGAAACCGTCGCGACGTCGGTTCACTGTAATCAGCGTCGTAGTAGGAATCCTGGTAGGATCGTCTGCTACTTCGTGACATCGCCGTCGGATGGGCTGGACTCGCGCCCGGCGTACTGCCTCCGGAAGTCCGCGAGTAATTCGCCGTTCTCGATCGCGGGGGCGTATCGTAACGAGTGAATCTGTTGCTCGAACTCGACACCGTCACTGCCGAGTCGAAGCTACTACGCTCCCGCCTAGAAGGAATCCTTCAAATCATGAATGCACCCATTTTAAGTTCTTGATTGTGACTCGTAAACTTATATATATAATATATATGATATATATATATAAGCATGCGTCTTATGTTAATAAATCTATCAATAATCTAACAAAGCTAAAATTAGAAATTGTTTCGAATAAAGGTTATTAAATGTGCACATTAAACAATTTCTTATTTCATGTTTTATCGATAGATATATTTTTTAGCTATAAAAAAATCAATTCATAAAAAAAGTACACATACGTCACGTCAAATGACGACGCTGGCGAAGGCCTCGAGTCCCAAGGCTTTTCACTAGTATTTCCTTGACGCTCGAGATGTTCGTAAAACGTCTCTTGGCATTCCCTCGAGGCAAAATCGACCTGTAAACGGCGTCCACGAAGTGCTGCTCCTCGCATCTCTTTTACGGCAGTTTGAGCGCAACTTATTTGATCAAAAAAGACCAGAGCATGGCCACGCTCACGATCTACCACTACCTGAGTAATCGGCCCAAATTGATGGAACTGCATGTTTAAGTATTTCTCAGACATACAATCTAAAAAAAGAAAGATATAATTAATGCCATGATTTGAGACATTGTTAGTATTGTGCCGAGTCTTTCTTTTTTAATATCTCGCTTTTGCAAATTTTAATACTATCTGGTGCAACTTTTAATGAAATAAAACTACTAGTGTATCGTTATTATATTTTGATAACTGTGTCCTTATAAAAGTGTATCTTACTAGTATAATTGAAGATGTTAAATATATGTAATAATGTATATATAAAATGCTCACCTCCGATACCATCAACCCAAACGCAGGATGTGGGCATCGACTTCCCAAATCCGAGTTTAATTCGATTCGCACCCAGATGTTCACCATCCATCGACCTCATCGCTTTAACAACACTACCGATATCCGAATATTGACAGAAAGCATAACTCGACACGGCGCCTTGTTTCTTAATATCAATTTCCTGCAAGCAAATATGAGATGTAATTAATTTATCTTAATATTTATCAGGTTTAGATATTATTTTCATTTGGCCTTGTCATTTCCAAGTTTTATTCAGATGATTTTACTTTTCTTTTTATTCAATGTTTATTGGTAAATTAATTGTTTCGATTTCCAAACGAATTTCAACTCACTATTATTTCGCCGAACGGTTCAAAATGCTTCCTGAGCTCGGACGAGGTAACGTCCTTCTCGAGGTTCCCGATGAATAATGTTCTTGTTGCTTTCGGATGGTACTCATCGAGTTCCGCTTCGTACGGCCTAAACTCGTTGTCCTCCACATCGTATCCTTGGTAAGGGGCCACTTCAATTTTGCATCCAAAGAAATGCTTATCTTGCGAAACCTCGAGAGCTTTCTCCACGTCTTCGGGTTTCTTAAAACAGACTAGGGCATATCTGTCGTTGGCTGTACCGACGACCTTCACCCACGTCACCTTGCCGTGCTTCTTGTACTCGTGGAAAAGGCCATCCTTGAGGGAAGTATCGCTGCTGCGGGAGGGCAGATTCCTGACGCAGATGGCCAACGGCCTGCGATCCTCCGTGACGGCTACGTTGCTCGTGCGATGCGGCGAGCTACCGGGCGACGTGCTGCCCCCGGAAGAGCTGCCGCCCGAGCTATCGCTTCGACTGCTGCTGCTACTTCCGGAACGACTACTACCACTTGGCGATCTGCTCCCACTGCGCGATTTTCTGCGCTGTTTCTTGTGCTGTCGCAGAGCACCGGTGCTACCGCTACCACCGCCTCCACCACCTCCTGCAAGAGAACAGACTGATAAAAATTGAATACTCGGGCAAATGTAAGAAAGGAACATATATTTGTTACTTTTCTTCATATACAAATCGAACTTTATCGTCATAAACGTTTATCGTTTACAGCAACTAATCTTCCGTATTCTTTACTTATCGGAAACAAGGGGTTTCTACCTTTGACATTCCTTCGACATTTAGTTCTCATCTTAATTCGATACTCAAACGAGCAACGAATAGAAACCACGCTGTATTGCGTGCAATGACGTTGATGAAAATTCTTCCATTGGGTCCGAGTAACTGACGAATTACCTTGTTCGTCTTGGTAAGCGTCATTGGTGGCGGGCGAGGGTGGCGGCGGTGCGCCGCCGTACCTCGAACTAGTCGGCTCGTACGCCGACCAGGACGACGGCGGCAAACTTCCACGATGACGGTCTAAGTGGGGCGGGGGCGGCGGCCCGGAGACGTACGGGCCGGTCCTCGGGTATAGCCGATCCCTCGCCCTGCTCGATGTCACGTGATAAGAGCTTGCAGGTGGTGGACGGCTGCGGGATATGTAGCCCCCAGGATCGCCCGTCGATGGATCCGCCGAATGACCGACGCCGCCGCCGACGCCGCCGCCGCTGCCACCGCCGCTGACGACGCCGCCGCTCCCGGCGCCAACCACTCGGTTGCTCCTCTCGCTACCGTAGAAGCTGCCGTGGGAACCACGTGAGTCGAAATTCTCGCCTCCCCTGTCTCCTCGCTCGCCGCCACCGCCGCTGCCACCGACCCCGGCACCGGTGCTCCCGCTACCGCTGCCGCCGCCGGAAACGCCGCCTGTTCCGCCGCCTCCTCCCCCGCTACCGCCGCCGGATCCATGATCCTCTGAACTTCTGAAAGACGAAAAAACTGGGCTTAGTCATCGTTCAGGGGACGGCTAATACTTGGGTCGATGAGTCGCCACGAAATACATTCGTCACTTCCTCCTCGAGATTCTGTTTTATATATTTAACGGGGCACGCGGTGAAAAAGTACTGTTATATAAGTTAGATCTGCTTTAATTAGAAGAAAAAAAATACATTTTTCCTTTTCTATTCTTAGAAGAGTATCCTATTAGATTGATATTCTGGGACTGCTGACGTCACTTGTATTTATTGCCTTTGGAATTGCGCGATAATTCACTTTTATAAGATAAACTTCGGTCACTTTCAATCTGGATCGTTCGTCGTCGTCATGTCATCGTTTTGTTCGTTAATCTTGTTTATCGATGAAAGAAGATTGGCACATAGCGAAGACTTTTCTTTGAAAAAAATAGCACGGGACCAAACTATACAGTTTCATCCGATTCTGGCAGATTTCACGCAGTTGCTTTTTAAGTGTAGCGTTAAAAATTTTCGTATTTGTCGTCTCATTCTTTCTATATATACGCAATCATTGAAATACATCACAATTTCCTATTTCATATTTTATTTGCATAATTAATCTTATAATTTGTTTCTTTACAGCTAATTTGAAATTTATATGATATATGAACTGATTTGCATATTACAAATGACAATCCAAATGTAAAACAAGATTAATTTGTACAAAACTTGTAATTAACGCGGAAAAAACAAGCACGTATAATATAAATAAACGTATTCAAAAATACGTGATAAAAATATTGAAAAACAAAAATAATGTACGTGTATATACCAAACGTTTGAAAAAATATATATCTGGTGAAGAATCGTTCGAAGTTGACGAATAACTTTAATTTAACTTTAACTTAACTTCATATTGATGAAGTTACTTCATATAAACTTCATATTTTTTAACTTTAACTTAACTTCATATTGATGAGAAAATTTTTTAGATGCTTTTCATCAAAGCTGATACAATTTTTCCTTGATATGAATAGTGTGATAATTTTCTAGACGAAATAAAAAATAAAAAATTTTGACTTTTTTACTTGAAGGTTGCAAACAAATTGCAAAAGTTTGATAATGTTAAAATTAACCGTTATCAGTTAATTTATAATATATTTAGTAGAATTCAATAGAACTTTTAAATAATTGCTCAGATTTGTAGTGCTCTTTAAAAACTACAAAAAAATATATGTCGAATTAAAAATCTTAAATGTAGAAAGAATTCTTCTCATTTCCAATAAAAAGAAATATATTCAATAGAATACAATATAAATATGCTTATTATCGAGCGTTCTCTATATAACTATTGTGCAGGGTACAAAAAACTTGCACCACGTTCGTGAACTTTGCGACAATAGAAGAAGCTAATTATCATATGCCTTCAGTCGCGCGCAAAAAACCCAAATGATAAACTCATGTCGTATCAGTCATGCGAGAGACAGCAAGAATAGTGAACAAATAATAATAACAATAATATCACTCAGTAAATTCCAGTCTGAAACGTTTAGACATTCCAGCGGAAAGTCCCGAATATCGAAGAGGTACGAATATTTAGAATCAATGACGTATTTGCGTTTCTGTCGCCCCTGCACTTGCAAACTAACTTTAAACTTTTTCTGTCCTAGCCGCCATTATAATATCCATAATCCATATCACGCTTCTCCGACTCTTTATTTAATTTAAATCCTCAATCTGATCTCCTAATCTAAAAACTATATTATAAACTAAAAACTATATCATAAACAAAAATATATAAAAAGCGAGCCAAGTCAAATTTAAATATTCTCATCAGTGTAAAGATAGATTTAATTATTCCGTATTAGCCAACTTCAGATTTTAAAATTGTTGGGCACTTGAAATTAAATTCTGACATCAACAACGTCAGTCACTGCGATTGTATTAAAAAACAAAAAAAAAAACAAACAAAAAAAAACCGATATTTCGTGCTGTGAAGTTTTGTATAATCAAATGACACTTGATATCCCGAAATCACTGATAATGTACATACATTCAACTTCACTCGAAAGAATTTACAATATTTGAATAACTGAAAATATCGAAATGCTCGCACATTTTACAAAGTTGTTTTAACTGGAATGGAATAGCAGGAAAACGCACCTAATTAAAAACGTGCGATTCGTGAATTCTGTTATCTCGGTAGAATTTTATTCGATAAAACGTTGTTATAAAGATATTCTAATATACGCGTCAAACGCGTATTAAAGTCGCGACCAAGCGAGCGATCGACCGTTGTAATGGGAACTCATCAAACGATTGTATATCGAGATACGTAAAAATAATAATCCCCTGGCACATTGAAGTGCATCGTAATATTTGCTAATCATTTTAATAGCTCTTTTACATTTAATATTAATGTCATCACCGAGAGATCGTTAATACACGTACCCAACGATAAAACTTGTTAAAAATTGTTCGATCGTGTGTTAAAGAAGTGAATTATTTCACAAAATATCATATACTTTACAGAAATAGCGATTACAATAAACAATTATACGACTTAAAAATAATTTTTCCTCAGATTATAATAAACAAACCGTAAACAAATGTAGTAAAACATACGGATTTTTTCATTAAATTATAATTAATGAAGAAAGATAATACAACGAATTGTAACAAAGTCAGTTGTGTGTGAGTTGATATTATGTAATCTTTAATTAGTAATTTAATATAAATTATAAATCGCACGCGTTTCGGCTCTACTTTGAGCCATCTTCAGCAACGCGGTGACAGATAAATTAAATAATCTCAAGCTCTCCGACGAGCATAAGATGAGTACTTAAAAATTGAACGTACAAAGATAGTGTAATTTTCAAGAGAAAATATCAGAAAATTTTTGCTGATATTTATAGTTTGTTCTGTAAAATATTCGAACTAGAAATAAAAACTAAAACCGGCAAAGAGAGGAAAATTCAATAAATCAAGTTCGAAGGACGTGAAATTGACAAACTGAAATCTCGGGAAGACATCGGAAACTGAGATAATTTTCAAGCGGCGGTGATTGATATAATCGAGACAATGATACAATTAAAAAACGAACCTGATTTTAAATAACAACTAGTTCATCCGGTTGTCAACCGTTGACTGAAGTCAAAAGGCAAAACACTTACTCTTATTGTACATTGTACGTACCGTAAAAATAAGTGTTGTAGAGAAAGAAAAAGAAGAAGGGATTTAAATTAATAACAATAATGAAACAGAAATAAAAATTAGCCACCAATATAAATTCGGAAAATAATTACTGAAATTTTTAATAAAAGAGTAAATGTAAAGGCCGCACGTAACAATGTTTTAGTTGTAATCGTAAGGCCGTAAGAAAATAGACCAATCACACTCGATTATTCCTCAAGCGCGAGAAGAATAATCGACTGTGATTGGTCTATTTTCTTACGGCCTTACGATTAAAACTAAAACTTTGTTACGTGCAATGGCCTTAATGGTCAAAGTTTACAATTTACTTAAAATTGAGACATATGCATGATGTATATGCTCTGTGTCTGCTTGTGAGTTAATTCTATTAGTTTGAAGTTTTATGTGTGTTATTTCGGAAACTAATCGTTTGGATAAAAATTTTCATTGTCTACAATTGTCACATTCTCCCAATCAAATTTATGGTTGTGGTTGATTCTGTGTTGCGTAATGACGGAAGGAGTGGTTTATTATTCTGGATATATACTTAATAGCAATTTTTGCAAGATCTTTTACATACAATCTTTTTCTTTGAACTGATTAAGAGAGTGTCTTTATGGATTTTGATAAAGTTTCCAAGTTTGTTAAGACTAAAATAGGATAATCTGACATCTAAGTTTTTGGTAACATTCTAGCTGGGCCATACGGAATCGTGAACCAAGGAAGTTAATTTGTATTATTCTCTGTGGCATTAGCATTGCTCTGCTTTTATATTAGTTTGTCAAAAAAAGGACTTTAGTCTATAGTTAACAAACTATTTCGTTTTGATAGAAAATTGGGTCATCGTTATGCACATTTACTGATAACATCTCGTGCCAGTTTGGTGGCCGTAAATACGGTCAACGTTGCGGAAATGCCTTCGCGGCCGAGCAATTTGGCAAAAAATCGCAAAGAAATCATCATCCGGCATAAATATCTCAATCCCGGCGTTCATACACGGCCAGGTGAGATGAGGGTGGAGGTGAGAGGAGGTCGTGGATCGAGCCGGGACGAGTAGAACCGGGCTCGTAAATTCCTGACTACACTACTGACAGGTCTGACAGTTAACGCTCTCTTCCCCCTCCCCCGCACGCCCTTCCCGCTACAGTCGTCACGCTTCGACAGTTACTACTCGGGACTCGGGCGATAGCGCCCGCGCAGCCGTCGTGGACGTGGCAACATCGCCAGCGACCACGTCGTCACGGTCACCTGACTTTTCGTGGAAATGCGACGCCGCTATGCTCTCCTCGGTCGCGCGCGCGTGAATATAGGCGTGCAAGGCGTATAGCGTGCACGCACGACCTTTTTGCCTCCTTTTTTCTCCCCCGCTATTCCTCTTTCTCTCTTCCTCCACCTACATTCTCTCTCTCTCTCTCTCTCTCTCTCTCTCTCTCTCTCTCTCTCTCTCTCTCTCTCTCTCTCTCTCTCTCTCTCTCTCTCTCTCTCTCTCTCTCTCTCTCTCTCTCCCCCCCCTCTTCATCCCACCCCCTCCTCTACGGTGAGATCGATCGATTGAAAGGCAGTCGCGACTCTTCCGAACGGCGACACGCGATACGACTCAACTTAAAGTATGTACCGCGTGCCGTTGATGCCACGGAGAAAGTGCAGCGTAGCTATCTATTTAGCCGTAGAACACGCAATTCGTCAAATACGCAGTAAATAGACGAGGGCGATCGCGGCGCAGGTAATGACGTCAGGAAACACGGAGCGCGAATGCGTGGCGCGTATCTCGCGGGAGGGAAAAAAAAAGAGGGAGAGAGATTACGCTGCATATTGAAGCCAAGATAAGCGCGCCAGTGGTTCTCAACTTGAAGAATCACACATGGATGCATTCCATGTTATTCGAATGTATGTACGTTAATTGTGTGACCGGAGAAATATGAGCATGCGGATTATTGTAAACAAAGAGATAGTCTCTCAAGACACTCTGAAATTATATTAATACTACTGGTATTTTAACGGTTCGATTTTATCATATTAAAAACATCAATATGTTCGCGAAAACAACTTGAAACCAACTCTAGCACTGCGCAAAGTTATCACATTATGTATATTTATTCGTTTATCACGAGACGTCATATCACCTGAATATATTTGAAATCGTGTTGCTGAGCGGTTGATTTCGTTTTGTTATGATTATTCTAATATTAACTTACAGAGGGGAAGGAGAGTGAAGGAGAGAGCAAGAGAGTATGTGTTGTATGAGTACATGTGTCTGCTATGTACTATGTTAAAAGCCCAAGATACTATGGATAACAATCAGTAGATGAAGCCGAGCGATAACGAAGCTAAACATCGATAATACGTTATTATTCACGACGCTCAATATTACGATCCGAGTTTTGTGTCGGCAAAAAAATTTGTATGCGCCCTCATATATGGTTACTACAGTCGATGTGCAACAATAACACTACTTGGCATTGAACAATAATTACGATAATATGATTTACTCTTGGAATCGTAAAAAAAACAGCATGATTCGTGGAAATAGGAAGATAGAAGATCGCTGAATGAATTATCTTACGACGAACTATCCACAATACCTATCTTCCTTATCCAATGAATTTCAGATATTATTCCTCGCTTTATTCTGAAACTATGTATTAATAGTATAAAATAAAAGCATGAATGAAAATTAAGATATAAATTTGGTAAGATGATAGAATGACCGTTGGTCCATAACGACGTTTCAATATCGTCTTTTTACCTGCTTCCTGTGACGTGCGATTTAATTAATTCTTAGGACGTGACTCATCGTAAACCGGCACTTGTACGTGCCACTTTGAAGCCGAGAATATCTTTCTATTCTTGGACGAGATTAATTTGGAGGAAAAGGCACGATCGAGAACATTTCCATATCGACCGAAAGGATTCGGCCGTATAATTTACCGAAATTAATTCTCGCTAATACATTGCCGTATTACAGCTAAAATATACAATAAAAAATTTAATTTGAAATTGCGTGGTTGATTAAGATCTATGTTTCAAAGCTCATCTAAGAACTTTCCGTTCTAAATGGAAAAAAAAAGAATAGATGAAATCGGAATGTTCTCTCAACCATTGAAATTACATATTATTTCCGCATGTGGCATTGCCATATCTTGCACGACCTATATCATGATCAGAAACTAATTTGATGCTTAGCTAACAATCATAGTGATTTATCATACCGCTAGGCAACAGGGCATGTGGACTCTTATCTATAACAAACGATAGAAAGAACTGTATCACGTCGTTAGCGTATCACGTGTAATGTGTATTTTCTTTTTCTTCAAAAATACACATTTCTTCCGGTTGAAATATATAACATCACGTGTCTGTTGCGTCTCTGTTATATTCACGCTATCTAGTTCCGTTTCAAAAAGTCGGGTGCGTAACGAGAGTCAGTACGGAAAATCAATATTCCGGGAAAATCAGTAATGACAAATGAAAATCTATTCGACGAGCTGTCAATTTTGTAAATATCAGAAACCAGACAGCCGTCGCGAACGTTCTACGACTGATTTCATAATTAACATTTGTATGATCCGTTATTGCTTACTAGAGTTAGTCTTGTGTTTAAATCGATGTTCTCTTTATTATTTCATGTGACTATAGCAAAGCCATGTTCCCGAGTACTGCTAGAAGTACGCGTGCTGATCCCTAGTAATATCTATCATAAATCTTGCATCTTCCGAACTCCCCCATTTTTTTCAAGAGATATCCTGAGTTTATATATTTTTTTATTTGGTGTTTAATGGCGCCATCGACCCTATATGTTTTAAGTTTTTTGACACTTTTATTTCCTTTTTCCGTTTAGGAGGTTCGTATCTTATTTCTCTCCTTCTTTTGATGTAAGAACCAGTGTGAGAAAAATAAGAAAAAGAAAAGTAGAAAAAGTACGTGCTACTCTTTTAAGATCTTTTAAATTACATTATTTTAATTTCTTCTTCTTAGTCTGTCCCCTTTTGTACCCGAAGATGTAGAGATGGCACATGGAGCATTCTATATTTCACATTTAATCACTTTTTTAAGTTCGGATGTGCAGGTGATTAGCTCACAGCATCCTTGGAGGGGTACACACAGCAGTTGCCAGTTGCTATGTGTGGACCAACAGCTTAACGTCTCTTTCGAAAGACGGAATCCAAAGGACTTTCTCCGCAAAGTCCCCTCGTTAATTTCTTGCGCGGGGGGTGCAGTTTGAAATATAAAATTCCGGTGATCAGGTGGACTCGAACCCGATTCCTCGCGGTTACAAGTCTGGCGCTTTATCATTAGATCATTAGATCATTAGACCCTACCACCCGAGAATTAAAGCTCGTGACGGCTCATACAAGGGAACGTTTCGTAATGAGCGAACAACTTACCCGTGAGAGGGGAACCTGTGTTGAAGATGTTGTGGCTCGTAGTACTGTGTAGTGAGGGCTCGTTCGTCCAGCGTATGCTCAGTCGCGTGAGCCTTCGCTGCGGATTTGATATCCATGAACGCCACCGTCGCTGACGCACCCCCGCTGGTCGAGGAACCGCCGCCCCCGCTACCGCCGCCTGAACTGGAACCGGAACCGCCCTCATTGCTCTCGCCAAGGGAACTGCTGGAACCTCCGTCCACAGGGAACTCCTCACCCCGTGGCAGCAGCTTGACGCTCTGCACGCGTCCATACCTGAAGCATCATTAATCTTCATGTAACAAATGTCAACGCCATTGCCGAGAGGACGCGAGTTCAATCAAGAATGATTTCGTCAGATATTTCCCGACTTGGCTTAATCTAATCGTGAGAAGCAACGTGGAATTTTATTTTTGAGACATCGCTTATGGTTTTTAGGTGCATCGTTTACAAATCGATATTAGATAGAGTTGCTGAAATTAGCTTGATATTAGCTTCAACATTGTAGATTTAACTGTTTAACTGCTATGTGCAGAGTGCATCTTTCCTAAAATGTTACAAACATCCAACAAGCAGTGTAGAAATCGATATAAATTAAGGCCTCATGTCTCCACAGGGATGTATATCTTCAAGAAGCTACCTATTCCCGCGCGCGGAGTGTGTCCTCCGTCAGCAAACATTAGCTAGCTCCTACGAATATGGCAACGTCGCTCTTCTATGCGCGGCAACTGCGCCGAAGGGATCTCGCCGGGATCGTTTAGGATTTCGAAGAAAGAGAAGGAAAGATGCGCGAAGCACAGGGACCCCGTAATCCTCTGCCTCTAGAAAGCTCTCCTGGTACTCGATGCGAGCACAGGAAATTAAGACCAAAGCAGGGAGGGAGACAGAAAAGACATAAAGAAAGAGAGAGAGACAAAGTCTAGAAGAAAAAGAGACAACAGAAGAAACGAAAAAAAAAAAGAAAAAAACGAGACCTCGATCGAAGTCTTCCTCCGCTACGTTCAGATCAGTACAGATAAAAATCGTCGCGAATGTTTTTGCGGGGAGAGACCATGACGGCTCTCGCCGAGTGACTCGACTCACGGCAACACGGGAAGAGGAGAGAGCGGTGCGGAATGAAAGAAATGACATATAGATATATAAGGTGTCCAAAGAAAACGTCGGCTTTAATGTGCCGTGCCTCATCGATTGCATCGAGCTAATGGCAACGGTTACTTCAAATACCGCGCTATTACGAAAAAGCATGTCTTCGAATCGCGAATAAAGCTCGTTCTGTCAGATCCAATGATAAACATATGTGGACAATAAATTGCAACACAATGTTCGCGAATAGGTATTTATATCTTGATGTGCTCAGATGCAGTTACAACGGGCACATTATTCGATATTGCATAAAAGATTTAATGCAATATGACGTCAGACAAGTTAGAGTTTGATTTCTCTGGCTTCTGTGTTTGTTATTTTCCTTGATAAACATTTATCTTGAAAATTTGCGTCTCTTGCTTAGAAATTTAACGGTACGGAGTCGAATCGCGAACGGGAAAAGTTTTTTTTTCCAGGACGTGTGTAAACGTAGCGTCCGGCAGCGCCAATATCGATTTATTCCCCGATTGCACGGCGCGCTATTCTGCCGTCGTCCCATTGGGAAGCGCCGATATCTTTCGCGTTTCACGTTTCGCGTCTCGGCCTGGCCTCGGCGCAATTTTGAATCGGATGAAAGTTTCGAACGAAGGGCAAAAGGGAAGAAGAGCGGGAGAGGGATAACGCAAGAGAGTGAGAGGTCTCATTTTCAGGCTCCTATAGTAGAGAACTTAGGATATTGAATTTCGCACGAAATTAAAGAAAACAAAGAGTCCGGGAAGTTGTTTCTGGCACACCCTGTGTGCAGAGAGAGCGCTTGGCGGAGGCGATGTCGCCAAGTGGGGGGGGGGAGGTCGCCGTCGTGGTGGGGCGAGACGCGCGCCGATTGGCCGCGCCGGAGGGAAACGTCGCACGCAAGCGCAAACACCGGGACGTTCGGGGACTCTCCCGGGGAGTCGTTCGTCTAATCTCGCGTGAGTCGCACGTATCTGCTCTCTGGTCTCCCGAAGGACTTCTCTCTGCCATTTAGTCGTATAACTTCCACTGCGTAGTCTCATAAGCGTATATCATCGTAGGGGAAGCGAAAAAAAAACAGATATAACTGCAGAGAGCTCCTACGCATCAGCCGGGACAAGTCGTATCGTAATGATCGTTTCGCGCGTTTAGACGGCGAGAGGGAAATGAGGGTTTTTGTGCCGAGATCTGGACGGATTACCTGCAGGGATATTTTACTAGGGCCCTCCACGAATCGAAGAGCGCTGGGAGGACTTGGTTTCTCTCTCGTAGAGGCGAAAAGTCTCTCGAGTAAAAGGCAGCGAGCGTGTCGCCGATGCCTGGCGTATGTTTCTCCTCTCGTGTTGACCGCTCGCACGGGGCGTGGCCCCTCCCTTTGTCGTTCTATCGACTAGAAAAGGGTTTTTTTCTGCGTTTCCTCGTTGTTGTTCGTTATCGATAATGCTCGAGTACTTCTCGCCGTAGTTTCGATGAATCGATCATTGACGAGCGGGCGAAAAAAAAAGAGACGAAAAAAAAAGACCAAGAAATCTCGCATTTTCGAGGACTCGAGTATTTCGGCGATCGAGAATTATCTTTGGGAGTCTCGATCGCGAGTTTCTCCGGCGGGAGGAAGGCAGGAGAAGAAGCAAGCCAAACCCGCGTATAATCTTTGCCACGTATGCATCTGGAAGAACGCGCGCACGAAATGGCGGACCCCGCGCTCTGTGAAGCGGCGGCCACCGCTCTCTCGTATAATCACGCGCCTCGGCCTCCGTCCCGCGCGCTCGAGAAATTATAACATTTTCTCCCATTGTAGGAAAAATCTGCGACGTTCTGAGCAGGAGACGGATTCTACTGTGTGATCTGTGCTGTGTTCTCTCCGGGCTCTGCTACCGTCCGTAGAGTTCCCGAGACTACTTGTGCGAAACCAAATTCTCGTTTGCTGCGTTGTTCTCGACGCGCGCAGCATACCAAGTGAACCAAGTGAATGCCACAGTTGCTCGAAACGGAATCTCGGATGCCGGTGCTGCGAAAAACCTCGAGCGTTCCGTTTCGAGAAGCGCGTTTCGAACGTTTTCGAAATTTATCGCGCCTCGTAACGATGGCCTCCTTCAACGACGAGAGATATATGTAATTTTTATCTCGTCGATTAGTGCCGAGTTTCCGATGTAGGAAAACCGAACAGAAATTATTGTTCACATAATTATTATTAACATTTTCATATCAATTGCGCGCAAATCGATCACGAAATTGCGCAGCTGAAGATCCCGCAGCAACGAACTGCACGATTCCGTCAATCGTTTATCGCCACCGTGTGGGACACCTTGGCGAAAACGCGCACGGGGGATGCGGCGTATTTTCATCAGACCCAAAAGAAAATTCGTCGAGATTCTCTCTTCGCTGGCGTACTGGAACCGCGACCGCGTTCTGCCCCTCGACGAGAGCCGTTGCCGCGCTGCCTCTCTTTCCTTCCTCGTTCTTACCGTCATCCCCCCCCCAGCCCCGCCACGGTCCCTCGCGCCCATCCCCACGTTTCCTAATAAAAAAAAGGCACGCATACACAGGCACGCTCGTCGGCGCGCTTTGGTACAAATCTCTCGCACACAACGAGCGCCCCTTTTCTACGTCGTATGAGTGAAAGCGGGCGAAGGGAGGGAGATTAGCGGGGCAGAGAGGACGTGCGTGCACGGCACAGTGGGGAAAACGGGAGGAAGAGGGATAATGGGGCGGAGAGGAGACCGGCGCGGGAGCGATACCGGTGGAGAAGGGATGCGATGCGCGATTCACGGCTCGCTCGCCAGGCAAGCAAGCAAGCAACTAAAGCAAGCTAAGGAGTCTGGAGTCGCCCGGAGTGCCACGGCGACTCCTCAGCTTGCTTCTTGCTTGCCTCACTTGCCCGCTTGCCTGGCGAGCGGGCCGTGAGCCGTGAATCGCGCATCCCTTCCCCACCGGTATCGCTCCCGCCGGTCTCCCTATCCTCCCTTCCCCTGCCCCTCCGTGCCCCTTCTTTATCCCCCTCAAAATGCTCATCGAGGAATTTTACTCGGGCAGACTCGCTCCCAGGCTTGGGGTTTCCCCCTGTTTCTGGTCGACGCACGACGACGGGTTCTGCTTTATGCGGCGGCATTAGCATGGGTCTCCATAAACCGAAGAAGTCTCTAGGTCAGCGCCGTGTTCTCCCATGTTACAAGAAAACGCCAGTTTCTCGCTCGTTCGCCATCCTGGACTGGATAGGACACTTCTCTCGGTGATCGCGAGGCCGTTTAAAACGCCACCGTATTAAATAATGATCGCGCCCAATGGAGGACGGTAGTTTCTATCGCGATTCTATAACGACGTTTCGACGGCAGCGAGGTAGCTCGGTAGAACGATCGTCGGACGTAATAATGTTTTTCCTGACTGCAAACAAAACTGCGCGGTCGAAGCAAATGGAAAAACACCGCGCGCGACTTCACCTCCGACGCTTAAGCTAATTACGCGAACAAACATGCGTCAGCCTCGCAAGGAGAACGGTAAATTTCCGCGGATGATTCGGAATATTTGCGAGGTGTAATTTGCTCGATTATATCGGGGATGCCGATAATGCCGAGTTACGAATAAAATGTTTTTCCTAAAGACGTTATATTTACTGGGGGGAAAAAAAAGATACATGTGTTTCGTTCCTTCTATATTTACTTTGGAACTATATACGCCGTCTCGTCGATGACTCACCGGTCCAAGTGTTAAATGTATTTGCGTCGCATTATCAGCGTACACGTAGCTGCAGGTGGACATTATCGCGATTACATCGACGGGCACTAAGCCGCTTTAATCGCGCCGTCCATCGCGACGGTGACGGTTCGAACGATCGTACACGTCTTTCCACGTTTCAAACGGGAGACGTACAGGAAATCAATACATCGGCCCACGACGAAGAGTCTGAGGGGCGAGACAAACGCAGAAACTCGTCTTCTTCCGTAAACTCGTCAGCGTTATAAATAATGAATTATCGATCTATTTCACCCGGTGGACGATGCGTCGCCGCGTCCCTCCTGTTTATAGAGGCGTCCGTAAAGATAGTAACGTGGCATTTATCGCATTTATTGCGAGAGCTCATACCGGTTGATCATTTGAAGCTATAATGGCGTGTGAATTATTAAACGCGAATTTTCTAGCGGTTTTCAATTTTCTTTCGCGGTCGACGCAGTCGGAAATTTATTAACTCTTTCTCCTTTAAATATTTAATCCCCTTTCAGGATGTCAGCTTGACAAATAACTTCTGTTAGATCGCAAGCAGTAATGCGTTTTGGTCTAGTAATTTTTTATCGCTGCATATAAAACAAGATATCATTTTTTCCAAGATCGTGTTAAACTTGGTCTTGCGTTATAAAAAAAAAACTGAAAAATATACCGGGAAGACTTGACATCAATTTTTACACCCGCGGCAACTGCGTATGCCGAGGCTCTCTTCTGCATTATCACGTAAATAAAACATCGCGCGCCTCTTCAAAAATACGCTCGTACGGGATATATACACGCGCGGTGTACGGCAACGCGCGTTGCACAAGAGTCCGGGTTTTCGCGAGTGTGACGATCTAACGTTAACAATGCGAGGTTTCGCGATTCCGCGAAGCGCGACGCGGGTAAAAAGGAAACACAATGGGCAGAGTGGGCACATCGTACACAACGACGATGATGACGGCAATGACGACGACGACGACGACGACGAGAAGAAGAAGAAGAGAGGACTTTTGTTCCTCCGCTCTCCACCGCGCTCTCGCTCGTGCTCTCTCGCGGTTATGCTCTGGCTCTCACCGCATAAAACATCTAACAATGTTGCCACGAAGATGTTTACCGTTGGAAACCCCAAAGGGTTTCGAGTTGAAAGAAGTTTATCGGTCATTTTTTACTCGCCGCTGCGCTCGTCTTTCAATTCTTTTTATGACAGATTCTTATTATTCTATAATGTGCACGATGATGCAACGTAGAATCTCACGCGAATCTATTTTTCCTTTAAAACATCGAATAAATATTGTAATTATCGCTAAAAAAACGAAAGCCGAGCGCTGACGAGGCAATGAAATACTGACGTCAATGGAATGCCCGAAGAAATAGAATTTTATACGTTTTGATGATTAAAAAACGCAAAAGCAAGGAGTATTCAAGAGTTTTGTATGTTTTGTAATGTTCATTACGAGGCTAGGACGTAACCTTAATGATCTAGCAGAGCATTTCCTTATTATTATAACATGGTTATTAACTAGATGATTCAATCATGTAACCAACTCAAGTAGGTCAACTAACTGATAAGGATTTGATTGTGTACAAGCCGCAATGCCGCGTATGTAGAAATTACAAGAGCACATACGTGTGTAATTCGCACATTTCTTATTCTAGTTCAATGCTCATTACGAGTTGTACAAATCGCGTTTGAACCGGACTGTTATATCAGCCCCGATATAAATATCACGACAGAGATTGGCACACGCAATTACGGTTGGAGATCGTACATCTTAATTTAAAACGTCCAAGATTCAAGGAGACTGACAAACGATGTCCCGACGCGTTCTCCCCAATTCCAGCCCTTACCCGGAAGGGAAGACAGCCCGTCAAAGTTAGAATCGCGCGATAGACTCAGCGACGAAAACTCGGATTAACATCGAGAGAGATCCGTTGTGAGAGAGCTTCAATATTAAACATTCTCCGGAACGTTCGGCGAAACGTGTCTATAAATAGACTTTCGTGGGAATCGCTTCGAATCGGAAGCGGAGATCCACGGTGCGAGGACGTGCGATCGTTTTTTCGGGGGCAGGAAAAAGAAAAAAAAAGAGGAAGGCAATTCGGCATATCTCTCTGAAACTCAGTCGGGACCCGTCTCTCCGAAGGCGGACGGGCACGTTCTCCGGCAGACGACACTGACACAAGCGGCGACTATCGCGGGGCCTCCGCCGTGTCGAGACGCCCCAATGAAGCCGGCGAGGAGGAACGTGGCAACAGCGCTATGACTCAGCTCTCCTCGTTTCAACCTCTCTTCCCTCCCCCCCTGCCTGCCTGCCTGTCCTGTCCTGTCCCGTCCCGTCCCGCTACCCTGCCCCGCGACCCAACCCGTCCCCCGTCCTCCGTCCCGTCGTCCAGCCGGCACTACGCAGCTGACGCCCTTCCCCTCCCCCGCCGAGGGAAATTGCCCCACCATCCGCCACCCCCTCCGCCATCCTTCCTCGCGTCCCAGACACCGGTCCACCACTCTTCTCCATCCCTATCGCGGCCCCTACCCGCGTACCCCACCACCGTCGACCATGCCGACTCTCGCGCGGGATACCCGACAACTCGTTTGCCCCCACTAAACCTCCCGGCGGGTACACGGGGACGATTTCTACGACGGTGCGGTGCGCGGCGGTGCGCGGCGCGTCGCGTCCGTGCCGCTTCGCCGAGGAGAGACGAGCGTGCAAAGCCAGCGCAAAAAGTCCCCTTTGGAAGAAAAACATCTCTCTTTCTCTCCCTCTCGCTGTATCCTATCGTACCCGCCGACCGACCCTATCCCTCATCTCTCTCCTCCTTCGTCCACCTCCGCGGGACTCCTTTTCCTCTCCTCTCTCTACTACCTCTGCCGGTTCCTTCTCGTTGTGTTCCAAGACCCTTTCTCCGGTCTCGCTCCTCTCGTTCTTGCTCCTTTTGTCTCGGATCTTCTTTTTCAGGGCCTTCTGCCATTCTGTTTCTGTCCGTCCCGTGGCAGGGACGAACAATGCAACGTGATCCAGGTGCAAGAATAAGGGGAGAGAAGGCACGAGGGGGAAAGGGGATGAGGGAGAGAAAGAGGGATTGGTGGCGATGCGTGTGCGACGTGACTAGTTACGGCATGCGTGAGCTAAATCCATTTCTACGCTTCGCGCTTATTTTTCGGCATTCTGCGCTGTCAAAATCGATAGTTCCCTCGGTTCCGCTCTGTCGTTAGGCGAGCGTTCTCGTTCAGGGATCCGATAATATTCGGCACAGTTCGAATGCGATCGGAAGAATGGAAATATCCGTTTTATTAGTATTATCTTTTTCTTTTCCTCGCGAGAAATCTTTTCTTATTTGATACTCTCTTTCTTTCTCTCGTTGTTATATTAGATTGACCTTTCTTATCGGTCGCATTGTCCCTGATATCGCTTATTTCTGTGTAACATCGATTTGACAGGTTTGGAATTAAACCGTTTTTGCGACGTCGATAATCCTAGTTTCTAGTAACGAGGAATATCCCTCATATATAAATCGACATGAATTATAGTACTCTGATGCGTTCTTGAAATAGAAGTCTTGATATCGTGTTATCAATTGTTATCAATCGTTTGATTACCGCAGCTTGGGTAAACGTAGAAATGCAAATGCAATTTATGCGAGGATCGTTGAACGCATTTGAATAAAATAACAACCAAGAATTAACGTGCCGACGCATAATATAATGTTAACAGTTATGTATCTTTTTAATTTCATTTTCCTTCTCAAACGAAATTACGTGTTTTGTAATTACAGTTTTAATCACAACGATAATACAAAACATCCGACTGCGAAACCGTTTATTACTTATAACTACCTATAAATACGAGCGGTCAATGCACGTGCCTTACTCATTGGCACTTCTTGGAAATACATTTTGTACAGACAGAAATAGTCTTATTAGAAAGCTTATTAAGACATTGATTGCAGCTTAATCATCTATGCGAAATTAACAGCTAAGATTAAATTCTTTATTAGAAATCTAAAATTTTTTTTAAGATATGAGTAACTTCCAAAAGTTCTATCAAAAGTATTGATTCACTTTCAAGAGTTCTATCGAAAAGTATTGATTCAGATCGATCGAGTGTTTGCGATTGAAATGTTCACTAATTTTTAACGAAATTGACGTTTTTCGAATGTTATATAAATACATTTGTACAAAGCCCACTTTACACGATTTATAGTGAGCCTTAAGAGATGAAAGAAGATCGGAATAGAGAACGAAACAAATAAGAATAATCGAGCATTTTGCAAAATTTAATATTGATGCAAGATAATTGCTTTTCCAGTTCGTATGAAAAATATATACGATTTTGGAATTAATCGCGCGATTATTCTGTAATCATCGAATTATCAACAGCCTTCCCGGTCTAAATCCAGGCAGAAAGGAGAAGCCAATGACTACGAGCGAGGCCCCGCGTAGCGTAGGTTCGAGGTCGAAGGCGGAGAAGTCACGTTAGGCGAGTGTGCCGCTTCTGTGTCGTATAGTCGAGGTGCCGTTATTTTAATGCAGATACGCGGAGACCGGACGAGAATGAAAGGCCGTAGGAGACACATTCGCGCGTTGCATATACTCTTGCGCCAACGCGCGACAAAGAGACACCACCACCACCACCACCACCATCATCAGCCGCGTCTGTATCTCGCCGTCGGGTTTCCCGCCAGGATTTTTCCGCTCGGCGAGTACCACGACGCATGAATAGCCGCTCATTATCATTTCGCGAAGACGGTTCGCGATTCTTATGCATTTTTTCTCTCGCGGTGACGAGCGATGGCACGAACTGCAGAACGAAGAGAACACGAGGTGTCACGAAATCGGATTGCGCGTAGCGTTAGTTTCTAGGAAATTTTAAAGCCGGTTTTTTTAAATTTCGAGATTCCAATAACACTCCAAATTGTAAACCACTGAGACAATGAAAGCTGTTATAGAAGTCGCTTTTTGATAAACTAATTTTTATCTCAAAGACAAAAATAAATAATAGGAAGTTATTAATTTAAAGTAAACTTTAGCAGAGTTTTATTTATTAAGTTATTAATTATTAAGATAGCGAAGAAGATTAGGGAATAAAAAATGATATGCTTTATCGACATTTTCGTTAAGAAAAAGTTAAAAAATTTCAAATTTAAAAAAAAATCATATATGTCATTTTGACACCTCGTATAAGGCATACAAAAAATTTAAAGCGAATTTTATTTGAAATTCCCTGGATGTAGAAAAAATTAATATAGCACGGGACTTGTATAATGATGATAGTTAATGCAGCATTTTCGCCATTTTGGTCAAGCTAATTATACTGCGACGTCGATGGCAACATGAATAATTTTTGTAACTGATGCGATGATCGATAATAAAGTCAATTAACCGGGCAGCTAAATCGAACTTGATAGCGATATGGAAATTTTCTCCGCGATTTTAATGCGGATGCGTACGCGGAGACATAATGTTGTAATCTTAGCTCGAAGATAAATCATCACGGAAATATTCCGCGAGTCGGGTCAGACAGCGTCTGGACAATGCAGCCTGTCTGGCAGGTTTCTAAATACCTAGCACCTGTTACAAGTCTAATTCTTCCGTAGCAGTGGTTCCCAAACTTTTCAAAACAACTTCCCCGCTTCGTCCGCGGAGAAGCCTTACACGGCGACCTGCCGTAAGGAATAACTTTCCATCAAGGTGTAAACACAACTGTTTTACCTACAATTAGGTCAATCGACAATTCGTGGTAGAACTGTCGCGTTCGTAACATTAGAAATATTTCTGATATCTAATTTGTAGGATTTCAGACTTCATTGGATTTTTAGGATTCGCAGCGATTTTCTCTCGCACGTATTCTCGATTCAGGCAGTAACACGTCAGAATTCAGAATACTTGGTTTTTTTTTTCACCGAGGCATATACAATTTAAATGAACGGAAAAAGAAAGAGAGGTGACGCGAGAGAACCTTCGTCTTCGGAGTGTCGGGCGACTCGTAAAGATAGTCGATCGTTCTATCGGGGAAGAAGAGGAGTCGGAAGAGCGAGAAGTAACGGTAGTCGATATTACGACCGCCGCCGCCGCCGTCGCCGCGCCTATATTCCATCGTGGCGTTTGTCGTTCGTGTCTCTGCCTCCCTGGAGAAAGCCAACGGCTGGTGTCGTTTGTACGCCGTGCTCGCGTTGCGTGTCGGGCGCGTCGTGAGAGCGCGAGATAAAGGGGATGCGAGTGGAGGACGGTGTATTATTATACCGGCGGCCGTACCGCGAATAAGGCGGACCGATGTCGCGTGGAATGATCGGTCACGTCGACTCGCGTCGACGGTAAGAAGACGGCGAGCGACTCTTGATCGAGAAATCGCCGACGAGAAACGATAACGCCCCCCCCCCCCCCCCGACTACGAGCGAGCCCTTGAAAACGGCCACAGTCATAACGGTTTACAGCATAGTTGTAAAGTTGCCTCTCTCTCCCGGTGGAGATCCCGTCGGAGTAACTTTTCGTGTCTCCCGCCGCGCCGTGGTGGAATACGACGTGTTCTAACACATTTTTACAGCGGTAGTATTTCTGTACGCGACACGTCGCGTCGGCCGAAAGGGCGACGCGACGCTCTCGAGAACGGGAGTGGGCGGAGGAGGAGAGCTCTTCGACGTACACACGAACGTCTGGAGAGGAAACGGGAGCGAGGGAGACGAGGAAACGAGAGAGAGGAAGAGATCAAGGTTCGAGCGAGAAAGGAGGTTCGGGCTCGCGCGAGCCAGTGGCGTAACACTCTTTCCCGGAACGATCGCGGACGACCGATTCAATTGTCGCGCTCTGAGAAACCCACGCGTTGCCTCGGCGTTTCTCAGATTCCATGGATTTTTCCACAACGCGACGGGAAAGAGAGCCCTCGAGTGCCGTCCGTCTTCTCGCGCGGAGAATAGCGGCGCTCCTAAAAGTCACGCGGACGTTTCTGCGCGTTTCTCGTAAAGTTGAAGAGTACAAGCGAGTGAATCGGCCGTCGATTGCGCGTTACCGCGAGGCGGATGCGCGGCGGACGTTGAGCAAGACGTGACCGACGGTCGTAAGCGGTACGAGAGAGAAAGAGAGAGAGAGAGAGAGAGGAGGCGTAAAAAACGCGGCGGCGTTAAAAAAGCGCGGGAGAATACATAAATATTTTGCAAGGTGCGGCTACCGGTGCGCGGGAGTTACGCCATTGGATGCGTGCACACGGTGCAGCGCAACTACAGCCTCCCGTCGCGGTGTTCACACCGCGCCGAGGCCTGCCTTTTTCTAGGGCTCCCTTCTCTCCGCGTGCGGGCCGGCGATTTCACCACGCTCAGCTGGGCATGGTTCTCCGCCGCGCGCGAGGAGGCGTGCGTGCGTGCATGTGTGTGTGTGTGTGTGTGTGTGTGTGTGTGTGTGCGCGTGCTCGCGTTTGTGCGCTCCTCCGCGTAACACAAGTGTTGTACGTTGCGAGAAGACGTGCTAGGACAACGATTTCGTCGCGATGTTTACACGAAGAGTCGCCTCGTATTTCTTCGATTTCTCTCTCGCTCGCGACAGCCCGGTATCGTCTCGGCGAGTTACGCGACCCGGACGACAAACACACCGACACCGAATTCTCGTTGTCGAGGTAAACATGGCCGCGCCGTAAACAGGAAGTAGGAAAATACAGAGCCGGTGCGCGCGTGGAAGGTATTTCACGCTTTAAGGCCTAACGGGCTCGTGCGACGGGCGTTGCTGAAGCCATTGTAAGCCCCAGTTCACGGTATAAAAATGTGAGAATAAACGCTAGGAAATTGGAGTATCAAGATTATCCGTACGAAAATCAATTTGCATCCGATAAAAGCAGCTCTTAACATTTAACACACACACACACACACACACACACACACACACACACACACACACACACACACACACACACACACACACACACACTCGAAAAGGGTATCCCGAGCGAAAGAAACGAATTGCGAATCGTGAACTGTATCGGAGTAGATGAGTCATAAAACACGAGGAACAGAAAGGGTTATTACGTTAATTAGGGAGCCGTAATGTAAGATAAGGCAATCGCGTGACGCAGATAGAAAAAAAATTAAGAGGAGAAAAGTCGCGGGGTACTCTCCGGTACGGAAACTTGAAAAAAAAACACGATATATCATCTTCGGTGTTTCTACGCTCGCGTATTCCTAACGCGTGCGAAATCATTTCGCAATTATCTCGTCGGTTCTTGCCAGACAAAAGGGAGAAAACGCACACGGCCGGAGAATTACAGCGTGGACTTGTTTCTGGGAGGAGGGTGGGAGCGGGGGAGGAGGGACGGGGAACGGGGGGGGGGAGAGGATAGAGGCTCGAATGATGATATCAGGAGAGAAACGAGTTCTCGTTAAGGGGTAGACTGCGCTTGATACATATGTGTGCGCGCGATATATAAACTCGTTGCACGAGAGGAATTCTTTTATTTCGAGCGAAAACACGCGGTTAAATAGAACTTTTCCGTTCGCGGGACAATACGACAGAAATAAATAATTAGAAAAAAGGGATGGTAATTTCGTAGTTACCGCCTATCGCGTGTCGCGACGGCTTTTCACGGGCGCTTATTAACGCCCGTGTGTCATCTGTCCGTACGTCGTGCAATTATTCATTTTGTCGCGACACGAAGGAATCGTTTGCCCGCGATGCGTAAAGCGCGTAGAATTTGTGGTGTGAAACCCGAAACCCGAGTTCGAAACGTATCCTCGGCGCGGGCGCGGGCGCGGGCGCGGGCGCCGCGGCCGGATGTTACATCGCGCAACAATGTTACATGTTGTGTGCTATCTTCTTTAATATTCCGCAGTATATCGGTACACGAGCGGTGGGTTTAAGGCGCGCCGCGGACAAGGGTGAGGTGCGCTAAATATAAATAATTAATAACGCGACACCTCGGCGTGCCTTTAACGTCGCGGCTGGATTATTACGAAACGCGCGCGTTACGGAACTTGCAAAAAAGTTTTTAAAAGACCGGCTCGCTCGTTTCTTTCGCAATCGAACGTTACTGTGAGTCAACAGGACGCGCGTTTCGTTTCGAAGGAAGATTCGGCCGAGAGACAAAGGAATTCCTTCGAAAACAGAAATATCTCGGATGGCCGACATTTACCTTTCAAGGCTGATGTTTCGGGACGCGTTCGGCCCGTCCATTTTTCGTCACGCTTGCGTAAGCTTTGTCGGTGAACTGTCGAAAGTACGCCGAAGGAAGGAGAGAACCGCGACGACCTGCTCGAAAAATCGATTCGTAAAATCGACTTGGCTCTTCTCCGCGGTGGGTGGCGCACCGGACGTAAGCCTATACGAGGCGTCTGTTTTTAATGACGATCTATTTTCGTCGATGGCATTCGAACCCGCGCGCGGTTGTTTCGTCAGTCAACAGGAAGCAATAGAATTTTATTTTCCTACGTGCGTGCGCGCGGAGGTCTTTCCTCCTCCGCCGCGGTGATCGGGGTTTCGCGACTAGCGCGACGCAAAAAGGGAGAAATGCAATATCAAGCGACCGTTCATAAGTCATAACGGACGAGACGCTCTCGCGTTTCTAATGGAACATGGTTAGCATGGGTCGATTATGCGAATACTTTAGCGTCGGCCGAAACCGACTTTGTTCCTTAACCGGCCGCCATAAATCTCGCTGTAACTCGCATTAAATGCAAATTTGGTCGGTACGCGCAGCGCGACGAGGCTTGATTATTTTTCGCCCGATGCCGTTACACACGTCGCGAATGTTTCGTTAACGCGAAAACGTCGAGGGGGATCTTTTGCATCTGGCTCTCGAGCGCGGTCGTTCAATCGGCAGTCTCGCAATTTTCCAGAATCTCACGCGAGCGCGTGAAACGCAAAAAAGAATTCGGACCGCCCTGGCGTTGTTACGAGGTGTTATTACGTGTTTTGGCCTTAAATTTTCGCTGCACTCCGGTATTGGCACAACGCAGCTCGTGCCGCGCGTGATTGTGGATTCGACGCGCGCGACCTTGCGATAACGGCGCCGTCGGCGCGTCAGAAACGTCAGGAAACTGCAGTTTCCCCGGCGTATGCATTGTTCCGTTTTCCGCGGCTGGCAGATGCCACGGGGTGAATCGATTGGCCGGTCGACCGACCATATGGCATAAAAGATGGTCGCAGAACACCGCGTACAATGCCTCTCGCGCGAACGGATTCAGATAATCGCATTTTACTTGATTTTATTAACGCATTTTACCTGCTTCGAGTAATCTGTTTGCAGTAAAATCAGATTTTGGAAACAATGTCTACGCTGTGTAATATTTTAGCTTTTCAATAGTCTTTTCAACGGTTGTTTTTATAATTAATTAGAGAAGGTGCCATTTTCGGTCGGACTGGATCTTGACAGCTTAATAATATTTTTGCGTAAATTTTGTATACTTCTTCCCCACTCAATAGGTAAAGTAATGACTAAGTAAGTTTACCGTGTTGGAAACAGTATACAAAATTCGCACGGAAATATTATTATTCGACCACCAAGATCCAACCCAACTAAAAATGGCATCTTCTCTAATTAATTGTAAGAATCATATCCTGTTTCACTTATTATTTTTATGTTATGTAGAAGCGCGGTTACAATTTTTACATATAAAAGATACAGGGGATCAAAGTCCACTTTTGATTGAAATTGATCTGATTATGCTATCTTGTGGCATTTTCAAAGAACTTTCATAATTCTTACCTATTTTGATAAAGAACAGTTATAATTCAATGGCAACAAAGGTCGAAAGAATTGTACCGTGCTGAAAAACGATTACAGTCCACACGCTTGTGAGGAAGAACCATCAGAGTCCAACATACCATGTAAACACTAAGTAAACCACTAAGGCATACATTCCGATATTCACTGTCAGTACTGAAAATCTATAATGTACGTAACGTAAACTATCTGATGTCTTAAAATTTTAAACTGACATTTTTCTCGAAATTACTCCGGATAGATATGTTGATCGTTTTCCCTCTGTACCCATCATATTAATCCTAACGCGACATTAAAAAAATATAATGGCAAAAAAATAGTGTGATATATGTAACGTATCATTGACAGACTTGTTATTAATAGCAAATTCGGTTGGACGCACCAGTGCGCAGTCAGTGCACATTAAAGTCGTACACAAATCAACGTAAAGTGTATGTTTAATATAAACGGGTTAAGTCACGAAATCCTCAATATTCTTTATTGTATTATTTGGTAAAATATGTGTATTGGGCATTTTATCAGTCGAAATATTTTACTTTAAATATTAGAGATTAAAGCAGTGTATAACGGCTTTAATGTGCACTGACTGATGCGTCCAACCAAATTCGGTATACGAGTGTCAATTTCGGCTCTCGTTTCACGGACCTCGAGGAGTTACGGATAGAAAGTCCGATTCCTCGTATTACTCCGACCGGTCACGCACATTCTTGTAATTGAATTTTGCCGTGCACGATGAAATTTCAGCAACGGCGCGGCCGGCGACCGCCTGGCCTCGGCGATTTTCAATTCGCGGAATTCGCCGCGGCCGGCGCGCTGACGTGAAAGTTCACCGTGGAGTTCGACACGTTGACAGTTCGTCGACCCCGATCAAACGAAAAACCGGCCATGTGGGTCTTGTCGCACGTGCCCGTGCATACGCGCTCGCACGCGCGCCCGCGCTCGTTTAGAACGTGTCTAAAAATTCAAACGCGCACCGCGACCAAGTTAAGACAAGGAGAAATATACAGAAACGCGGGTCCGAGATTCACGAGGGAAAAAATCAGAATAATTGAGGGAAAATACACAGCGGTGGATATTTTCGTCGCAGCCGGTGCAATATTTATACGGCGAGAGCGGCTTCACGTGCCAATGCAGAACGATATCTTTGTGTCACTTCTCCCGATGATGATTGAAGATCCCGACGATTTTCGACGATAACGGCTACCAAGATCCCGTGATGACGAAACACGTTGGTATCGCGAACGCGCCGTGTTAATTACCGCGATGATCCTTTACGAGAGATGCGAGAGGAAGAAAAGAAGAAAAGAAAAAGAAGCGTTTCTGCTCCGCCGGGCTAATGAGCAAGACACAGGAAGCTTTCTCCGTTCCGGGCGATCCGTTTCGGACGCGCGCGCGCGCGGATATCGGCGCCGATTCGCGTCGATGCTCTCGAAACGCTGACCGCGTTTAATAGACGTCGTTGTGTTGCCTTTACGATCGTGCACCGTGAGTTATGTACGTGTGACGCGCGGCGAAACACGCGGAACGTGCACGCGTTTACGACCACGTCATCCCGAGTGCCGCGGGTGCGGCTTTTAACGATGAGAGAAATAGAAACGTCGGATCAACGACACGGGGATTTTTGGACACTTCGCGCAGGTACCCGTGCGAAGTCATTCAAAGTTTTGAAGATTCTCGTGAGACTTGTAGACAAACATATTGCGACAACTTATAACTAATTGACAGCTTTACGACTCGTCCGATCGGCGGGTTAATTAACTCGTAACTGCGACACAACCCGATGATCGAAATGTCGGACGAATATAACTGCTCGGGGACATTAACATTTATTGCTAAATTTATCGACGTCACACACGATGCGCTTCGATTTCATCACGACGGATTTCAGAGGGAAAGTTATTCCGGACGGCACGCAATGGCCGCTAATATAACTTTATATAAGTAGACTGGAAGATACAGATATATCTGAACGTGTAACATAAAAATCACACAGGCTCCTTAATTCAAAAATCATCTTACGAGCCGTTTGATTTAAGAAAATGAAAGCGGAAGAGAAATGCAGTGCTAAGCCAACGTGTTCCGTGACGGATAGATCACCTGGATGAAACTGAAGCAAGTGTTCTTAGCAGAAGACATAAAACAAAAAAGAATGTAACAAAAATACGTGCCGGCTGATCTTCCGCTTTTACAACATGTTTGCTTTGTGTTCCAGAGTATTTGCTCGTCAACACGGCAAACAAAAGCAATTTACGGTGAAATCAGCTTACGCAGAATAATAATATACGATCTCCGTATGTCCAATTGTTTATATCCATTCGCGTGTTTTATAATCTCTTATTTATGCAGCGAGTACGTCAAGCAAACGTTCCGGTATCTTCTGCACCCATACTTTTCGAAGCTTTCGCTAGGTACAAACAAAAACGTAGGTACCGGTTCATTCATGCGACCCAGTGATGGGAAAAACGCGTAATACACCGGTACCGTTAGACAAACTTTGTCAAAGTTCACGCTTCGCGACGAGCGCGAGAACGTCGCGGAATCGAAGCCTCGCCGACCCGACCCCCGTCTTAAGCAGGCAGCGAAGACGTATCACCGCGGAGCCTTGTCGTCGGCTCTCCTCTCGCGGAGTACGCTTGTGTCACCTCCGCCCATGTAGTCGCTGGCCTCATAGGTGGTGATTGAGAGAGAGAAGGCGACGGGGCGGTGAGGGAACGACGGGGAAAGGGGACACGCGCGATTATGTAACGTCGAAGACGCCGGCCAACGCGGCGGGTATATACGAAGAAGAGGCCGGTTCGCTTCTTCTCCGACTCGAATAACCGTTGGCATCCGAGGCACCAGATCTTTGAGCGAAAAGGTTACTCCTACTCGCTCGCTCCGCACCTACGGCCGCTTTATATGCCGCGGCTACCGCACTCTTCGTTCCACGTTCTCAGATTATCCGGCGATAAGGTACCGTTCTTTCTGTCTATCTATCTATCTCTCTCTCTCTCTCTCTCTCTCTCTCTCTTTCTCTCCGCTGGTCACCATAAATTTTCCTCGTGACGCGGAATTAAATGTGCAACGGCAGTGTCGGAGTCACGCGGGTCCTTAATCGGTCGTTCGTTGCGGACGCAACTCCGCGAGAACGAGCCCTCTGCCATATGAAACAACTCCATTTGCATTAAATAACTCACTCACCTTACGAGATTCTCTCCGCAGATATATATGAAAGAATAAGTTTTCGCGCAGTGCCTTCTTTTATGAACGCGTTTCTGCGTGTAAAAGGCTACGAGTATCGATATAAGTGTAGCGATAAAATGAAATGATAATGTAGAATGCTTTTATGCAATTGTACTAATGTTATCGATCGTTTCACGTCATTCTGGGAAGATACGGATCTCTACGCTTTCGAAATTAAGTCAGACAATTAGCGTAAACTTATTAACCTATTAACATAGTTTTTAATAAAATCAGAGAGTTCGCGGGTTTAAAAGGCTTATCAGGTGCGCTATGTTGGAAAAATGCAAACCGGACGAAATGCGTGAATGTCTTGTGTGTATGCAGGCAGATACCAATCGGCCATTTTGAATACATTTGTTTTTTCAACGCGAAACATCCCAATAGGTATGTCACGATGCGTGAATCCTTTCCGTTTCATTTTTTTTTTTTTTTTTACGAAAGGCAATTTGTCGGCGAGGCACAATGGTATCTGATTCCATGGAATGCCATACAAATCATAGAAGCTCGACACAAAGCAACGATGTAGCTGGCATCCTCATTTTTCATGACGAACGAAAATTTTTGCGACCGTCGACATTGAATTCGCTAGATTGCATGCACAATTCCCATGACTAATAATTGTTCGTTTACGTTCCAAAATGCGAAATATGAAATGAAGAACAGAAACTGTCGAGACCAACCTCTTTTTATCATAAAACTACCTTCGTTACACTAGTCCCTCCAGTATTACACTTCAATATACACGTTTTTCACAAAATAAATGTTATTTATTACACATTGTATTAATACCAGATTTGTGTTATCGAAAGAGGTCTACATCTATATACATTACGATGTTTGGAAGAACTGTCGAGACCAACATCTTTTTATCACAAAACTATCTTCGTTACACTAGTCCCTATACAGTATTACATTATACACTTCAATATACACGCTTTTCACCAAATGAATATTATTTATTACACATTATATTAATACCATATTTGTATTATCGGAAAAGGTGCATCTATATCACGACGTTTGGTAATAAAAGATATCGTGAATGTACCGTGATAACATTTTAAATTCGCGATACGCAATTTCTCGGAATATAATGCACCGGCTGTGCAGCGCGACGCGATTGACTCGGACTTGAGAGCCACTGAACCATCGTTACGATTTTCTTCGTAAAAAGAGCGAAGCAATCGAAGTTTAACCCGGACGTTAGCTGCTCGCTGGAGGTGAACAGGACGCTCGCTATCGATGAGATTTTTTTGCAGGGAGAACGAGCGCGGCGCGGGGATGATAAGAAAGAGACGGGGGAGGGGAAAAAGATCGAAGAGAGCCGATAAACGTCAAGGAGAGCCGTTCGGTGTATCGAGTATCTCGGGATCGTCGGTACTTTTAGACTGTAATTTATTATTCCGCGCTATGTCATCGATCCGGACCTCAAAACCCAGATTCCGAAATAATTTTGCCAAAGTCGATTACCACGTACCGAGGTTGACGAAATGTTTTTCCCCGATCTCCCCCTGTCTCTTCCCGTCGTCGTCTTTCGCTTTGCTCTCTATTCGATGATTAAATCAAGTCGCTATTTTGTTATTTCTGTGAGATATATATATACTGCTAAAGATCGTATTATTTTAGAAACTGTTCGTCCTATAAAAGCAAACTCGTACTACTTTCATGAGCCATTAAAAAAAAAAACTAGATAGAATCTATCGCAGATGTAAAAACAAGAATGACTGCTAAGCGAGCCGCGATTCTCTTGCGGCGTTAAATTTCTATTACTTCCAAACGCAGCGAGAGACGTTCGCCAAATCCCTCTTTTCCCGGTTACCCTTTTTTTCCGGTAACGTTCATTATCCTCGACGTATCCTCCTCCCGTTTCTTCTCTACGCGACGCAATATCTTATCTCGCGCGCGCGCGTTCCACGATTCTCTCCTTGATACCGATAATCTTTATCAGATAATCTTATCGCGAGCAACGGGAAACATCCTTATCGCAGACATCGACGTAGACTTTGCAAAATTCCGTCGCTGGTACGGCGCATAATAATAATCGTCGAGGTGACCCTACAACAGAATCTAACGACGAGCGGTCCCGCCGTTCCTGCCCGGTTATGTACGTCCGTAATATGCGCGACGATAACACGCCCACCGTGTACAGTCCCGCGGCAAAACGTCGGCGAGTCTATCGGAAAATGTTTTCCACATAGTTTCCCTCCCCCTTGCTGTCGGGGGGACTGGGTCACACGTACACGGCCGAGCGATTCACAGGTGTATACGCGTATATCCGACACCGCGCGTTCACGGTACTGCCGGGGTATTTATTTATCGCCGACGGTATCTGCCCTTGCGAACTTCACGGGCAAACACGGGGGGGAGAGGGCACCCCGCGCGATGCATAAAAATGCGACGGCGCTGACCGGACGGCGGAGGCTCTCGCCGAGATCTTCGAGACGGATGCTGCATCTCCCTCGCGCCTTAATCGCGAGTCCCGCGCGAACACATCGATCCCCGTCTCCCGCTACGATGTATTTACCAACTGGCGCGCTAACGTCACGATCGGCTGCGTTTCGCGAGCACGATCCTCCCGACGCGCGATCGCACGCACGATCGCACGGACGTAAACGCGAGCGAGCACGCCCGCCCGCGGTTTGCACTACTGATAATCCGGCCTCGCCGTAATTACACGACGGTTATCTGCATTCCGAGCCGGCCGAGCTAACTGCGACGACACGTATAAAAATACGCGCCGCGCCGGGTTTTTTAACCTTGCGATAAGCCCGGCGCGTGACTGCGCGAGAGCACGCAATTAAACAATATCGTCTCTTCCGTGCCGCACGACACTGCAACTGTTCCGGAATCGAGCGGGGCTCGCTCGAATTGATCCACGAGGCGCCCGCGCCTCGAGAGCCGCGGTAATGTTATCGAAACATTATGCAGGGAAAACAGAATCGACCGCGGCCGATTTTTAATTTGTTGCTGCGCGCGCGCGCGCGCGCGTGTGTGCGGGGGACGGGCGATCAATTCGCCAGCGTCTGTTTTCGTTTCATCTACCCGACGACAACGACGACAAGAAATTCCCGTGATCTGCACGCCCGCCTTTCTCTCCCACCCCGTTCGCTGAAGTACCGGTATTCGAACTCGAGCGGAGCTCATCTCCGGACGGAGCGATGCGCGCGTGCAAAACCGGAATCTCCGATCGGAGGGAGCGAGAACGGAGCGGAGCGGAGCGCGCCTGGTCTGCCCGCCCGCTCCGCCTCTGCCGGCCGGCCGGTCGGCCGCCCGCGCGTCCGCGATATATTTCGATACGTAAATAAATACAAGGTCGACCGGCGGAGCGTTTCTGGGATATAAAGGGCTCGGTAAACTGCCCCGTGCATAATTGGCACAGGAAAGCTATTGACTGCGGTGCGGCGCGTTCAGGCGATCGCGCGTCAGCCGAAAGTTTCGCGAACCCAGGCGCGGCGATGATGACGACGACGACGACGACGATGGCGGCGATGCCGGCAGTGGTGGCGGCGTCGACGAGCGCGTGCGGGGCGCTCCAGGGTCCACCACGCTCGGCAACGTCGCCATATATCGACCCAGCTGTCGCTGTGGGGAAGAGGACTGGGGCACCAGCCCCGATGTGCCTATGAAATTTAACTCTTTCGTTATCGTTTCGCATCCGATAGACCCGCGTCGCGATTGTCCGTCTCGAATGCGTTTCCGCGGAGGAGACGTTCGGAGATGAATATTTCATTCTTGAGACTTCAAAGTTCTTTCTTTAATCATCTAAACAGTTCCTCGATTCTTCCCGTTATAGTTGCGTTCTATTTTTATGATCGCCAGTAACGAACGAGTATGCATAATTTATGCGTGTGATAAATCATGGTCGATAGGTCGTAATCGTAAGTCAATGAACTTAAAAAATGATTTGTTCTATTTGCATAAAGAAAGATGGACGCATCTTGGTGCAAGTATGTGTACCAGTTAATATCTTAGAAGGTTTATAACCAAAATACCTTTAATTATATATAATTTTCAATAAATAAAATGTTGGAGACTTTGAAAAAAGCAAGATATACTTATATTTTTGTTATACATCTCCCTGGAATATAATTTTTTCCGCTATTCGTCGGAACTCGTATAATTTACGCAAAATTTCAGATTTACCGCGCTCGCTTGGAGATAATCGGGAATCGCGACTCAGCGACTCTCGAAACTCGCATTCTGCATTTACATTTTCATTTAAACGGCCGGTGTAGTTTCGGCGTTAATTCTTAAAGCACGGATCGAGCGCGATATCCGCGCGTTCTATTTCGGTGGAAGTCGAAGTGAAATGGCCGAGAAACGATTCGCGACCCCAGCACCCACTATCCCACTATAGCCACCCCATATACGAGCCGACCAATCTCCCCCCTCCCCTGGCCAAGGGGAACCAGGGGGAGGGGAGCGGGTACGAGGAGTGGGTAAACGAAGGGGTAGAGGACGAACCCAACCCAACTCGCGGAGTGACGAGTCACCATGGGTACTTGGCGCACGCGGGATTCCCCTCTGTCTATCTCTCTCTTCCTTCTCCCTCCCTCCCACTCTTTCTTTCCATCTCCCGACTACCCCCTTCCCCCTTTCCCATTTAAATCCCTCTCATCCTCCGTTTCTCCTCTCTCGCGCCGCCACCGATCTCTCTTTTCCCTGCTTTCCTCTTTCACTCGGGAATATCGCCCCTTCCTCCCTTTACTCCCGGCATCCCTGCGTTACCCATCGTCGCCACCACTACCACCGTTTCCACCACCCCTGTCCCAGCATCACCAACACTACCCAATGGGGTAGTTCTCCCTCTACCCCTACGAAACCTCCAACCAGCACGGCGGCGAGCGATGGAGACTGCTGGGCATTCCCCTCTCGCGTTCTCGCTCTCTCTACGCGGATTCCCTATATCCCCGTCTGCTTCGTCCTCTCGCTGCATCGCGCGACTGGTATATACCTCGCCACTTTTTGCTCCCATCTCTGCCCTTTTCCTTCCTTGATCGGGTTCTCCCCTTCTTCCTTATTTCTTGCTCTCGCCTTCCGTGCCCCTTTCTTCTTCTCTCTCTCTATCTTTCCGACGTATCCGATGGTGAGTAATGGATTGAATTTGGTAGAAGTCTCATCCGGATAAAATTCTAATCCCGACCGCCCGCGGTACGGGTTAGATGTAGCGGGGAGGAGATGCGCCTACTTTCTTTGGCGACCTACGAGCGTAGGTGGAGGTGACGTCAGGTAGGCCGAGTAAATAAGTTAATGCGAGTTAGTTTCCATCAGCTAAAATCGCTTCTCATCACGTAGTTACGGCTGCACGCACTTACGTCTGATGCACGTAAGTTTTCTTTTTATACAAGATCGATTCAGTTAATGCGCTCTTAAAATTTTCCTCACGATTTCGCCTCAGCTCAGCTTTAAGCCAAAAAATCGGCTTTAAGCCGGCAAATAAATTACGAGGAATTCTTTCTTTTACGACGATCTATAGCGTCGTAAAAAAAAAAGAGAGAGGAAGGAGAAGCGCAAGCGTTTAGCGCTTAGTCAGTAGCCGGGAAGGTGCGCGAGAACGTGCCAATGAAAACTCGCGTATTCAAAAATCGCGAGAGGAATGCGAGGAAGCGTTGGCTCTCGGCCAGAGAGCGTTTTCGCTCACCCGTATCGCAAGTCTTTCGCGGAGAAGCCGCGATATTAATCCCCCATGCGGCGAAGAAGTCTGGTCCGTGTATGACCAGGGGCCCCCCGAAATGACTCACTCGCTCGCTCGCTCGCTCGCGACCGATCGACCGGGTACCTGGTACCCCGCGGCACGTTCACCACTTTTATCGCGGAGGCATCGCACGCCAATTTTCTTAGTGGTGCGCCATTGGCGTACGCCACATCGTACATTATCGAGAGAACGAAATTACCGATAATGCATGCGGCTCCGCGCTCTCTCGTTCGACCGTGGAGGAATACGAGAATTGTCGGAGAATGACCGCTCGTGTTAAGCAATCGAATGCTAGCCAGTACCTGCACATCCCTGAAAATAAAAATGATTTTAATCCTTTCTAAATTTTGATTAATTAGAAACACAAAAATTATGTTATTTCACATATGTGTCAATAAAAGTGCGATAAAAGTGAGATTTCAAGCTGATATTAATGAGAGTGACTATTACTCGCTATCTGGTTTAAAAATGTCGTCAGCGATGTGCTATCATGATGTCTGTTGTACAGTATACACCTGCTTTCTACGAGAGTTGCGTAAAATGATGCAATGTTACATTTTCGCACGTCTCGCATTTAACTCAAATAGGTGTACGAACTGTATTATCTGTTTGCGTTCCGGCGATGCGCTTGTTGATGTAGTTGCTATAGATAGATAAAGTGTGTGTGTGTGTGTGTGTGTATTTTAGCTGCTTCTCTAAAAAATTAGATCACATTTTCTTTACAGAGATTCTGCTATCCAGGTAACGAATGGGCAACATAATTTTCAGAAGAGAATATAAAGCTGTATCAATTGGAGCCAGGCACGCGTTATTTCTCATTCGCCACTGATCCGTTCATCTCTTTCGTTGCATGGTAATCTAAACGAAATCACGGCCCTTTGTCACGGTATAGAGATCCAACCACCAAATATTATTTACATTGCACATTTCTATTTTACAATATTTTAATTTTAAAAACATTTATATACTATTTCAAAAAGGAATAGAAAAGTCGCATTCTCTTCTGAGACACGAAATTCTTTTTATGTAATAAGACGTCATACATAAATGTTGCATTAAGAATGTTTCTACATCAAGAAAATTGAAATACTTGGGACATCTTATTTGCAACTATTTTTCCACATAGTATTCCCTCGTCTATTGTTTGCTTTGCAAGTTGAGCGATAGAATATATAAAATGTACATAAATAAAAAGGCGAAAGAAAATTGTAAACTGTTTCAAACGCAAAAGAAGTTTCGATATTTTTGAGACGGTGAAATTCAAACAAACTGATGGAAAACGGTATAAAAAAAATATCGTGTGTATCAAATATATTAAACATAAGTTGTTCGAGACTGACATAGAAAACAGTTTTGTTTCTATATGCCGATATCTTGGAACAAAAGAACGACCAACGTCGATATGCGAGGCGAGGTTATGTGGAAAATACACGTACAAATTTACATATCTGGATGAAGACATCAAGCGCCGCGTTATCGCTAAGTCACAGGCTTAGTAAATTGGTCGTCGTTCCAAGGTATCGGTAACAGCGACGACTATTTCGCATGAGATATCGCTCTCATTCGCGGGCACACATGCGCTCCACATCTCGTATGTTCCCGCCTATATATCCTCCCTGTGTACACGCGCCCGGCCGGTGCGCAAAAGACTAGTCCGTGTAACCGTATGCGCGTATACCGCCCGTTTATGTAACTTATCTCGTAAGTGCCGCGGCAATTGGTTCAATTTGTTGCAAGTGCCAAATGGAGCGAGCGCCGACTCATGTGCCCATTCAGCCTGAATGTCGCGGGATGAGGACGAGATTGTTCGGTGTCCTTCGTTGGAGAACGCGTGTCTTCCAGCGATTCGCCTCCAGACGAGAACGTTTCGCCGGACAGGTGGCAGCGTCGTGTGATACGTGGCGTGCGATGTGGCGTTGGTCTTTGACCATCGCGGCTTCGAGGAAAAGAGGAGGACAGGGAGGAGGAAGAGAAGGAGAGCGGACCTGTTTTGCATTTCGCTTCGCGTGAATTATGGGCGGCGAGGTGCCGTGGCACGTCGAGCGGAAAGAAAACACGATCTCTCGTTACGCGTGGCTAAAGACCTACGGCACGGCACGGCACGGCGGGAAGCGGGCGGAGGAGACGGAACAAAGGATAAGACACGACGGCGAACGAGGGAGACACGCGGGCAAGAGGAGCGGATCGGACGACTTCCATGGACGAAGGAAGCAAAAGGCCGAGAACGGCGAGGTCCGCCTTTCCGCGACGATTCCGACGGCTAGGCGGCCGATCGGTAGTCGACTCCGGTAATAACCGACGATAACCGACCAGTCCCGTAATCATCGTTCTCATCGATCCATCAATACGGCGGTGCGGCGGTGCGGCGGTGCGGCGGTGACGACGGTGATGATCGTACCGTTTCGCGCCAGGATACTACGAAGACGATCGGGTTTGAGGAAACGAACCGGACAGTCGTTGCTTCTTCTACCTATCCGACGGTTTTGCGAAGCCGATTTTGCGGCCGGCTTCGCGGAAATCATTTCGGTTTGAAATAACTCGCGGAACGTGAACTCGCATTGCGTGTGCCTAGCGAATTTTCCGATAAAATACCGTCGGCCATGGTGAATTTCAACATTTTCAACGTATATTTCACGAATATATGTCACTGTATACGCCACATAGGGAACAGGATACAAATTCTGTCGAAAAATCAATTACATGGGTGATCGGTTCGTTGGTACGCGTTGGAAATAAATTTACGAAAACCGTGAGTGCTCGAAAACACATTAAACACATTAACGCGTCGTTATTTTATAAATTAGTCTAACGGAAATGCACGGAAATTCTAAGAGTTAATTACACGTATAAATGTTTGGATTATTTCGTTTAATAATATCGGTTTGCGCGTCTTTTTTAAGAGTGGATTGAACGTAATTAATATATTCATTTATGCAATAATTGGCTTAATTAAAAATTTATTTAATCAACTTCGTTGATTAATTGCCTGGAGCATTGAAAACGCGAAAAACACTTCGTTCTTCTTGTTATCTCCATTTTTCTTTTTTTCACACATGGAAAATATCCGATTTGTTACTACCACATTTCTATTAGATTGGTTTCTTCTTGCTCGTCTATTCTTTGTTTTGCCTGGTTTATTTTGAAGATACACTGACATAAACAAATATATTTTCCATAATATGTAAAAGAGGAGAAATTGTTCTGAGTAATTAGCAAACAGAAAATATAACGTTCTCAAAAATTACAAAAATTTTTCGAGTTGCAGCGTTTACGCTTTGTCTCACGCGAAATTCTGTAGATAATAAGGTTTCCCATGGAACATGATCCACATATAATTAATGTGATAAGCGAAAAAAAGTCGGTAACGTTATCAGAGGCAGTAGCTGTTTCAAAATATTTTTGTAGCTGCTGAGAACGATGTCAAGAGACTATATTGCGACAAGTACGGTACTAAATCGAATGTAAACATATTATGTAATTATGTGAAATATCGTAGAATATTTTAGGATATTTTAAAACGAGACACGAAAGTGATCAAAAATTATTTATCGTTTCAAATAACGCAAATTATAAACAATAAAGTAGGTGAAACAGGACCGTTATGATATCCAACTAGAGAAAACGCCGTTTACGATCCGGACTGGATCTTTTGGTAGCCTAACAATAATATATATATATATATATATATATATGTAAATTTTGTATACTTTTTCCAAACTCAGCAAACTGCGCGCTGATTTTTTGCCGGTCTTTAAAACACAGCTCTTGATTGCAAATTATAATAACAGTGCGAGGTAAGAGAGCGTCACGAGATGTTTTATCTGCGGTCGTGGATATTTCACGACTTTTCGCTCCACGATTACGGGCGCAAACGGTTTTTCCAGCCAGCCAGCGACGGCCTACAATGCGGGTAGTTAAAAATAGGCAATCGCGTAATAACGTGCCGGACAACGACACAATCACGCCGGCGGGTTACACACGTTGCAATATTCCGCCTCGTTCCATATCGTCTTATCGCGCGCCGAACTACGTGGCGGTCTACGATAAAACCGGAGGAAGGTAAGGTAACGTAACGGAGAGCGATCGATGAAGGAATGCCTATACTCTATATAGCGTTGCGATAACATCGCACGATAGAAAACGCGCAAGAATTCCCATCCTCTGACGCGCCCCCCCCCCCCCCCCCCCGCCGATAATAAACGCCTGATAGGCACGTTACGTAAGAGTCAAATCGTAAAATCGCGCGGAATCCTCGCTCGCTCGCTCGCTCGTCGCCGGTGCCCGCCCCGCCTGCGCGGAAAAGGGACCGCGTTTAGCATGCGAGCGACGTTGTAATTGGCACGTCTCTCTCGCCGAGACACCGAGCGCTCTTTCGAGGCTAGAAGTGCAATGCACTGTTGCGTTCGCTATGCAGCGGCGCACCGCTGCAGAATGCTGATTCTAACGTAACACCGCCCCGCCAGGTAAAGCGCGTGTCGTCGCGCAATGTCGCGTGTCGTTTCGCCATACGCGTCGTTCTTGCATGCGTGTACTCGGGACGAGTCGCTGATATTGCTCGCTTAAAATTTCGAGGTGCTTCTGCGTGGGATATAATCGCTAAAAACTGCACGCGCGCGCGCGACGGTCGACTAAAATAATTTCTAACGGAAATACACGAGAAATAAATATTTTGACAATGTAATTAAATTGAATTAGGGGAATCTTATTTTCCAGCTAATTGGAGACCGATATTGTTTTAAGATCACGAGGCGGAGGAGTAATTATCGAAATCGTGTCAAAAGTTCAACGATTACGAGAAAATGTGCATCGTTTCAGTTATTTTTACGAGAAATGTTGTCCAGTTCATCAAACGCATCGAGTACATTTCGGGTGTACGACTAACTTTTGATAACTGAAAAGAAAGGCTATACAAGTAGAGCACTATTTTTATAGAGACGCGAAGAAACGTAATACACGATATACGGAGTAAGCCCTTGAAGTTTAAAGTTGAAGGCTGTAACGCCGCGGGGCGATACGCGCGAACTTATGGATATGGATGGTGATGTAATTATGCTATAGACAGGTTGAAGGATACGTTCGATGCGAGAGAAACGATTTTTCCAGTCGGGACACGTACCTTCGCGTAGCCGACGCCGCGACGCGACGCGACGCACCCCTTCGAAGCCCTTCGCGGGCGCGTCCGAGTCGTAGCTCGGTCTCGATATGAGGAGGCAACCTCGAACTCATACTTGTAAGGGTTCGGTTTCATGGATTCGAGCCAGTTTCATTCACTCGACGACGTGGTCGTCGTAGTTGCGTAACGCCTCCGTTCTCGTCTACTAACCCAGCCTCTGCTTCTCTCTTTTCCGCTCTCTCTCTCTCGCGCGCGCGCGCGCGCGCCACGAATCGCGTCCATGCA